>NW_018127993.1:502223-542822 GCF_001952655.1 Monopterus albus
AGAGTAGGAGGGGAGGGGAAAGAAACTCAGAGCATCATGGGGCCCCCAGCAGCCTAGGCCTATAGCAGCATAACTAAGGGAGGGCTCAGGGTCACCTGATCCAGCCCTAACTATAAGCTTTATCAAAAAGGAACGTCTTAAGTCTAATCTTAAAGGTAGAGAGGGTGTCCGCCTCCCGAACTGAGACTGGGAGTTGGTTCCATAGGAGAGGAGCTTGATAGCTAAAGGCTCTGCCTCCCATTCTGCTTCTGTGGACTCTAGGAACCACAAGTAAACCTGCACTCTGAGAGCGAAGTGCTCTGTTAGGATGATAAGGCTCTACGAGGTCTTTAAGATACGATGGAGCCTTGTCATTAAGGGCTTTGTATGTTAGGAGAAGGATTTTAAATTCTATTCTGAATTTTACAGGGAGCCAGTGGAGAGAAGCTAATATGGGAGAGATATGATCTCTCTTGCTAGTTCCTGTCAGTACTCTGGCTGCAGCATTTTGGATTAACTGGAGGCTTTTTAGGGAATTATTGGGACATCCTGATAGTAAAGAGTTACAGTAGTCCAGCCTGGAAGTAACAAATGCATGGACCAGTTTTTCAGCATCACTTTGAGACAGGATGCTCCTGATTTTTGCAATATTGCGCAGGTGAAAGAAGGCAGATCTAGAGACTTGGTTTATGTGTGATTTAAAGGACATATTCTGATCAAAGATGACTCCAAGGTTCCTCACAGTAGTACTGGAGGCAAGAGCTATGTCATCTAAAGTAACTATATGATTAGACAGCAGATTTCTAAGGTTTTCAGGCCCAAGCACAATAACTTCAGTTTTGTCAGAGTTTAGAAGTAAGAAGTTGCAGGTCATCCAGGCCTTTATGTCTTTAAGACATGCTTGAAGTTTGACCAGCTGACCTGATTCATTTGGCTTCATAGATAAATATAACTGAGTATCATCTGCATAGCAATGGAAATTTATGTTGTGCTTCCTGATAATATTGCCTAAAGGGAGCATGTATAAAGTGAAGAGAATTGGACCTAACACAGAGCCCTGTGGAACGCCGTGACTAACTTCAGTTTGTGTGGAACATTCGTCATTAACATGAACAAATTGAAATCTTTCTGATAAATAAGATTTGAACCAACTTAGCGCAGTTCCTTTAATCCCAATAACATGTTCAAGTCTCTGCAGTAAGATGCTGTGATCAGTGGTGTCAAAAGCAGCACTGAGATCTAAGAGGACAAGTATGGAGACAAGTCCTTTGTCTGAGGCTAGGAGAAGATCATTGGTGACTTTCACCAGTGCGGTTTCTGTACTATGATGGACTCTAAATCCTGACTGAAAATCCTCAAACAAATCATTCTTGTGCAAGTGGTCACATAACTGCTTTGCTACAGCTTTTTCAAGGATTTTGGAAATAAATGGGCGATTGGATATTGGTCTATAATTAGCTAGGACACCTGGGTCAAGAGTAGGCTTTTTGAGTAGAGGTTTAATTACTGCAAGTTTAAAAGCCTGTGGAACATAACCTGTTAATAGAGAGAGGTTAATCAGATCTAGTATGGATGTGTTGATTAGGGGAAAGACGTCTTTGAGCAGCCTGGTCGGGATGGGGTCCAGGAGACATGTTGAATCCCACTACTCTGAAGTAATATTTTAGATTGTAGATGTCAGTTCCCTGAACCAACATTGTTTTTGCATGCACTGTAAACTGTACTCCAGCTCACTTACAGTACTAGAAGATAACTACTGTCTCAACCAGTAAAATGTGGGAGGACGACTTAATTAACACCTTACATTCAGAGAAGAGTTGATTTGCTTTGAGGAAAAAAAAAACATCTGATAGAGTTTGGCAACCCCGTCACGCTCCTTTCAGCTTGAAAGTGGAAGACAATCTACATTTTACACCCAGTAACACTTCACAACATCATACACATGCAGAAGAATGTGAGGGAGCCACATGCACTTAAAAAAATCTCCCAAATTAGTTTAGTTTATTAATATTACTGTTCCAATGTTTTTACTTTCTGACTGACAGAAATGCTAAGTTGTTCTCTGCATATGAACCAAAGTGCTCAGTAACAATATGTTTGAACTAAATGTTTGCTAACTCTAACTACACTGGACTGAGGACAATGGATTTTGTCCATTTCCTACAATATAACCTCATTATAACTAATCACTTCACAGCCAGCAGAGAGAGGAGGGATGCCACAACCCCTTCCGTGTGCATACAGTATGTGCATATGACTAATGCTTAAAGAAAAACTAACTCAAAACCACAAAACTGCTACAACATCTTCATTTAAATGGTGCTCAATGTTGACTGGTGAATGGAAATATGTGCATGTCTAAGCGATGCCACACAGACTTCAACCACATGACAAAGGATATAAAAGTGCATGCAACATGCTTAAAACCTTTCATGTGAACTAACTACGTGCTGTCTAGTCATGTCAGACCCCAGTGGTCACAGTAAGAAGCTGATTAAGAAAATTGGTTATTCATGGGCTTTGACACTAATTTCTAAAACAAACAAACAACAAAAAATAATCAGTTTGACATTTTAAAAGATGAAAATCAGCACCAGCTGATGATGTACAGTGTCTGTTGTCTGGACAGAAAATAAAATATCCTATTAAGCCACTATGGCCATGGTACAGAGCTGTTTGACATTTTTCGTCCACAGAAAGTTTTGTAGTTTTTTTTTTGTTTTTTTTTTTGAAAGAGCACAAACCCTGGACAGCAGCCCATTATCAGCAACTGTTACGCCACCACCAGCGAAGCAGACGGGTGTAGCCACACCTCACTGATATGGCAGATCATGGCTTTGATGGAGAAACCTAACCTATGTCCCTGTGTCCTACACTGCTTGGCACAACCCGCTCATTAGCAGGTCTGAGGGTCCCAACCTCCCATCTGTCCCAAGGCTAAGGTTCAGAGGGGCCCCCACTGTTCCCCATTGCACTCTCTGACCCTCCCAGTTGAGATGCCAAGGAACAGAAGGTGACATTCCAACTTTCTCTTTCTCACTTGGCTCTAGGTTCGGTTTATTCTGAGAAGGCTTTAAGGCTGCATCACCAGTGACTATAAGAGATGTGGAAAGTGTTTGGTTGTGTTTGTTTACAATGTGAAGTCAGAGCAGGGGGGAGTGTGTCTACGTGAGACTCTCAAATCTTTAGCATTTCGCTTTGAACATCTCATTGTGTGTTTGTGTATGCACGCACTCCCCGCGCACATTTGCTTGTATTCACTGGCAGTGCGTGAGGCGGGGGAGATGAGGATGGATAGAAACACTTTTTCCAGGGGGTTTTGATACTTGATAGAGATGTCTAGTTTAGCTTGGCTTGACAGTGTTCACTCCTCTCCTCTAAACGTTACAGAGAACGTCTGCAAAAGCAGTTTAGAAAGAGAAGGACCGAGTGTGGGGGGAGAAAAGAATGAATGCTGCAGCTTCCCTGTCAGAGTCTGAAGCCTGAGTAGTGCCGACGCTCAGCTCATGTGTCACACAGGCCGAGATTAGGACGGACCTCGATAGTCACAAATCAAAGGCAATAAATGAATCTCACAACCTAATCACATAATCTCCCTTCTCTGCAGGTACAGTTTTTCTCATCTGGTCTAAACTGAAAATAGATTTGATAAAGAGTGTAAGTAATGACTTTAAAGGTTGTTAAAGTCCAGTTTCTTTTCCTCACTCCATTAGATGTGGTGGAGTTGTCCACTGGTTTTCAATCAGATTAATGCAAAAATGAAATGCTACCGTCTGCCAAAAAAAAAAAAAAAAAAAAAAGAGAACAATCTGTCTTTATGGGGAGTCTTTTTGCTTTGCTGGCATGTGCAGGTACATGGAGTATGCCCTGCTAAATCATAGCAGCACTATCCGCAATATAAACTTCATTAAGAGGCTTAATATGAACTCTAACGCATTGATTATGCAGCAGAATTGCTGTAAAGATTTCCCAGCAGAATAAAGGTTTATACTGCATTCATGTACAAGGTTATACATCATGCCATGCAACCTTCCTAAACACTACAGCTAGCTTACTGTACTGTGACATATATAACACACTTATGTGACATAGTGTACCCACTGTTATGATACTGCAATCTTACTTCTAACCTAAACCACTAGGGGCCAGTAACAGAACATCTGATCAATATGCACACAGCCTTGCAGTCTCCTGTACCATGACTCTGCTCAGTCGCTTCACCCAAAAGATGCTATTTCCAAAGAGTTTATCTGAAATACACAAAGACACACTGACAGCAAGGAATGTTCTGCTCTTAAGTAATAAGTTTAAGTTACTGTCCAATGCTGTTCATAATCTTGTAATAGAAAATTATGGTGACTACCCTGAAATTTATGGCATCCTGTGCTGGAACTTAAAGAAACCCTTCCCCACAGGTCTCTCAGCCAGGCCTGTAGAAGCACAGGAGGATTTCAGGGGGATGTTGCAGGGAGGATGCAGTACAGAGGAGGAGAAATAAAACATGGCATTAATGTTGTGTTGCAAATGACTCTACCTTTGATACCTCTCCAGTGAGCATTCACCACAGCCACCTCTTCTACTGTTTTCTCTCTGGTGACAAACTCCAGCCACAGTCCTACAGTATATGTGAAGTTTCTATAGCAACCCTGTTGCCAGCATGAACTCATCACTTAATTTCCCCATAGGCTGTCTGACAACGAGAGAAAAACAAAAAACCTTTTGGGGATCAGGTTGACTTTGTGGGGGTGAAGTCTGTTTCTTCAGCTTCACTTCTACTCAAGGTTTAATCTGCTAAACGGCTGTCGTTACCGAATGTAACCGGTGGGACCCAATCAGAGTGTGAGATAAGTGTTTCGATCAATTTAATGATCTCTGATTTAGAGACTTGCTGTCACCCAGTGGCAAAAGCCTTTTTTTTAACCTTTAAATATCACAGCAGGAAAAGCAATGACAGCAATCACTGCATGATTGGAGGATGTGTTTTTGGACATGCCATTGTAGGTGCCTAAAGGCAACAATGCCATGTCTGTCACCTCTTCCCACTAAGTGCACAAAGCGGACATAGTAAACAGTCAACAGGAAAACCAGGAGGAGGTTGGGTGCAGAGGACAGGGCACAACCTGGCTTGTTAATGTCTCCCTGACAGCAGGAGATACCTAATGTGGGTGGAACACACACAGCCTCAGCACTGATGGGCATTCAAGGGAGCCGCTCACACGGCTGGAAATCCGGCAGCTTTTAGGCTCTCACTGTGGCTCTAGAGGTCTTTGGAAATGTCAATCATGTGCCCTTGGACCCACATGCTGGGACCTGGGCTTCACAACTTAATTTGGCCCTGCAGCTCTCCTGCAATCAAAAACACCTCAATAAACCACCTCAATGTCCTTCTGCATTAAATTGTATTAATTTCGAAAGCCTTCCTCCTTAATGAAGTGACCGATCATTAAAAAATCATGACATTTCTGACAGAAAAAGATCAGTGAATTTGAAGAGTCACTTTCAAGACTGATTCTTCAAATGCAGTTCTTGTGAAATCATTTAACATTTGAGAAAAACATGCTTTGGTGCAGAGATTTATATAATAACTCCATCTATTCTATATGATGCTGCAAGTAAAAGTTAGCTTATCTTAGCATAAAGACTGGAAACAAGTGGAAACAGCTAGCCTGTTTGTCAGCTCATTAACATGTTGCATATTTCATTTGATCCTGACAAAAATTGTTTTGTTGTTTGCGTCTTTGCTTCTTTCCATCTTGGAACAAAGCTCAACAGTTTCCCGTTTCCACCGATCTCATGTAACTCTGGCTAGGAAAACCAATAAATACATTACATCTTCATTTAAAATTCATGCAATATACAGTATGTCTCCATTAATCATCTTGAGGGAAAAAAGTAATGCATTATTTTACAGGTCTATAAATTCCTCAAATGTTTAGTCCCATCATGTTTAGTTGACTCTTTCAGTCAGTGCGCAGTTGGTCTGCTGACCAAAGAGGTCAAATCTGCCTTCAGACATGCAAACAGTTCAACATATGTGATAAGGTTTCCAAAAACAAATACATATTTAAAGATGGCCTCCACACATTTCACTGTGAATATACTTATAAAAACTGTCAAAGTCTTCATAAACTAAAAGCCCCCTCTTCTTCTAACTACATGCACTTTAAATGGAAGACAAGTGCCCGTGTTATAAACTAAACTTTATTAAACACTGTGAAACTTGCAAAAAGAGGGTGTCAGGTTGAAATGGCTCAAAAATCTAAATCCAAATGCAGACCAACATTTGTTGTTATTGATTTTGCCCTGCTGTGTTATTTTATGAGCTTTCCTGCAAGTTGACAAGGAGAAATATTAATCTGGCTGTGTATAATCACTGAAGCATCTATTTGTTTCCCCATATATAGCCTACAGTAATAGGATTTATTACAGCTCCATCATTTTATCTACATCTGAACACATTTTAAAACATCACTCTGCCACTTGTCATAACAGACACAACCTAATAAGTTCAGATGGAACAGACAGACACTCACAGACATTGATTTGCAGCTCCAATAAAGAGCAAAGCTAAATGCTTGTGCAAAAGTTATTAGTTTGGTAAGATGGAAAAACAAGCATCCGATATTAGGTATGAATTTGTCATATTGGACATTTAAGCAGGGAAATATTCTGAGAGTAATAAAAATGTTTTTCAGGTGCTGACCACAGACTGCTGTGGAGAAACCGGTCACAGCTGCCACAAGTCTGAACTTTTAGCTGACATTGACAAATATATTTGATTTTTCAAAAGTTTGATTTTTCAACTCTGAGGCTGTTTTACTTCATTTTTTAAAGTTCAGCCCATTGTACCAAAGCCTTGAAAAACCTAGCAGCTTTTGTCCTTTTAACACACGCTTCCACATTTTTCTGAGCAACTCACCTTCTACAAACAAAGAGCGAGTTCATCCTGGCATCACATGCGGCCTTTGCACTCGCAGAATGACAAAGGACAAAGATATTTTAGTCACCTCTTGAACTGTTATTGGCCTTGTGTCCTTGTTGGAGCAGAGTTGGAGGAGCAAAGTAGTCAGAACCCCTTACTTTTTTACACTTTGTGTTGCAGATTTAATTGCAAATGAATAAAACTGCCATTTTTCCAACAGTCTACACTCTACTATCCCATAATGACAAAGTGAAAACTGCTTAAAACTAAATCTATAACACGATGACTGTAAAAAGTGATGGGGTTTGGGTACTTTCTGAACCCACTGTACTCGATACCAGAGGTGGAAGAAGTATTCATATTGTTTACTTACGGTAAGTAAAAATACCACAGTGCAAAACTACTCTGCTACAAGTAAAAGTCCTGCATTCAAAATGCTAAGTATTAGCATCAAAATATACTTAAAGTACTAAGAGTAAAAGTACTCCTTGGGCAGGCTAACACAGTTCACATCATATTATTGGACTATAATTATTATTAATGATGTATATATCACATCTAATGCTGGTAAAGGTGGAGCTAATGTTAACTACCTCATTTGAAATACTTTACATACTGCTGGGTAGCTTGTGAATTTCCAAACAGGGATCAATAAAGTCTAATGATTATACTGCACTTTCTTATTTTGTAAATAGTAACTAAAGTTATCAAACAAATGTGATGACTAAAAAGTACAATATTTGTCCCTAAAATGTAGCAAAGTCCAGCAGTAAATAAAAGTGCAGACACCTCAAAGCTGTACATAAGTACAGTACTTGGGTAAATGTACTTATTTACTTTCCATCTCTGCTGTTTTTATACTGCAGTTCTACCTGTTTACTAATGTAAGAACAGTCCGTCATGATGCACGAGCTGCTGTCAGAAACATCAATTAGTAAAAGGTGTAGTTCAGAGCGAGGCTAACTTTGCAATTCATCTACATGATTGTTCTGCAGTTTTGAGTGATCGACTCCAATCCCCTGAAAGTCAGCTGCAGTATATTTCCAGGTCTCAGCCTTCGTAGTGCAGAAAGTGCTCCTTTACTCTCCTTTTCCTGGAAAATGGCCTACTATAATCATATCGAGCCATGACAGTACTTCAAACCTAGCAGAAGAGACAAGACTAAAATGGCATCAATAATATTATGCTGAAGGGAGCCAGGAAAGCTTCTTAAACTTTTACATAAATATCCAAACATTTTCATCAGGAGTCTCATTCAGATGGCTCAGTCATGCCAGGTGAAGGCTTTGACATTGTCACTGGTGCATCATAATCTAAACTGCACCGGAGCGTTTCTGCCTGTGTGGTCGTGACACCTTCATCTATATCTTTTTGATTGCGGGTGGACCTGCCACTCAGTGCACCCCGCCACCTGTCAATCACACGTTTCACCGGCACATTAATGACCCTCATTATGTGGCATGGCCATATGGCACAGTGCCCTGTGTGTGAGCACGTATGCCCGCGCTGCCGTGTTTGCTCCGCCGCCCCAAAAGCAGATTGCACCAGAGACGAGGCCAAGCTCGTGGTGACCTCCGTTAGAATCTCATTGCCGTGGTTGCACTGACACAGGAAATATGGCTGCAGACGTAGCGCGGGGGGGACAACCGTAATGGACTCTTTGCATCTGCTTCAGAATGTCACAGCAGATGTCCCCTTCTGTCCGGCAAGAGCAGGAGGATGAACAATGGGTGGAGCTGAATAATCACTGCGTGGCTTCCCAGGGGTGACTGGGAGCTTCTGAATGGTACAGCAGGTGCAAGTCATGGTGAATCCCTCATCCTTTAAATATTAAAAGTGTCTGCCTTTGTGACAGTCATTTCTGTCTGAAAAGTGGTCCATGCAGGTCCTGCAATCAGGAAATAAATCCACTGAAGGTAAATCAATCAAAATAGCACATAATTCAACATCCAGGATCATCATCGCCTACGGAGAAGATTAAAATACTGGTATCGATTTGGAGATTCATCAGCAAGCCCTGCGTCCACGCATTTGCAATGGCAACTCATTTTCTTCCTGGTAAAGTTCATAGAAGGTTCAACTCAAAGAAAAGATGGACATTTACAAAAAGAGACTTCCTGAAAAACAATTCACATGTTAAAAATGTTTTTCTTTTGTAAAGGAAACCCCCAGATGGCATCTTATGAAAGAGTGGCTGAATTGTTTGGGAAATATGATTATTCACATTCTTGAGATAGGAGCATCATTACCTCCCAGATCTGTGCGCTGTAGCAAGAGTTAAAAGAGCTTACAGCTCAACTTCTATTAAACTTGGCAATTTTTTGTGTTGATTAAATCAATATTCAATCAACACTTTCTCTATCAAATGACACCAGTGACAAGATGAGACTACAATAAAACATCTACTCTATATATCCAAACGTTGTATTGTTAGGCCTAACCTATAAATATGTGGAACAGTTACAGTCATTCGTTGTCTTTCCAGGTATTTTTAACACAGAAGCTTTAAGACAACAACAAGGAAAAGATGGTAGAGCTGGTCCAGACTTGTAGGTGAAGAAGTGTGACACCAACTCTAGGCTGTTGAGAATATCCAGGAAAAGTATTTCCCTGTAATGTTGCTGGATTTCTGTTTACTTTTCCGTTTCTCCAAACACTGTGGGCCGATCGTGACTGGACATAAGAGGTGAATCCCTGTTCCACTAACTGCATCCACGTTTCCCTCACTTGCGTCTTTTCCTTGTGCCTTAGTCCCCACCCACATAAGGACAAAACATGAGGAGAGAGGATCGAAGAAACACTTTTAAACTGACGTGACATCCTTTTCCTTCGATCCTTCATGAGAAGCATCCAATCACAAACTGATTTCAAATAAACACGCGTGTCAATCCCAGACTTAGCCAAGGATGCACTTGTGTGTCCTCAGTTGGAGCCCATCCAGGCAGCCACCTAGCTCCTCAGAGCAGAAAAAGGAGCTTTGGGACGTCCATCATCATGGTGGACCAGAACGACTTCCAGGTCGAGCGAGGATTGAGGACTGAGGAATGAGAAAATGCGAGAGCTGGGATTCACCTGAGGACTTCAGTGATCAGAATGACCTACACTGACTGACTTCCTGCTCTCAAAGGGATTTTGCTTTGCCATTCCTCTTTCCTTCTGTATTTACCTTGTAATGAGCCTCTTATCTATCAACAGCTGCTTTCTCACTGTGCCAGACTGAAGACAGTAAAAAGGTATACATTTGTGCAACTTGTTAGTGGTTTTCAGCGTTTCTGTGACATGTAAATTTTTCTTGGTGGGAAAAACATGAGATTGTGGCTGGTTGAGTGGTTCCAATTCCCTGATTATGCTTCCTCTTCTCATGTGCAAAACGTGGGCTGATAAAATATTTTAAATTAACACAAGTATTCAAAATTAACATTTACACAGAGCTATTAATTTAGCTCCTGATCCATGTGGCAGCAGACACAGATTAGCCGAATCACTTAACTAGAAGTCAGGTTGCCACTACTGTTGACTTGCACCTCACGATGCCACCAGCATGTTTATTTTTAGACCACGGTCTGAGTGTTACATGTTTCTGTCGGCCATCCTCAGGGATAACTGCATGCAGAGGAGCATCTCCTCCTCCACTCTACTGTCAGTGTGTTCCCGTGATGGGCGACACTGGAGCACCCTAATCAAAGCTGCAGGAAACACAAACAACCAGCTGCAGAGGCTCAAGCAGAGTACCTCTGCTTAGGCCTCTTTTTTCCTTAGGGGCTTCAGATGTAGTAAAACAACTTGAGGGGCTAAAGAAAGAAGACATGCTGAATCCAAGAAGTCCAGACTTGCTGACTTGCAGGCTTTGCAGAGGGGTTAGGGCAGGCCTTTGCCAAAATTCATCTGGCCTCAGAGGGCTGTCATGCGAATATTTGGAGTGGGCTCTGCATGGCCTTCCAGAGAGTCTGCTGGCCTGTATACTGAGATAGTGAGATTTCTCACAGTTCACTGCTCTGCTGATGTGATCATAAAAGACAATAGGTGACAGGCTTTTTCTTGTCTTTGGAACAAGGTCTTCAATTCCTATCGTGATGGTGGCAGAGAACTAATAATGTCCATCTGGTGTGGGCCTGTTGGGATGACAACCAAAATGTCTATGAAGTTGCTATTGATCCACCTCTTAATTTTGACAATTAAAATTTTCTCCATATTTCCCACAATAACACACAAGTCTATTTTAGACAGAGATACTGCTATACTGGAGCTAAGTTGGCCTTTCTTTATTGCGGCTTTGCCTATTTACACTGAATCAAAAAACAAAAACCGGCATAATGCCACCCCTGTGTTCTTTTTATAAAGATACCAAGCCCTGGTTGAAATGTGTTCCCCTATGAAAACCTATGTTTCCTGTACCACACCCCTGGGTGGTTATGGTTAGGATAAGGTTAGGGGAAACATCTCGATGGGGAAACAGACTTCAATACAGCACTGGTATAAAAGGTATGACATCGAATGTGATGTCTAGCACACACACATCAAAAACACAAAGTATACCGCTAACGTATGTGGTGGAAGAACAGAGTAGATGCACTTTTGCTCATCCTGCACATTTACAGTCCAAAGCGATTCAGTTGTTCAGTTGTTGTGCATGATGTACAACATGTTAATGATTACGGCCACAGATTCTGTTTCTTGTGAGAAAAATTTAAAACCCCCTCAGGTGGTGCATCGCAAAAACAACACTTTAGTCACCTCTCCGTTTTCTGAGCAGCCTCGTATCAATGTAAATTCACATATTTATGATGAGGACTTCAGTTACTGTCTTGTCTGATGGAGTAAAATCTGTCTATGTGTCCAGAGTGCAGACATTTGAATTAACCAAAACGACAACCACGGCACAGGAAACCCACAGAGCACAGACCAGCGGGCCGAAATGTGCTCTTTGACTAAAGCCGTTAAGCCCCTGCTCATCGATCAGCTTGGCCTTTGATTGGCACTGTGCACACACGTGTACACACACAGTAGGATGCTGTTCTCTTCTGCCCATACAGTACGGGTATGAATGGACCCAGATGCACACGTGTCAAACAGTTAAGACAGTTGTTTAAGCATAGTTAGAGAGTAGAATCATACTGACAGCAGTGGCCCACTACTTCTTCCTTCATTCTGCTGTATCTGCTGTCTTCAGTGACCCAACTCAATCACACTTGTGGCCACAGATACCATTCGACACTACAACCACTACTTCTAATATCAGTTAATCATACAGTATATTGTCCCAGCGCAAATCAAGTCTCAGTAGGATCCCTTAACAAAGTAGCTACAATGACACTCGTACACAGACGGTGACCAATTACAGGAAAACCCTGAACAAATGAGTGGTCCAGGATGTCCCCATCCATAGGACAAGAGGGGGTCGCTGAATGGTTTGATGAGCTTGAAAATCATATGAAGCATATGCTATCGTTCTGGACAGTGTTAGACAGCGTCTCCACCGCCATCATCAAAGCGCCAAATGAGGGAATGTCTTTTGAAAGAACGGTGTTCATCCCGACAGTCGGTGTCAAGCTGCACTAATGCTGTTCTGCTGGCCCAGCAACTTACTGAGACACGTTATGCTGGGTTTTCCTTTCATTTGTCACCTGTCTGTACATTTCAACTTGAAATAGAAAGGAAGGAGGAGGAAATGTGAAGCTATGGGATATCTAAAAGAGGAGTGACTGTTAATGTCACAGTGGTCTCTTTATGAGGTTATCACTAAAGATTGTATGATTCCAAAGGTAGCCTTGAGTTTTTACAGCTGTATAATCTAAATAAATCTTTTGGACAAATTCAAATTTCATTTGTTTTATTAAAATATCTGCATAAGGTGATCTTAAAAGGAACCAGGGATTATTTGAGGAGTTTGTTCAGCTGCTGCAGAATTATGAAGGTCAGCCATTTTGTGCGGCCTTAACAGTTTTTCCCTGATGCAGCAAAGTAGAGTGATAGTAAACATATGTATCTGTTTCTTTTTTAGCCGACTGCGCTTATCTGAAAGAGTGCAAGGTGCTGATACTGTTAGTTTCCAAGCTGCACCGCCCCATTCAGATGTGGCTTTAAAGAAGAGCCCACTGTCTCTCCTACTTTGTATTCCAATGACAGTAAGGTCAAACCTCATTTGATTTAAGGGAGGAGGAAATATATTATAAAAAAAAATCCCCTTTGCCTGAGGAAAATTTCAGGCTTGTGTTGCCACAGTCCTTAGCAACAGACTGCTGCCCATGTTTGATGAGGAGAGCCGCGACCAAAGGGATGGCAAGGTGGCTCGTCAAGTGTGGCCATGAATCGCTCCATCAAAATAAAGGTCTGGGTAAATCATCCTGTGCTCAGTCAAGCTTTGCTGATCAGTATGCACCTGCAGGCAGAGGTGTGTGTGGTGCATTAATAGGTTCCTTCCTGGCTTTTGTTTTAACACCCAGCCCTGCACTGCATAACAATTCAATCCAATATCAAACTTTGCTTTATTCTTAAATAATCACAGATCACAGCCCCAACTAAACTTTGTCTCTTCCTGTTTATTTACTCGGGTTTATGCCCCCATAGTCTGGTGCAGTTTGATAACAGTGCCATGGCGAGAGATTCTAGCATCTGCTCATGCTCCCTGAACATGTCTGGGCGTAGCTGTCGGGTCATAAAACCCTGTCAAAGTGAATAATGAGGTGGTCTCTGAGGCTGAGTGTGTGCCAGATCAGGTAAGTGACGTGCTGAGGGCAAAGCATGCCGGGATCCACGTGGTTCTGCCGACAGGCTCAGCTGCACTTTGTCATCTGCCAAGCAGGCTTGTGTGTGCTCTGAAGGGCTGTGAGTGGATCGGGGAAACCAAAACCCTTCACGATGTCAGATAAACACTGGGAGAAGAGTAGCATGCCCGGCTACAAAACAGATTGGAAAGCACTGGGAGGCATTAGGAAGAGAGAGAGCAGGGAAACAGCCGGGCACGAGAGTGTCTGGGCAGTGAACTCTCCTTCAGTTTTCTTTTCCCTCTTTTATTCCCCTTCCCCTCCTCCAGCAACCTTCTTGGCAAACCGAGCCTCTTTGCCAACCCATTAGACAGTGAGGTTTTGAAGTGGCAAGAGGCAGTGAGAGCCTGCTCGTTATTTTGCCACTACGGTCAATGAGATCAGTGGAGCCCTTTCAAGCGAGGGCAGCACTTTCCAGACAACATTACATACAAAGTCACGACCACTGCTGAGACTTCAAGGTTCTTTTTAACAAGAACAACCACATGGTAAGAAACAGAGGAGACGATAGAGAAGGATTCTGGGAGGAAAAGGGGAAAGATTTGGCTCCCAGAAAACTCTTCCCTGTACTTGTTTGTATGCTCAAAATACTGCTCAAATGTACAAACCTGCCTGACTGGAAGTATGTGAGTCATTTCTATTATTTCTGTAAAAATTTGCTGAATTATCTATTTCTTTATGCATTCTGCCTTAGACATCAGTAACAGTAGTTTATCAGAGAGCTACACAACACGCTACACAAACTCAGCAAATGAATCAATTATGAACACGTGCGAGTTTGGTTACGGAGGCTTGGTTCAGCTGCGGCATACTCAGAAACAGTAACGGAAAACTTTTACACACTACTGCACAAACTGGGGTGAACAGCTGACATACAAAGTACCAGACTTTGGTATGGAGGATGTCTGAGTGCAGCCACCAGCATATGGATACATTTAAGTTTGTTTAAGAACAGGAAGTCTTTCTCCAAACTTAAACAATGTGTAAGATCTAGAAGGATTTGTTAGCAATAATGAGCTATAACATGCATAATTATGTTTTCACTAATGTGTAATAATCAGAAAATGAGAATCAAAGGCTGCCATGTTGAGCTTCCATGTGTTTTACAGTAGCCCGGGATAGACGAACCAGACACTGGCTCTATTGTGCGAAGTTTTCACATTGAAGTAGCGGCTTGGATTTGGAGATGCTTTGAAGACAAAGAAGTAGTAATGATAGAAACAAGAGGAAGCACTGTCGTGAGTTTAAGAACTAGATTTTGAAGAAATGGAGGATCATAGTTATACTTTAAAAGGAAGACAGTATGAATCCCTGTCATCAAAAAAGCCAAGTCACAAAAAAAAACAAAACGGGATAAGCAACGGCACCAGGCGAGGATAAACACCGGTGTGGACAGATGGACATCCTTGATGAGGGACAAATGTGTCCAGAATGATGACAAAGCTGCCTGTTTTCTGCTGGACAGATAATTGAGCCTAACAAGTAAAGTTAACCTAAATACAAGTTTTTGTTTGATAGCTTTAGCTAAAACACGGCCAGTGCTGGGAACCCACTGTGGTTGAGTGAGCCAATGTTAGCTTCTGTTTGGTCAAGTCAGCCACACTTGTTTTCCAAGTGCACTATGCTGGTAACTGCTGGTAACTGCTGTGAAACAGCTGTGGGGGCTGTAAATGAGCTTTACTGAAGGTTGCAGTTTGCAACCTCACCACCAGATGTCACTAAATCTCACATACCACACCTTTAACAAGAACCATCACAACCTTGATCATGCTTCGTCATCAGCGGATATTGTAGCAAAAACAAATAAAATACTGCTTGTTGTCACTGACTGTTTTCATAAATGTACTCCAAATTATGTGGATAAAAATGGCTTTATGTTTTGCTCTTGCAAATTACTGTAGTAGCAAATTAGCTACTTTTAGTGAGCAGGAATTGTTACTGTAGGTTTTATTAGTATATTTAAAAAAAATAGCAATTTTTTTCAAGTTGTTTAAACCTGAAAATGTCACATTACAGAAATAGTTTTGCCAGCTATTCCCAGATAAATCTAAATATGTGAAGGAACTAAACTTGTACTGTAAATTAGGCTTAACCTTGACTTGCTCACAGTTTATGTATGGTGCAGTTTCTGTTGGGCAGCTAATACATTTCTTGATAAAAACCTTATTGTAAGAAAATTGAATAAAAAGCTTTGAAAAACCAATAGTGAATCATATTTGCAGGGTATTAATTGCTTCAAAACATATCCAAGAAGGATTAATTGAGTACTTGGCTTGATTAAACTGTTGATCAGGTTTGTCCTCAAGGTGTCTGTGGCCGATTCATTTTCCTTTGATACAATTGTGGAAGTGTAATAATCCCAAAAAAACTACAGATTGCAAAAGTAACTTAAAAAAAAGCTAAATTATTAAAAAGGCCATAATCAGTCAGAGCACCAGACAGTTCATGCCTGATGGTGCCATGACAGCGAACTCCACCCACAAACTTAAAATGCTATGGCAGATAATCGCCTTCATTGGCCAGGTATGTTACACACAAGGAATTTATTTCCAGTACAGAACCAAGACAGGCATCTGCGGCACCAACTCAACCGACTGCTTTAACCATCGGGGGCAACGGGGAGTTCAGTGTCTTGCCCAAGGACACTTCGACATGTAGACTGCAGGCACCGAGATTCAAACCTTCAACCTTCCGGTTGGGAGATGACTGCTCTACCCACCACACTGTCGCCTCCCCAACTTCAACAAAGATGAGCAGCCGGACAGGAAAAGAATAGCTGGAAGGAGCTGAGAAAAGTCTGAATTCACAGCTCTGTTCAGCACTGCAGGATATCCTAAATGAACGACAATCAAAAGAGAATCGAGGCCCACACAAGGACGAACCTTCATCATCCCTCAGCATGAAGTGCCAGAGAGGTGCTTGTCTGCTTTAAACATCTGGTGTAGCTTAAATAGCCCTGGGATATAAGTGCAACAAAACCTTGTCATTATAGCCGTTTCTGACAGTCCTGTCTTGTTAAAGATTCAATTAAACTGAACCCTGTCACAGTATGAGTCATCACAATGCCCTAGTAGGCCTACGTAAACACCAGCTTCCACAGGGGAGACACAGCCACATAGCGACAGGTTAAAGCTCTGAGTTTGCTCAACACAGTCCAAAGCAGCACCACATTACTGAATGCATAGTCAATGTGAGCTTTGCTGCAACTACTATATGAGCGAAGCTTGGTGATGAAAGAAACAACCTTAACTTAGAAAAACAGAAATATCAGTGACAGATGCTCAAATATAATGGTAAAAAAAAGAATCTGGGGAAAAAATGAGAAGCGGTTATGCCATATCTTAAACTGGAAAAAATGATGGGAAGAGGAGCTGGTAGTTCAAAGATCTGCACTAAATGTCAGCAAAGGCAATTAACTGGAGGAAGAAAAGGAGCTGCTGCTCCACAAGGCAACGCACACAAACTTAGAATACACACCAGCGGTAGACATGTTCGCACAAGGGCTCTGTTCTCTGATTGGCCAGTTTGGTGTCACGTAATAATCTTTGTACTCAATGTATCTATGTATTTATCTGACTAAATAAAATAAATAAATGATTACTGTGATAAAGACCATGTGGATCACACGTGTTTATATAAAATTAAATAAAAAAACAAAAGCTCGGTTTAGTAATGTAGCCTGCAAACATTTTCCATCCAGATACTGGATAAAGTCATCCTTGCCTTTTCAGTTCTACTACATCAGTGAGCTACTGTCTTTTTTCAAACATCCTCTAGAACAACATCAGCAAGTTAAATAATAAAAACCAGAACACCTTAATATGGAACAGCACAGGGCCCGTTCAGACACTGTCAGCCCACCACTGGCACTGTGGAGACACTTCAGTCACTGAATTGTAAAGATATTTGCAATCAGTTCAAGGACTGCTTGCATGAGAGTCGACGTTTTTCCAAAGTTTGCAGCGCCTCAAGATAAAAAAAGTGCAGCATTTAAATAGTGAAGGAGTTTAAGTATCTCGGGGCTTTCTCCAAGTGTGACTGTAAAATCGAGCTTGAGATTGACAGGTGGATCAGGGCAGCATCAACAGTAATGAGGACGTTGTTGAGAAATGATGACTAACGAGGAGATATCTCTTCTGATGAACAAACTTCTGTTAAACCCACAGGGTTAAGTGGCTGCAGGACAAGACAGTGACAAAAATTAGAACATGGAGAGAAAATCATTAAAATTAAATTATGAAAATGTTAAATCCTTTTAAAATTCATTCTAGACAAAGTCCAAGTTTTTCTGAGGTGTCTACTGGAGTGAGATGAACGGAGACAGCGTACCAATTACTACTGTACCTATTCTATTCAGCCTATAACAGGCAGGGACAGCAAACTCAGAGCACAGAGGGTGATTAGTCTGAAACGATGGCAGGAGCTTTCTGTAAAGCTCGCCTGTCAAGCAGATCATTGAATCTCCTCTAACTCCTGTAATCTTCCTATCCCGACTGACAATGCCTTTTATTGTGTTCTAGTACTCGACACTGAGGTTGGCAAAATGCCACGGGCAAGGGTATTGTTAGTATAGTATGATCTTACAGGTGCTGACTGCTGCACAGAAAGTTAGAACATTTTCTTTAAAAAGTGGTGGCCATGTCAGAGGTGAGACAACCAAATAAACATTTCATGAAAGGCCTCCAACAGTTTGGTCTTGCCCTGAATGTTTAAACATTTATAATGAAGAAACACTGCAGGGAGAGAATCAGTGGCTCAGAGGAATTAACAGCCTGCCTGCTAAGTCCTGACTCTCCAGATCTGTAATGTAACCTCTGCTCATAAACCTCGAGACAAAAAATTGCCAGGGAGTAATGGTGGAATGTGACAAGTAATCTTACCCTAAGACTGGAGTTTTATCACCGCTGTGAAGTTCCCGACTGACTGATTGCCTCTGGCAGCGTGCCCCAGAGCTCGGCCTTCTAATGAGCAAAGAAAGAGAAGAGGCAAGATGCACGCAGAGAGCCCAAGCATTAAATCAAGACACTCAAGGTGAAGACAGAGTTTGTGTGGCTTAGGAATATTTCTTTAATTGTATGTGGGAATTATGAATGATCTGGCAGATTTGAGGGAACAACTGAAATCAACACAAACCAAATGATAGGCATTAAAAGTCAAATAAAGCTAAATCATATAGGCAAGCAATGGATCTACATTAATATATCTCTTCATTTACATAATCTAAACAAACTTAATTATATTACATGCATGATATAATTACAATATGTTGCAACCCAACCAAATGCACTGTATTTATTTCACACTATAAACAGGTGGAACAGACTTTTGGTAGTAAGATGAAAGGTTAGTAAAGCTTGTATATCACAACACAACTGGGCAAAACCTTTCCGACACAAACATGACAGAGACACTTAACTTATTATACACAAACTAATCAGACTTGACTGGAGATTTGTTGGGTTTTTCCTCTATAATAATAGTAATAGTAAGGCCTAGACCTGACTTTGTAAGGTGTCCTGAGACGACTTTTGTTGTGATTTGGTGCTATACAAATAATACAAAAATAGAACTGCTGCAAATGATCACATTTGAGAAACAAGCACATATTTGATACATGACAAACAATCCATTATTAAAATTACTGAAATATTCTGAAGATCAAACTGCCACTAAATGTTGTTCTGCTGTACACTAAGAGTATTGTCTGCTGTACTAGAGAAAACTCAAGAAACATGACAATAACCTGCAGAGGACTGCAGCTCCCATTTCACTACTCACAAGCAAAAACAATCAAATACATCTGCACTGAGAGAGAAAGCAGAAAATCCATATACATTTATCTCAGTCATTTAGAGTGAAAAATAGAGCCAACACTTAGATCAGTTAAGGTTTGACTGTCTAATCCAGAAAGGAAAAAGCCGGAAATTGGAAATGTTTGTAGAATTGCATACAAATGAGACGTCTTAATGAATAATGGGAGGACAGTGTGTTCCAGGAGAAAAGCTATAGTACTGTGATATTGAAATGAAAGTGAGAAAACAATTGGTTTAACCTTAAGGCACACTAGCTTTGAACTTGAATATGATAAGAAAATCAATTCATTCTCAGACATCTAGCAGACAAATATTTCTCTTCCCCTCTGAGGAGTCGCACCACACAACGTGAAACACAAAGCCTTACCCATTGTGGAGCAGTCGGTACTCTGGCGTCTCATGGAGGTTTAGGATGGACGTACGCAAGAATCGACCAACATGAACCTACAACTGAAAGCTAGACTCAAAGTGAAAGGCATGACGGCATATAGAAAGTTGAACTATTTTCATATTGGTACCCAACGAATCAGTGGACAGACAAAGCAATATACAGAGAGACAGGGCTGCTTTACAATTTGTGCAAAGGTTTAATCATTTGTCTTGGCAAGAAGCAATAGTGAGTACAAATAAGACAGCAACGTGTGGACCTTGCACAGCATACACATGCCAAGCTCTCAAAGTAAACAACAACACCTGTGTGGGTGAGATGAAGAACTATTTACATTCTCTTATAAGTGCCAAGTGCTGTAAGTAGAATGTTTGGGTAAGGACACTCACCAGCTCTCTGTGCTGTACAGTACAGTGCAAAATGTTAAAAATAAAAAAGGTTTTCATGTAAATGTTCCTAAATCAAAATAGCACATTAAACGTAAGTCTTAGTCTGACATACAGTAACCATCACTTTGAAGTTTCAAGTTGTCTCTATTGGACAGGTGATATTGAAGAGACTGACAAGAAATAATGAGATGGATGCACAGACTGGACGCAAACAATGGACATGGCGGAGTCATGTGCTGCACCTGTTCAGGCTGTCAAGATACAGTGAGCTTCATTATTCTACACTGGACCATCACCTGGTCAAAATGCATGTTATGTCCTGGGCCATGCACCTTTGGCAGCAGACATTCTGTGTATTTAAGGCCCTTTCACTGGGTTTTAAACTGACTTAGTCGGAAACACTAACAAGTTACAGAGAATTTCAGTGCAGGATTGTGGGTATATAAATATATATAAATCCCCCTATATTAAGTATTTAAACAGAGAATGCCCCCCATTTAGAAAAATGTATTTCAGGCCCTGGAAAATGACACTTTATTTAGTAAAATCAGCTAGCTATAGCTGGAAAAAGGACAACTGACATGTTTTAATTCTTCCCTTTTTACTTTTGATATTTAGTTATTTTTACTATGTTATTAGACTTGTGTAAAGCTCTTTGGTCAACCCCCCGCTGTTTTTTTCTGTTTTATATATATATGTATATATGTATATTATAAAGCCGTTGTCATTTAAGCAGAATCAACAGTTGTTGACTAGAAGCCTAGTCTTCCTCAGTCTAAAATTAAAGACCAATTGTTTCGAAAATGAATGAATTTTGAGTTGTAAATTTGCCAACATTATCTTGAGAAGCACAGCAACATTAACTAAGCAACTAACTTAACACACATTGACTCCAGTACAATGGTCTACTGTATATACAGTACTTGCATAATATAGCATAACTTACACATCTTAAGATTGCAAACAGGCACGTTGCAAACTGTTTTCAGAGTTAACGTTTGCAGTACAAGGCACATTGTGACAAAGTGACTTCACTAACAACAGAGTTCTGTGCAAAGGATGGAGTGCTACATTCTGGGAAACTGCCGCCGGTCTCTGGTGGTCACAGACCAACGTACCAGCAGATAAAAACCTTTTGTGACAACATTTATATAGATTTTGCAAGGATAAAGTGATAAATATAGTAGGAAGGCTTCACAAGGCAATGCATTAACAAGTTCATAAAATATACATCTGTCTTTGCTCATACATTAATAAATCATTCTTGAAATATTTCTGATATGTATCCTCTTACATTTATAATCAGTACACCGAATGCAGCATCAGAAAGGTTCGGAGCAGCAGTTGCCAGTAAGCCGTGGCTGGTACGCACATGAGATGTGTTGTCTTTCTTGCAGACCCAACATGTTTGACAGCTGGTTGACTCTACATTGTCCCACTGTCTTTCATCAAAACACCATCTACAGCTGACTGGAAGTGCATTCAGACATTCAAAGCCAACATCCTGACAGTTGTTAATCATTTCTTTCAGTGGTTAACACTGATCTCACAGTGTGAGGCTGAAACTAACCGTGGTCTGATGTCTGCTGGCATTTGTGTTGAGATTCTTACTTACGAATATTCTTTGATACGTCATTAAATATTAAGTTTGTAGTAGTGAGTTAAATATCTGATCAACCTTAGCAACAATAAATCCATGCTGACTGTTGGTGAGAAAACATTAGGGCAGGGTTTTGTCTGATTTATACAGTCATACAGTTCAAAATACCACCACTAGAATCAACAGCAAATGTAAGCTGGCTAAAATCTACAGTTAATATATAATTAAAGTTATTGTCATTCCTGAGGTATCCTGGATGTTTTGTGATGTGTGATGCTTTCAGGACGTCATTCGGCCCTTATACTCCTTTGAGGTATATTAAAATCAGCAGTATACTCCACACAAAATATGGACAAAGTTTGTGAAATGTCTGTCAAATTACCAGCACACTGTTATCTATAGCAGGTAGAAACTATATGACCAGTGCAACAGGTGTCAGTTTGTGGTAATTAGGGCCAAATACAGTGCACCACTTTGCTCATGCACTTTTTTTGTGTGTCCAGAGGAAATTGTATCCATTCAATTTTGTTTAAGAGTTAATGCTGGCCCACTGTAAGTGCCGTGTGCTAAGCTTTTCTTGCCGACCTTACACCTCTACTTCCTTGGAGGTCTTCACAGGCTGCAATGGCAGCTCATCTGAAGTGTCCACTGGGTTGTCATAAGCTTGAGATTCCTCCTCCCCGTGCTGGTGCCGCGCAAAATTCACAAAGACCTGGAATATCAACGAGGACAAGAAGGCACTTAGAAGTAAAGGCAAGATGTATATTTATAAAGCACACAGTACTGAATGGCCTGCGGACATTTCTCTACCCATCTCATTTCTGCTCTCCCTCACAATCTCTGCCTCCAAAAACAAACAGAAACAGTAGCACAGACAACAGGGTGCATGTGAATAGTTACAGACCAGGGCTATGAAGCATCAACTTAGTGTCTGGGCTCAAACAGCGAGTGTGTGCCTGACACGTTTGACCAGCTGAGACGGAGAGTAACACAATCATCCTTCTCTCTGTGATGCCCATTTAATGTCAGAGGAAACCAATCCTATGGTTTTCATAAATAGCCGAGTGTATTTTGTTGTGATGTTGTAGCCCAAGCTTTGTGTTCTCCTAGCATCAGCTGTCTGTCGTGGTAAAGCTACACAAACACTTTAACTCAGCAGAAAAAAAGCAGCAAAGGATTCATATAAAGAAAATTGTTTTTCCATTAAGATTTTTAGTAGATTTGTGTCCGTTATTCTACAGGTGCAGATTATGCTCCTGTTTTTCCACTTAACCTACTGTAGAGCATATATGTAAGTAGGTACAGACGTCAAGCAGCTCATGGTTAGCTACAGCAGTTGTGGAAAAAGTAAACAAGCAGACTACTTGTAACTGAGGAGCGAGCTACCTCTGCAGAATGCCTGAGGCTAAAGTTGTTTCTGTCTGTGGGATGTCAGAATGTCAGCACTTTGTATCAAGGTCACACTTGTTGAGGCATCTTATCAGGGCAGAATGAGTAAGAGGATAAGAATGACAGTAACAACAAATACCCCCTCTGCCCCTCTCTCTTTCTGCCTCTGACCCTGCCACTGGCTGATATTGACTTGATGTGCTGAGGCATGCACAATACTTCATATTCACAGCCAGGTCTGTATAGTTTTGCAATAGAATTTCTAAGTACTGCTTATATTTAACTTTCTTAAAGAAGCTTAGTATGATAAATAGATGTAATGGTGCAGTTCACGGCATTTTTAGCTGAGATGACCATGGTAAATTCATCCCCAAGCTTTACTTTTAGCTAACCACCCATTCATGACCTCACCATCATGCCCCAGTGCTACCGAGTAGCACTTTCTTAATAACAGATGGATGCAGGCATTAATTACATTACAGAGGGTGCAGTTGGGTGTTTATTTGATGCCCGATGAGGCAGAACAGAGGAAGGGAATGATGTTGAATCAACCAATTAACCTTTCCTGTATATCAGAGAAGTCCTTGCACAATGTAAAACATATATCACCTACATTTCATCCACGCATTTATGTTCTGCTATGATTAGCACTGATTTTGAAGTGTTTTTCAGAGGTGGAAGGTTTCAATCATAGAAGGCATGGTTAATCAAAAGCTGTGTTTCCACCAGAAGGTCCTGGTGCTTTTTATTCACAGGAACTAAAGTCCAAGAACTCTCCCTGATGTAAATGTCCCTCGAGTGCATTCATTCCCATAGCAGGGCCGAGCCCCGGGAAGATTACACAAATTAACCTGCTGATGTGAAAGCATGATGGTCGGCAGCGGGGTTGTAAGAATGCCACATGTGAAATGCTCACTATAGTTAAGACATACAGTACCAGCAGGGGGAGGACAGACTGCAGGCGAAGCTGAAGTGATCACTTTACTGCAAGTTTATGCTCTTTTAATAGGTGTATTTCTCTTTTACTTGCCAACATTTTATTGCACGTACAGTAACGAGCGCTGGGATTGTTAACTCCGAATAATGTTTCACTTCAGCTGATGTCGTGCTCTCCGCCACGGCCTCTTGCCTGCTGTGCTCCGTGTGTGGAGGAGCGAAGCTTCACCCTCGATCAAACACCAGGAAAAACAATATTTTCCAATCCACTAATCTCACTCACTGTAATTTAACCAGTCAGCAACGTTCAACACTGCAGGCCTCGCCCCAATACTTCTTGGACCTTCAGAAAGTACTACCCCCTGACTAGGTACTTTTTTGCAGGGGCAGAACTATGGCCCAGAACTAAATTTTAACCCTGGTTCCTCTGGTGGAAATGCAAGTAGCAGAACTGGAAAAGGACTCCGGCTCCCAGGTAAAGTCCCTCTGGTGGAAATGTGGGCTAAAGATGGCTGTTTTCTAGCCAAAAAACAAAATGGCAAGATATTTTAATATGGTAGGAGACAGGAAATGTTTGTAATAAATTAGCTTTGGGTTGAGTGGGCCAGGGTTGGTATAGAGGCTGTAAAAGGCCAGCTGTTTCACTGGTGCAGTGGTGACAAGATGGACCCTTTTCCATACACAAAGTAGCAAATACTTCACATTCCTGCCACTAAAAGACAGTTTAGAAAGTCACATTTTCCTTTGAAAGGCTCTGTCCACTGTCTTAGCCATCAGCATTAACGCCTGCGCTCCAGGCTGTGTGGATCAATATTAATTGTAGTGTAAGCTGGGTGTTATATTATAAGTCAAGGCTCTTGTCTATAAATCACCAGTTGAAAGGTGATTGTCTGGGTCTCCACTGGTTCTTCAGTCCCCCTCTCTGTGTGCTGACCTCCTGGTCCAAGTATGATTTATATACTGCCTCTGATCTGGTAAATATTGACCAGCATAGAATGTGTACAAGTTGAAAAAATGGTGAAACTGAAAACATGGGGTCAGAGGTGAAACTATGGCTGATCACCAAGAATTCTATGAAGGACAAACTGTGGGAGAAACCAAATCTGACAGGAAACCAGATGAAGTTAGAGCATTTAGCGTTTCAATTATTCCACTCCTGTCATAGAGGAAGGCTCATTGCTCCTTAAAGGGCATATTTTACTTAAATAATGCTGCAAAAATGATTTTATCTAGAACTGGGGTTTATCCAAGATTGTGCTGATAATGGAATGCTTACCATCCCGGCAGTATTCCTTATAGCACATAATTTGATTTAAACACAACAGCACCATAGAACCAGTGACTGCACAGACAACTCCCTCAATCACTCACTCACACCTTGCCTGGATTTTCTCCCCCCTGTGGTGGAGTGAAGTGACCTTTCTGGACCCCTCAGAGGTCATTCTAACCTCCCACCTGGCCATCCGCTGCTGAGCTAATGGCAAGGATTGCAAGAACAGACACACTCACACTTGCATCTGAGTGCCTGATTGCATCAGATCCCTGGAGCAATTTGGAAAACACAAGGTGAAGCCAGTCCGTAAGATGCAGGGGGTTCGGTTTATCGCTCCAATCAGCACTGGTCAGAGCACTTGGACTGGAATAAAAAAAAAGGGATCTGGCTAGAGGGGGGCTTGGTGTACAGTATATATAAAATCTCAGTCCAGATTCTCGATCAATAGTGGGACCTGGCGGCTGATCTACCCTGGCTACTAACTTAGTGGAATCCTCACTGGTCAGTCTGACAGTCTAAATGAGAGAAGACATTGTGCAAGCAATAATAGATCTTTAAATCTTATCCTGGACTGAGTAGACTCACACCAACTGAGAGCACTTTAAATGCTGTCTGCACTGATTGATGACCTAATGAGATGTTAAACTGAGCTGTCACTCCACAAAATTACAGTAGAACAACAGAACATGGCACCAGATGCTCTGCAGCCCCATGTCAGAAGTGTAATTTGGAGTTAAACTGGACACTTCCTGCTACTTTACCAGCTAAAACTCTTGCTTTCCTCTCCAAAATAATCACAGAAAAGACTGAACAGCTCCATTGCCTTGTTCAGACCTAATTTTGTCAAGATACTAAACTTTATTGAAGACATTCAGATGTACACTGATAATGCTGCATTTGGATAAAGGCAAATGTGTCATCTGTTCCTTTAACAACCCTTTGGAAATTTGCACAATTCAGATTAACAACACCCGAGGCAATGCAGAAATGTTTAACACATTATGGAGCCTGTGTGTAACCGCTCATTAGAATCGTGTTTCCCAGTGCATAACAACAACTGGGCAAGCAAGTCGCTGTCAGAATCAGTGACAATCTGCGGGTAAAGCCTTAATATGTTTGGCAAATACACTGCAGTCATTTCTAATGGCAGAGATGAAGATTGAGAGCTTGGGAGAAATGTATTGCTGCTTAGTAATAATGGACTGATAATACTGCAGTAGAAATATCACAGGTTCATTTAATTCAGGAAAAAGGTAGCTGTTGATCATATATAGCGAGCAACACTGTTGTTGTGTTTTGGGTCAGGGTTTCCAAATGTAAAAGGACTTATTTCCCAGGGTGCTTTGCCAGCTGTCCTGCAGAAAATTAAGTCTTTTAGTTTATAAATCTTCCAGTGTCTGAAAGTTTAATGTGAACGGTGTCTGCAAAGAGAGGTGAAATAAATTCAGAGGCACAGAAGTTCAGCTGCCTGATAAATACCCTAAAGTCTGTAGCAGCAATTTCTCAATAATAACCAGAAATCCACCTTATTTCCCAAATACATTCATACCTCAGAATGCTATCATCCTTTTACATATATCTGTCAGATTAGGGTGAGTATTATAGGAGATCAACAAATCTAAAATGAAGCAGAGTAGTTTATCCGCACTCTATTTGGCTCAGGTGTTTACTACAGTAGTAATGAGCACACCTTTATATTCCTATATCATTTGAAGGCCTTTTTAAAAAAAATTGTTTTGAAAATTGTTTCTTTGAGGAAAGAAAACAAACCAATGCATCACATCATCTCACCCTTACCATTGTACCAGCCAAACTGCTGAAATGAAATGACAGTTCACTTTGGATGAATGCAAAACTCACAAGGCTAGGAGTAAAAGGGAAAAGCACTTGTCCAGCGTTTGGGGCCTTACCTGATCCAGAGTGGTCTGGGACACAGAGTAGTCCTCCACACTCAGCCTCTGCTGATGGCTGGTGAACTGACTGAAGATGGTGGCCAAAGCTCCCTGTGTGCATGGCAGCTGATAGTGCAGCGTGTTGTGATGCTTCTCCTTCAGGATGCTGCCCGGGAAGGTCTGCTGGACAAAGTCCTCGACTGGCGTCAAGGCAGGGGGGGAACCACCAACCCTCACAGTTACCGTGTAGCCATCACCAAATCTGGATCAAGAGCCCACAATTAAGCATTTAGTTAAAAAAAACAAGCATGCTAGTGCCAAATTGCTCACAGCTGGGCATCTAAATAATGATCTTCTTTTTTTTCCCCACGGTCATCACATGGTGTGATGGCTAATAACATGGTGTGCTGGAGGAGAGAGAGACAGGAAGCAAAAGAGAGGGCAACATTTAATTGGACTCATATTTCCCCAGCCAGTTTGAGCTGCACTGATGTGGCGTGTTGGAGGAACAGGTGAGTGACAAGCAGCTGAGAGCTAAACCTGCATGACTTCGACAGCACGACAAAGTCGCCGGATTCGCTGGCAGATATACTTTTCAGTTACTGCAAAGGCTACTACAAGTAAAAGCAGGTACAACACAATTGAGTTAATCAAGAAAGTCTAGACTAGGGTGGATATTAGTTCAGAAGCCTTAAGCTTGCACTGTTAACCCTTGTGTTCTGTTCAGAATCATAAAACAACTAAAACAGGAACATCATTTCAACTATCCCATGTTTCCACGAAGGGGAACAAGCTATGAACACTTAGCTTTAAAATTCAGTTTTAAAACTGCCCAAAGTGACATTTTTATATGAAACAACTGATCTATAATGCAAAGGAGTGATAAAAGTCTGCCCTGCATCAAATGGCAAAGTTAGCCACTAGCTGGAGGAAATAATGAGACATTTAGCAGGTAAAGACCCACTGAAAAAAAAGATTTGTGGGATTTACTTGATTGCAATGTGTACATTGGTCCCACACAATGATAATGTGTAAAACCATAATTTTCTTTAGGGGTTAACTTGTTTGAAATATGTTAACAGAAGAAATATGAATGAATTGCGTTGCATATACTAGCATAATCTGTGTAAATCCAAAGACCCGGTGAGTCCTTTTTTTCAGTGATACAGTACTTCTCCAAAGCATTGCTGGAAACCCAAATAGAGCTAACATGAGACTGAATATTGGATATATTTACATTTGACTACTAGCCAGAAAGGCGTGAAGTCAAGCTGTTTGTTAGCAACAATAATGAATGTAATGAATTACTTTGTTCCACTGCCTTTAAGTGGCAAAACATAAATTATTTCTGCTTTAATAATTTGAACATAAAAACTTTGCTCTAAGAATCCTTACAAAACTTCTTTGTAAAGAGTTATAGTATGTGATATGTAATATAATTAACTTTATCGAAATATGTCAGCATACATACTTTGGTAAAAATGTACAACATAAACAACACCCCAGACATAAAACATAAACACAGATGAAAGCGTGCCAAAGCTCAGCTCTATAGCTAATTAGCATTCTGCATCTTCCTGGCCATGTGCTACGTCTGGTGAACACCAAATAAGACTCTGTGCCTTGTTATTCTGTCGTTAGCACTCTTATGACCTATTGTTTTCTGCCTAATTAATTCCCTAATGTTGGATGTACTCATGGAAATATCCATAGTGGGCTCAGAGCTACATGCAGCAATAGTCATAGGTTCCTTTAGTGGAAATTAAAGATATGGTGAATAAGCTGCAGGCCGACATGATCTCAAAGGGAGTGTGAGAGGAAGTGAAGCTGTGTGCTGGTGCTGAGAAGCACAATCAATCGACCCCATGGGCAGCAGAGTCGCTTTACTTAAAACATGACTGGCTGAAGCCGAAGAGCCACAGTGCAGGAATAGTATAATGCTGCATAATGCTTGCTTAATACACATTTCCATTAAGAATGTGAAAGCATCTTTTTAATGTGCCATTTAGAATTGGATCATGCCAAGGTGCATTAACTTGCAGGTCTGATCACTGCTTAAATAGAACATATTTGTATTAAGATTGGATAAAACATAAAACATTTTGTGATCAGATGTCGTACTGTAAGTAGGTGGATGTACATCTACAGGAGCTGGCATCTGAACCAACCACCTGCTTATAAGATCTTCAACTGCTGCCAAATGATTAAGGAGAGCAAACTACAGAGAAAGAAATGTCCAAACCAAAACAAAAAGCTATTACATAACATCAGAGTATAAATCAGAACAACTTCCTCAGCTCAGTTTTATCTGTTTAGCACTCTGTTCCAGCCTAACAGCGACTCAAGGTGCTTTACATACAAGACAAGCACAAATGAAAAATTTACAATACTATTCAACCAGTTAAAAACAGCTTTTATGTGTAAACAACAGTCTTCAGTTTAGATTTAAAGACTGTTACAGTGTCTGCAGATTTTACTTCCTCCAGAAGCCGTTTTTATCTTTGTGTTGAAGGCAGATTCACCCTGTTTAGTTCTGACCCAGAGATCTACCATCTGACTGGTATTACGAGATCTTAGAGTCCTTTTAGGTTTATGTTCTTTAAAGAGATCGGAGATATATTGCAGTCCCAGGCCACTGAATGACTTGTAGAGTAATAGCAACAGTTTAAAATCAATCCTACAAGAAACCAGCAGCCAGTGTAAAACAATTTAAGAACAGAGTGATGCACCGAGTTCTTTTAGCTTCTGTTAAAACTCTGGCTGCAGCATTCTGATCATTACAAGAGTCTATTCTGGATATTTACTTTAAATGAACATTCTGTAGGCTGATTTTTTTATGGCTTTAACATGACTCCTAAAATTAAAAAGCAGTTTTTGCTTTGATAGATCTCAGTCTAAGTTGAGCTCTAAATTCATTGTTTCATTTTTGAAAAGTGATCTTTGCTTTATATTTACTGGAGAAAGTTTATTTTCACCCATGTATTTGTTTGCTCTATTGGTGACTGCACACGGAGACCACACCCGGGCTGAACCTTGTTAATGTACAGTATTCATGAGCCACACTGACCTGAGGCCTGCTTTATCTACCTTGCTATGAAATACTGTTCCTTTTTAGGCATTTACTGTGTACATAGCTTTATCAGCCAAAAGTGAAAAGGACAAGCAGGATCATCATGATCATCGGAGGAACAAAAAACTCCAGGATTTATAGCACAAAGGAAATTATGCCATAAAGTGCTTGGTTTTTCTTTATGACACTCCCTTCAGACAGTATTTATCTTTAATTTATCTGCATGTCACAACATGTCATTTTATCATGATGATGATTCACATTTGACAATAAAATTAGGCATAAACGAACTCACCATCTTCAAAATGAAAAGTTCTCTCAGTGTAAAAACAAATACACATCTACCTTGGCAAAGTGTTTAGTCCAACAGACTGATCTATCTCCCAAACCTGTTCAGATTTTTTAAGGTTTGGGCCCAGTTTAGCTGCCTGTGAGGTGCAGCTTTGTGAACAGTGTTGTGGGTCCTCTGGCTACTTCATGTTCAATATTTAGCACAGTCGGAGAGTAGAATCAGATCTTTGGAAACCAATGTATGTTCTTAAAGGCAGAAATCATTATAGCAATCAGCAATGGCCTTTGGCATATCAGATGAAACTATGAACATGTCAACTGTTTTCACCTTGGTTGTCACTGTCACCAGCAGACACCAGCAGTAGATTAGCTCTTCTAAACTGTTCACATGGAACGTGAAAGACATACCTCCTTCCTTAACAAAGCACATCTTCCTTAATTTGAACATGCAGCACCATCTTCCACAACTATAGCTTAAACACATATTCGGTTGCACAAAGACACATCATATTTAACAATTTTTATAAGATGTAACAGGGCACACAGTCTGAAATCAGACACCACCACCACAACATCACAGTCAGGCTCACACATCAAGCTTAATTCATCATCCATGACCACGATCACCTTGTGTATTTTATGGCTGCTGGCTCCGGAAACGTCCAAGGACTGCCAGGCTCAGTCAAGATGCAGAAACATTTTTGCAAAAATCCAATAAAGCCAGGAAGCATTGTGGCAAAGGGTTTGTTGAAATGGTTTGCAGAGTGTGTGGGTAATGATATGCTGCTTGTCAGTGACAGCAAAAGGCCTTATCAATTAGCTTCCTCACATTCTCTCTCCCTGCCCACCTTTCTTTTATTTCCTTTCTTGCAGCTGCACCGGGGCTTACAGCAGCACTTCGGGAAGAATCTCTCTTTTCATATTCATAGTTTCAACTTTGTGCCCGTAAGTTCTATCATCTTTGATACGCTGCCTGTCTTGAGTCTCCTCAAATAACATCTGCCTGTGAAGGGGAAGGTGATTTCAACTAATAGCAAGATCTTTGCAATTTGGCATTGAATACAACTGTAGAGAAAATAATGAATGGATTATGTTTAAAGTCAAAACTGCACCACATTGTCACAACAAATTCTTTCATAATATTTTACATTAGAGATACAACATAAAAGCTAAAGCCAGCGTGGCAGGGACACTATAATGCCTGCACTGCAGCTCTCACTTCTTCATTTTCATTATTCTGCCTCTGTCCTCTCCTACACCCCAGCCCACTGGAAAGTCGTTCTTCCATGTAATTTAAAACAAACAACAGCCAGATACAGATAAGGGCACGACAGGCAGAAAATTATTCTGCTGCCTGCCTTCATCTGAGGGAGTCTAGAAAGGTCACCCTCACCACTGCCAAACCTTGTATTTGTATCAGAAGGGGGGAAGGCGGACGCGGGGCAAGAGGTCACAGTGTGACTTGGGTGGTCTGATGCTTTGATCAGGCAGGAAATCATCCAAAAACCATCCTTAGTTCCTGTGGGGGGAGCGAACAGAAGCTCAACAGGCAGTGTGAGGATGGAGGGATAGATGGGTAGATGGATGGAGGAATGAAAGGACGGGTGATCTTTCCACTGTGCAGTTTAAGGAAGCATTCAGAAATGTATCCTCTTGTTCAGTATTTCTCACCAAGGCTTAACAAACATGAACACAAAATATTTGCAAAGCTGCCCCCCCTTTCAAACCTGGATTTTCTATGTCCATGTTTGCTCCAGTAGCTAGTGGTCTCCCCCCCCCCGAGTTTTGCTTGCACATCACTGTGTTTCTTGACATATTGTTGCCACCAAATATCAGTTAGCAGGAACGTGTATCATGCTACCTACCTGGGCGAAATATTCAGTCAGATCAAAATGAGTCAAAACACTCCCGTATCGGCACCAGTGGTCAAAATGTCAACAGAGCATCTTTAAGACAATACACATCACTGTGACATGTGACAAATTGTGCAAGTATAAAACAGACGAACAACAGTATTTGAACTTAAGACCTGAAAACTAGCAACTGCAACTCTGAGTGTGTGAAGTGCTAATTTCTTCCAGGAAAACCAGGACCAAAGTAAAATTTGCAAGAACAACATTTTTCATCAAAGAAAACCTAAATGAAAATGTAAAACTTGGATGAAAGAACTAATTAACTAATTACTATTTTTAGTGTACAGTATGTTTGAGAAGAACAAAACCTACAGCACAGAGATTATGAGAGATGGTATAAAAGCATATAAATGAGGAATTTAGCAATGCTAACAACTCACGGTAAAACATTGCCATGATAAAAAGTCCACAATAGGATTAATGTCATTATATTAAAAAAAAAAAGAAAAAAGATTAAAATAGCCCTTTAAGAAACACTTTAAGGGGCCGGTTTTGCATGTGTGTGTCTGGTTTGTTTGCCCATCTCTGTTAAAGTGTAGTGCACAGTTGTGTCCTGACTGTTTCTGCGAGATGTATCCAGGATGGTGTCAGTCATAGACACGACTAGTATTGCCTTCGTCCGGCAGTATTTGCTAATTGTTTTGTGTTTGTCAGTTTTCCTTGCAAATATTGTTACATCTCAATAATAATGCATGACAAAACAGACTAAAGTGACCAAAACTAGACTTAAAGTAATACACATTTCTGTCAAAGATGCAATCAAAATCAGGTATCTGGGAGGTAACTGGGAGCCTTTGCACAGCAATGTAAGAAGTTAAAATCCTCAGAGCATATTATCAAAAAGGCTGGAAATGGTGCTGCTTTTCAAACATGCATACACAGGCACAGCTATGTCTGCAGACCTTGAAGGATTGATGTAGATGCTGTTCTTGCCTTGCTCATAAGCACAAAAATGATCTTTGTTTTGAAAACTAATACATGTAGCAAGATCCACACTGCTGCATAAATTAAGATTCCAACCAACCATCACGAGTAAAGTTGTTGTATACTTAGAGGGCAGACAGCTCTCAGATAGTATGCACAGAACATACAGGCTACGATGCACCATCTGTGTCCGTCAGTGTTCTAGTAGTCTTCATTACATCTATGTTGCTGATGCATTGTAAACTGTTAAGAGAATTATTTTGTCATCCATCTCCACTGGTGACACATAGTAAAAAGCCATAAACTACTGTGTTAATGGCACACCTGCAGAGCTAATTCAGAGTGAGCAGAAGAGAGTTTACTGGACTTCTCAATGTCAACTTCAGGGGCCTGATCCAAACTTTTAGACAGCACTCTTGTTAAAACTCTCCACATTGCATTACCTTTATGCATTAAAGGCACTTCACCTCCCACTTTTATATCATGACATGCTTAAAGCAAGGAGAAAATAAGACTCCAGGCTGTGGTGTGTACTTAACGCTGGTACTCTATGAAGTGGATATGAATGATATCAAAATTCCTGCATCAGCTAGTGGGTGTCCTTCCTAACTGACAAGATTATTGGGGAGCTTTGAAGCTGCTTTTATTGGTTCCTCCACTTCATTTGGGTTTACTTAACACCTAGGAGCTTTAACACCAGCACCCTAGTATACTAAAGCACTATTTACAGCCTTTTGCACATTATAAAAATGCATTTATTTCCCTCCATCAGCCTGTCATAAACTCCTTCAAGCATGTTTGATTTGAAAGGCTCAATATCAGGACACATAAGGAGGCAGTTTTTAACAATGGAAGATAATGAAAGGGCTCATAAAAATAGTCGCCCAACAGTTCAGAAACCAGTCCTCCAAACCAAATCTCCAGCCCCCTTCACATGCTAACCACCTCTCTAGTGGTTTAAATGGGCTATTTGGCTTATTTAGGTCTTGACTGATACACAGAGGTGGGGTTGTTAAAGCAGCAAAAGGGCATTTCAGTGATAAAGACAGGGTCACAACTGAACTAAAGGGAGCAGCACTAACAAGCATTTGTATGGACGGGTTGGAAACCTCGCCACGTGAGAGTAACAGAGGGAGGAATAAATAAGGGTTGTATGGTGATGTTTTTGAAGGAGAGTAGTAAGGAGAGGCGGCAATGGGGGAGTGAGGGTAAGAATGTATTACATATGAGCAATAGGGGGTCACAAGGTCAGAGCTGCTCCTGCGGTGAGATTCTTCCAGGGGCTTGTGATGAAAAACAGAAGCTGGGTGTGGGGGGAACAGGGGGAAGAAGCGGCACCCTCAGCTTTGCAGGTCAGCCGCTCACACCATGTGACAATGGCGTGCACCACCTGCCTCTACAGTACTTCAACCCCTGCTGACTGATGGAAATCTTCCCATCTGCAGACTGGCAACAGCTTGCACATGTGTGAGAGTCAGCCCCTCCGTTCCCACACGATGGACTCAAGCACAAAATATTGGACATTCGGTGTTTTACCCTGCAAGGCTAGACTGATGAGGCTCACAGCAACTTAGATGATGGTGGATCTAACCGGGAATGGGAGTGTGGAGAAAGCAACATGGCAACACAAACATGTGGCAGGATAGCGACAAGAAAAGAAAACAGAGAAGACAGTCCTTAATTGCTTTTTCAGTCATTAACAGGGTCCCACACCTTATGAAACATTAATTACACCCAGTGCCGCGGAGATAGAGACGCTTAATTAGAGATTTTTCACTGTGTGGCGATAGCATTTCAGCAGCATGTAAACTGTCCATGTGAGATCTTAAATAAGCATGGCAAAAATTGATGTAGACGTCATGCTTATCTGGCTTCTTCTCACTCGCTTGTCTTGTGAAGTGTGATTCCCTTTTTACCTGATAGCATGCTGAGTGAAGTAGGACAAGTTAACCCTCTGTTCTATTCCCTTGTGTGCTGCTTCTATCCCCCTCACTCTCCTTGTTCTTACCTATCCTCTACCTCCTGTGTGGTTCATAAATTATTTACACTACCCAGCTTTTTCCCTCTACAGACAGGATGTAAGTGACACAGAGGATCTGTCAATTAGCCTAACATCTGGGAAGGACTGATTGGTGCATTGCTCCCCCTTACTTTAGCTCTTCATCTCTCAGCTCCCTCTGGTTTTCACTGCTTACTGGCCCCATTTGCATCCTACCTTTTCCCTCTACAGTGATCTCAAAGTCCAGCCATCATGTCATCAATGCTCTTGATGAGAAATACCCTTGTCACTGCTGACCCCTCTTTGCTTTTCCAGGCATTTCCCCTAATCCCCTGTACGACTTGAAAAATTGTCCGCTTCGCCTCTCATCCCAGGTGCATTGATCTTTCTCTCCACCACATATTCCTGTCCTGTGTGCAGCTCGTTGGTGTGTGTGGAATGTCCTTCTTCACACAGTGGAGTGGTAATAATGTCACCAGACTGTACCTGAGGTAATGGATCGGACTCACTGTTACATGCAGGGCTTGGGGCATAAGAGATTGGAAAAGACACTGGGAAATGTCAGATGAATATCAGAGAGTGGACTCAAGTGGTAAGAGTTAAGGCCATGGGATATTTGTGATGGAGATGTAGCAGAACGCATTAGGTGACAGGTAAAAGGCCTATTAAGGCTGTTCATAAGGTCAGGGATGGTGGAAATAAAATCTATGGGTCTGGAGAGAAGCAAATGTAAAACTAATATGCTGAAAGATTTGAAGCATCAAAATAAAGGATAATAAGGATAATCACCTTTATTGGCCAAGTATGCTACACACAAGGAATTTGTTTCCGGTACAGAACCTAGGCAGCCACCTTTGGCGCCAACTCAACTGATTGCTCTAACCATCCAGGGCAACTTGGGGGTTCAGTGTCTTGCCCAAGGACACTTCGACACATGGACTGCAGGCATCGAGAGTTGAACCTCCGACCCACCGGTTGGGAGACGACTGCTCTACCCACTGAATCACAATTGCCCCCACAAAGCCCACAGACCTGACGTTTGCCTCATATATGGATCTTAAACAATCATGTTGATGAGTCTACATTGAAAATCTTAGCGCCCTACTATACATCACTTTAACTAAGACTTAATTAAAGCAGATGGTAAGCAAATCTAATGGATACTGTACATTATAGTTACATAGTAGTATTTAACAAACTCACATACAGTACATTTCATTTTAACACTTGGCGAGAAAGCAAAGAAGTGCATTTCCCAAAACATCAAAGTTTTGCTTTAACAGTGTGGAGATACTATGAAGTTCCACTATTACTGCATACTTTGTGATCAATTCTGATCTTCCTTGTGTTTCTCCTATGTGGTTCTTCTTAGCTGCACCAATAAATGCTAAAATAATGTGCATTATTTTCATTTCTTTCTTTAAAAAATTAAAATTGTTCTTTTTTTATTACCTATATACATACTATTTATATATACTGTATGATTTACTGAACAGCTCAGTGGGAGACATGGATTTCTTTCATCTCAATTCAAGCAGTCCAAAAATATTTGTTTTTTTTTTTTTATATATATATTCTGCTCCTGGACTGACAAACTCTTTGACAAAATAAAGACCCTTACCTGCTCTTCAGATGCTGGATGCTCCCCAGACATTTGAAGCGACCATTTACCATGATGGCCATGCGTGTGCACAGTGCTTCACACTCCTCCATGCTGTTAAAAGAAAGAAAGAAAGGTGGGGGGGACATCTTGCAGCATAAATGAGAAGTAGCAATAACACCAGATGCTTGAGTCCTTCACTTTCCACATGAGTGAGAATGACATCTTAAAACAAGTCTATTTGGTATAATGGAGATATTTCAGGGATTTATATAATGTCTGTCCTTCTAATTCAAAGACTAAAATACTGGATCCAAGGCTAAAACAGTGATTATAGTTGTTTATTATAAACAGCAGAAGTCAGCCAAATGTCTTGCTGATACAGCTTTCAGCTGATTTACCGAGTCTTTCTCTCATTTACAGTTTAAGTCAGACTTACAGCATTTTTACATGTCTACTTTGACACCTTAAATGGAGTACAAATTTGCCAATTAGAGGGAAAGGAAGGGACCATCTGTAGTTTTCATTATCTCATTTTTTCCTCTTTCGGCGCTGGGCTGGAGCACGAGTCATTTGTACCCGAGGCAAAACGTGTGAAGCCTTTCTGAGGAATGGTGCAATTAGGATCACGACTTTGTAAAACCTGGTGAATCTGCCACTTAACAAAACATGACCACCTGGTCATGCCATGAACAACTGGGTGCAGCTCAGTCACATTGCTTTAGACGACAGAACATGCTTTTATTTCTCCATGAAGGGAACACATGTAATGAGGGTAATATATTCCAAATAAAACAGCAGAGTCAAATGGTTAAATGAATTGGTGTGTGTATTGCTAAATGTTCCATATCAACACGGGCCATCAAGTTTTAAGTTTCACAAAAAAATGAGCACCTAACACAACCAAAGAAAAAGTTGGGGCAACTAAACTTTGCTCCAGGAAGTGTTCAGTAATAAAGAGAGTCCAGAGCAAATATTGACAGTTTCTATTTTGATGGAGAGGAAAAAAAAAAAACACACCAGTCAATCAATATTCCCTCATGCTTCATGAAAGCTTTGTAATAGCCTGTGTGTTTCTGGCAGCCACTATTAACTTTCAGACAGGAAAAAATACCTTTCAAGTAAAGTGCAACTCATAATAGTTACAGCTGATATTTCTCGTATGGACAATTACGCTGAAGAAGCCAGTCATTTTTGACTTCATCTCAGTGAATGAAATCCATTGGAGAAAATCGACAGATAACGAGTGATGTCGCACCTGTGTGATGTGAGAATGACTGAGCGCCCCTCTTTGATGACACTCAGGATGCAGTCCCACAGGAAGCGCCGAGCTTTGGGGTCCATCCCAGTGGTTGGCTCATCCTGCAATAAATGTGGCCTCTTTAAAGCATTATATTCCACCTCTGCACATCATATAAGAATGGAGGACATCATATGCTGTGTTTTCACTATCAGAACCAAGCAGCGGTATACCCCGTATTTCACCGAGCATAACTTCCTGGATTGATGTGGACCATCATGCTTTGTTTTTATACTTAATTTTCTCCGTGTTGATTTATGTTTATGCGGAGTGGTCAGCACTGCCGGCTCACAGCAACAAGGTTCTGGGTTCGAGCCCAGGCCGACCCGGGGCCTTTCTGTGTGGAGCTTGCATATTCTCCCTGTGCCTGCGTGGGTTCTCTCAGGGTACTCCGGCTTCCTACCACAGCCCCAAGACATGCAGCTTAGGTTGATTGGACACGCTAAAGTGCCCGTAGGAGTGAGTGTGTGGTTGTTTGTCTAAAATGCTGACAGTGGAAACAAGACAAGCCTTACTCAACTCGACACGTTCCTATAATGGAAACACCCGTATCGTGTGCCATTTATGGCAATAATCGGCTTTTAACAGATCATTTAATGATATGAGTGTGAGCAGACATACAGATAAGTGACAAATAAAAAGAAAACAATGAGCAGCAATAAGCAGCATAAGGCAGCTATCACAGCTCAGCCCAGTAGAACAACCATGGACTGAAGTGTAAGACAGCTCTCTCCAACACCACGATCAAAACACCAAAAGAGGGAATGTGTCCAAGGCTCAGAGACTTGTCCAGTCTAAGCTAAGATGCACTAAGGGTTCTGGGGACTTGTGGTGAGCCAACACATTAACACTTCACTTTATCTGTGTATGAAAAAGCATGTAAGAGAAAGAAAGAGACAATGGAGAGACATAGCTGTGGGGAAAAACACACACACAAGGACATACAGTACACAGGTGCACATATAATGGAGACACAACATAACACACACAATGACTTGTTTCCTTTTCCTCAGGGCTAGTGTGTCCATGCATGATTACAGAGTGACAGTACTCAGTCCATAGGCTGGGTTCATTCCAGGCCTGGTTCTTCCTCACTAGCAGAGTCCTACAAATCCCACGGGTTCTTTCCATCACCATGTCCAACGTGTCCCAGTGTAAATCCTATGTGGCACTGCCTCAAGGCTGCCTGGGCTCCCTGGGCTAGCACACAATACTAAAACTGCCACAGACGCTGACAACACATTATCCCACTGACTCAAAGTGAAGGCTAGCCCGGCTGGAATGGTGCAGCAAAAACCTCAGCCAGAAAACAAAAATAGCTGGAAATATTATTCAGTAGCTATTATTATGGATTACTCATCACCTGACTAAAATTGAGAACAATTGCTTTAAATCATGCTAAGGAACGCATTTATTACCTTTTATAGGCAACATATTTCAAGATATTTCTGGGTATGGATGGATATTTTATTTTATTGTACTTCAGTGAGTCACTATTAGAAGCGCCCAGTGTAATTTAAGGTCGTTAAAGTTTGTCCCCCATAAAGACACAATTTTCTAGTTGCTTAATTAAAAGCATGTGATGCACTATATTCTAAGTCATACCTTCATTAATCTTCCATCAGTGAGAAAATGTGTTTCCCTCAGTTTCAAGTCCTGATGATCAGGAATCTAATTCATGCAAACACAGTTGTGTGTATTCTACATTTTTCTAAGGGAACCAGTTCTTATCTTCAAAATTATGAATTAAAATATGATCAGTGAATTACCCCTGATACACACATCCTCCTCCTCACTCACAAGCAATGTACTTGTAATCCCTTGGGAAATTCACTAAGGATTTGTGAGTTTGATCAATAACAGGTTTTTCTACTCCTCATTTTTTAAAGCAAACGTTACCACAAATTCTTCTACTCTATCACCTTCCTACTGCACTCCAGTCTGTGTGCTTGTAAAGGGGAAAAGAACTGATCTTCTGTAATCCAAACATCAGCACAGCATCAATATTGGTCTAAAGTATTATACTCTTAAGTCTTTAAACAGAAGCACATTTCCATTTCCACCATGTACACTACGTCAGTACAAGCTGCATCTCACCAGGAAGATCACTGGAGGACAACCGATCAAGGCCATCGCTGTAGAAAGTTTGCGTTTATT
>NW_018127993.1:542872-578808 GCF_001952655.1 Monopterus albus
TGCTGATTTGTTGGAATACTTGATGAGCCCCAGCTTCTGGATCCCCCACTCAGCCACCTTTTGAAGAAGGAAACACAGCGACCATTATGGTGCCAAGAAGAGAGTTCACATCACTAGACGCACTTCCATCGCGATTGTCTTTAACCTCTGTGGCTTTCAAGGGCAAGATATGACAGCTGGCTTCACTGTAAGACCTTAATCACAGGCTGCTGAGGTACTTTACGTATCTCCCTTGTATTTCAACAACATCTAATCAGACACCAGCAATCAGGAGCAAAACCGAAGAGCCAGTGCCAGCTCATGAATGTCGCCATAAAATGCAGGCCTAGAACCAGCATTTCCTTCCTTGCTTATTTTGTGGGTGTATGTGTTTACTGATTATGCAAATATGACAGAACAAGGGCCATATCACAATGGGACACAGTAAAATTAAAACTCAGAACTGGGTCCCTTTGCACTGCAGCTAAGAGATCAAAGCTGCGGCACCGGGTCTGAGGCCTACAGTACGGTTGCAGGCATCCTCTTCCTCATTTGATCTTACAGCTGTAGAAGCAAACAGTGTGAGAGCAGCACTGGGAGGCCGCACAGGGCCGGCCACACCACTGGGCCTGGTGAATAATGTAGAACCAAACCCACAGCTGCTGCTCTTCTACCGCTGGCCCACTTTCATTATGTAAAGGTTTATCCTATTGAGGTTCTCCATCACATTTGAGCCTTTTCACACTTAATCACCACTGGCTACCCGATGTTCTTCATGTTGTTGCTTTTGCTCTTCATAATGTCCACCACGAGTGAAACGATGAGTGAACTCCATTTTTAAACAATGAATGACAGGAAGTACAAAAGACTGTAATGGTTACCATGGCGACCTCTTGTTCCGGTACCCCTCTTAACCTGGCATACAATTCCAGATGTTCTCGTCCAGTAAGCAGATCATTAATGGCATCAAACTGGGGACAATAGCCCATGTTCTGATGCACATCCCTCATCTCTGTTCGTATGCTACAAAAGAGAACATATTAGTTATATGATTGACATTTAATGACGAAAAATGATTTAAAGAATATACAGTATTATACTGTATGCCACAACATGACAGAGAAGATGATATCAGATATACATTATGCTTGAATACACGACAAAAGCACACACTTTGTTTATCAATTTTTACTGTATTTCAAAGAGAAACTCATCAGAAACCTGATAAGAGAAAATCAGAACCGAGTAAGTCCAGGCCTGTGCAACACATCACAATGATACTGTGTTTAAGGTGTTTTAAATAAAAATATATCACTAATCCAAACCAAAATCATTTTATTAAGGACTGTTTGTCTAATATTCTGTATGCTAGTGGCCAGACAGCTACAGTATGTTATTAGCTGTCAGTCTTGATGCTAAGCTAATAGCAGTTGGTTCTGGTTTTACATTTAGTCTACAGGACAACGGTAGCAATTCTCTCCTTTAAATCATAACTGATGTAGTCCACTGCTACAGTCAGTTTGTTCATGGACTTTCACAAGAAGAGACTGTTAGTGAGCCACTACTGGCAGTTACTGTAGCCAGCAAGCTGTTCACCAGACAGTAACACGGGGCTGTGTGCAGGTATGTGAGCTCACGCTTAGAGATAAGACAACTGCTAGGAGAAAACCAGTGTCAATTACCAGATGTACAAATGAACAGCTAATACAACTGCTGTAGCTCAAAACCAACCACAGCTCATACTCAGCCATGCTAGGCTGCACCGCCTTAGAGATTCATGCCAATGCAAAGGAACACAGGTGTTTGTTCCTGAAACTAAGATGCTCGAGTCTCCTATTACTGGTGTCAGGGTTTTTTCCTGGCATGTACAAAGATTTCTTATGATTGATTCTGTAAGGCAGGGACAAAAACAGAAATGTACAGGGTGTGAATGCGAAAAGGAATGAAATATGTGCAAGATTCGCAAGAGGCTGGAAGAAACACAAAACAGAATCTTCAGCATTTCTGAGAACATCGCAGTGAGGAGACATGAGAGAAGCAAAGTTGAAAAGACAAAGACAGAAAGGCAGAATGTATATCGAAACTACCGAGCTAAGAAAAACAGAGTGAGAGATGAAAAATAGAAAGCTGTGTTACACAGAACAAGAGCAGCTCAGAAGAGGTGTGAGCTGCTAAAAAAACACCCTGGCTCAATCCCCATCTGAGTAGCCATCTTGGGTGGTTAATTAGAATGAGCTACTTGGTGCACTAGTGGGAGTTAGCACCTCACCTGTATCCATTTAGGAAGGCTTCTCCACTGGAGACTGGGATGTCTCCTGTCAGCATCTTGAACGTAGTGGTTTTCCCAGCCCCGTTGATTCCCAGCAAGCCGAAACACTGGCAGAGACAACGGGGAAGCCTCCATTAGAAAAACTGTTTGGTAAGTTTTCCTGTTCATTCATTCTTTTAATAAAGCCCATCTACAGGCTATGCATATTAGGAAAGATCCATCCATCATCCATACAGCTTATCCTGAGGAGGGTCATGGGAGGGCTGGAGACAATCCCAGCTGACATTGTGCACAAGGTGGGGTCCACCCTGGACAGGTTGCCAGTCTATCACAGAGCTGACATGTAGAGACAGACAAACACACCCACCCACAATCACTCCTACGGGCAATTTAGAGTCGCCAGTCAACCTAAGCTGCATTTTTTTGGACTGTGGGAGTAATTAGTAATGATATAACTGAAAATACAATTGATAGAATATGTATGGAATACGCTCCAATATTCAGCAGTATAACACATTTATAGATTTCTATACACAAACAAAAACATAAATCAACTCAACAAGAACAAATGCTATAAAACCCGACCTTTTCCCAATAGCATTTCTCCCTTCCTCTGGAAATAGTCAAATCAAATATAATTCTCTCTTCTCTTCTCCATGATGATGCAGTTCACTTCCCACTGGAGGGCACGCAGCAGGAAGTTGTCTCTGTGGAGCCCTGCGGTCATGTGACCCGCCTTAGGTGCTCTGGCATCAGCATAAATATTTGATTTCTGTCATCATTGATCCCTGCTTGTTTGTGACCTGTGCTTGTGAATGCATAGAAGTGAGCTAAGCTTGATGTAAATAATGCATGGAAATGCAGTGTGTGATCAGCAGAGCTCTGTGAATCACAATATTCCACTGGCATTTACACTGGGCTTTGAATAAACAGTGGAAGGGAGGATGGATACCGGCGCAAAGCCCACCAAGCACGACTGCCTGTCAGCAGTTGAGATTATTTTTAAATCAATGTATGTGTGTGTGATGGTGAATATATGGGCATTTGTAATGTGTAACATGTTATGAGTAAGGATACTTTGCATGAATAGTTTGTCTGCTTCTGTGCAAAACTTTACTTTGTTGCATTGTTAGCAGTAGGTTAGTCTGCCAATTTACTGAATTTACAGATGCACTGAAGTGAGGATAACTGTGTCCTCATGCCTTCGCTCCACAGACTCCGTTGCTCCAGCAATATCTTCTACAAGCCTGCTTGTGTGTTTTTAGCACATGTTTGCTTGGCAGTAGCATAATGGCAGAAAACAAGCCCAGTAAGAAGATTAGCGTTCTTCCTGACGCCTTTTCTGAGCAGTGTTTGGAGGATATTTTGATTTGACTCAGTTAGATGAAAGACTGAGCCAAATTCAAATCTTTCATGGAAAAAAAAACAAAAAAACGATGGACTCTAAATCCAAGCCTGGATGGAGAATTTCTGCTTACTGCGCCCTGATCTCATGTGTCAACATTTTGTAAATATTGTCATTAATATTCAAATTTTTGTTGAATGTGTCTTATTTTGTTCAATTCATATTCAAACATTATTTTCAGAGGCAACAAAGAAGGAAATAGCTTCTGATACAAGTTATCAAATGTGTAACAGGAAGGAATTACAACATGGACAAATAGACTATAGGCTTGAAAAGGTGCTTGTGTGATTAAGCAGCATTTGGCTCACCTCTGCAGCAGGTACGCCCACACATAGCCTGTCCACAGCAGGGGTGCTCTTCCGGGGATACACCTGCAGGGAACAGACAATAAAATGAATCTACCAGCCAATCAGAAAAGCCAAAAGAAAAGTGTGGGGAGAAGGCAGAAGGCAGGGAAGGGTGGGGGGTAGACAGTGAGAAAGATAGCAGAGAGGATGGCATGTGAAAATATGGAGCGATAGAGCAGCAGGGAAGAGGCGAGATGGAAGAAGTAGGAGGGAAAATGAGGAGGGAAATGAGAGAGAAAGAATGTGGAGGAAAAAGTTTAACAAGAATATGACGACAAGAATGCTAGTATTTGTGACTGCAGTGACAGCATGCATGAGGAAATATGTCTCTGTGAGTATCACTTCAGTATCCTCAGTAACCTTCAACACACTCACAAATGACCCAGTATTTTAAGTACGGACACCGGCTTTGATCACGGTTGCATTTAGTGAACTCAGGATACAGTGAGATGACTAACAAAACAGCATGCTGTCACTAATATGAGGCACATTAAGAAGGGACCCTGTGTGTTGCTCATGAATGAAAAATAAACCTATGTACAACTTTGTAATTCTTGGATTCTTGCTACTTTGTGCCTGTCAGGCTCATCTGAATGCTAATGTAAGCATGAAATCATGCCCGTCATCAGCATGTTAGCATGTTGCAGCAGTAATTAGCAGTGTTGACTGACAAACTGTTGGGTGGACCAACATCTTTAAAGTTCCTACCATGGCTAAAAAGAAAACTAGACCCCATGAGATGTGGAATATCATCTCTCAGGACAAGGATGAGAATGAAACTTCTCACATTCTGATTGTGTGTCAGTGTCCTGCTAAGATCATGTAGCAAAATAAGAAGTTGACTTATGTTTTCTCACTTGAAAACTTTCCACAATACTTTCACATGCTCCCCCCGCTGACCAGCCTATACGCGTTTTGTTTTGTTTTGTTTTGTTTACAAGCTGGTCCACAGAAAATTTCACCAGAGAAGGTAAAGAAACCTTCACTCAAATGGGAAGGACAACAGGTGGACACTCAACAAAATGAGGCATCCGGTGCATGAGGTGATTGTTTACATCCGAGAAGGGTTTGATGTGTTTTCAAAGTGGTCTGAAAGCAGCGGTATCTTGTTCTAGCACCAAGACAAGACAAGGCCTTTGCAGTTGTTGTTTAGTGTGACAGTTAGGACATTTAGCATTCAAAATCAAGGACAGCGCTGTGCCGGAAGAGTCTACTCGTGGCTGTTTTATGCAGAAGTTGAAAACATATTTCTGTAAGAGTGAATGGTCATTAAAACCAAAAACTGACAGCATACGTTTCTGAGGATGAAGGATACATGTCCTGCATAGAATCTCTAGACCAACTATCCACCATTGAAAAAGACTCACCTGCCCTGTACCTGCTGTATTCACAAAGCTACCAAGCAAATGTAAACTTAGAAGTGTCACTTCAAGTCTGACAAACAATGGCATTGCATTTATTACACAGTTGGCACATCAGAAGCATTTGATGAAAACAGGAGTTGCACAGATCCATCATTCTTTCAGTACCATCTGGCAGCTGCACTCAGTACTATCAACCTGGATTATGCATAGTACTTTTTAATGATAGTTTGCAGTGCTAAAGCTGCATTAAAGCAGCAAATCTATGTATGGAGGAAGACAATTTAAGGATAATTCCCATGGGACCTAAGCAGCATAGCAGCTGTCATGATAAGCAAGCTGATGCCTAATCAGATGAGACAGTTGAGAGAGTGTGATAGCAGCGGTTGTGCAGTCCTTAAATACAAATTTACTGTACTGTAGGTGGGAAAATCACAGGTTTCGAGCTCCGGATGCTAGAGATAGGTCAGGTAGTAAGCCATGGCACTGAGGACTCTTCTTTATAAAGGACTCACAACATCTGGTCCATCCATCTACAAGTGACTGACAGTGATACACAGCACTAGCCCACACATCCTAGTTCCCTTTCATCCCGCCGCTCTTCTTTTTCCTACAGTTTATTGTGACAGTAAAAATACTAAAGACTGGTCTCACACCAATTTGTATTAATGTTTGTGCATATACTTCCCTCCTACATTAAAAATAATCTTTATAAATACCCCTGCAGATGTACCCTGGTAGTGAATCACTGCCTTAAGAGATTTATGAGAATGAAATAATAAAATGCTAAAGAATACAAATTACATTGTGAGAAAAACTCACAAAGACAAAATATATATACATATATTCTGGGAAAATTAGGAGAAAATCCAAGCAAAACCAAGTTGAGTAACTTATTAAAAACAAGAGTCAAAGTTTTTCAAATATTTTGTAAAAAATTAAATGTATATATAAATATTTTGGTAGTCAAATGCAACCTTCCTGTAACAACACAATAATAACCTGAGTCAGTTAAATGCCTAGAGTACATATCATCATAGGAGTACTTCTCTTGTACTGTATGTCAACCTGCCACTTATCACACATTCGTCTCCTGAATTCAAACAGCTGTCACCAAGTTCTGTAAAACTTTCTCTGCTAACTTCGAGAGTGACTGGAAGGTTAAACTGACAGCACAGGGCCTGAAAAATGCTCACAGACAGACAGACTTCCATTACAGTCTCCATCGATTACAGTGCCAACGCTAATGCAGCAGCTAAGCGGAGGCTAGCAGGTGGGGTGCATAGCAAAGTGCTCCTGTTTAGAGCAGCAGAAGGAAGGGGAGGAGTGCGAATCTGACATAAGATTGATGGCCTGTCGATCGCTTCAGAGGCATGCTTAGATTTATGACAGGACCCAGTCTGTGGAGCGTGGCCACCAAAGCCATGCGCTCATTGATCAATTTGTTATCTACACCCAGAACGGATGAGGCACAGCTGTGGTAGGAGTCAAAGAGGGCACTACAGGAAGAATCCTGATGCCTTCTGCCGCTGCACTGCTGTTTTGTGTGGTGATGGGCCACTCTGTCTCATCTCAGAGAAATATAGCCAACCCTGAAGGTACACATGAACAAAGACCGAGCTGCCTGTTGACAACAGATGAGCTTAACTGTATCTAATATATTCGCTGGCAGAGTTTTAAAGTTATGTTTACAGTACAGTCAACCAGCGTTTTCATGGGTTTATAAAACATTCCTACAACCCTGCACACATTTTCACCTTGTGAGATGATTTGAAATACATTAACCATCCAACTGTTTTGTTCAGTAATTACCCCAAGGAGTGTAGCATGTCTGTGTCCATGAGCTGGGAGTGAAAGATTAAGTGTGGTGATACTGCAAAGATCAAGGGAGTAGAGGAGTGAAGAGGTGTGGTAGGAAGCAAAAGGCCGTCAGATCATCCAGCTGTTGGCACTGGAGCTGCAAAGCAGGCAGCTGCTGTGACACCATCTGCCAATGCGTGAAGCGTTAATCTTAGCGGTGTTGAGGCATGCACCATCAGCGCAGGCTCGACTTCACCTTACTGCAAAGAGCGGAGTGCCTGAGCTGCACAGGAGTGCAGACTTTTTAAATCCCTAACAATCCCTCGTTTGGTTCTCATGCCCACTTATGATGTTTTTGAATGTTCACAGCTGCAGGTTAGCATCCTGTTTCTTCCATTTGTCCTGCAATCTAAATAACGCAGGTGCAAGTGGTGAAAAAAGTTTCCAAAACTGCAGCATCAACCCACCATCATGCACAGCTGTAGTGGATTACAGCAATTTACAGCAAAAGGTGTCTAAGTTTTAAATAGTGTAGGTTATTATTGTGTACTCACAGAAATGAATAAAATGAGGCATGGCCTAAGAGGTTAATTGCAGGAGAAGAAATACACTGTTTTTCTCTTTCTATCTGAGGAGTTGTCATATGCTCATAAATTATGTGCTGTGAAAGGCAAAGTGGCATGCTACACTAAAAATAACAGCCTCCAACAATGAGTAAAAAAAGGAAATTCAATCTTAAAAAAATGCTCAATGATAGAATAGAAATTAAAAGTGAGAATCAAATAATAAACAAGTATCAAAGCACTAAAGTGTATATAGTCTACTGCATAATACCTTAGTCAGGTCACAGATCTGCAGAAGGTCATTCTGGGCTTTGCCTTCATACACTCGCTCACGTTCCCGAGCAACGTCAATATCCTCTTCCTCTGCAGAAAACGGCTTCTCTGAAATAAGCCTGGCAGATGGACGCAAAGCACGGTTACAGCAGCGCAACCCCCTTCATTAAAATTAACATGAAATCACATGAAAAATTATCTTGGCCTAAGTTTAAGCTCAGTGAAATGATCTCTGCAATTTTCATAAACGGTAGAAGCCACAGGCGTTAGTTTCCATGGCAACCTTGCTATTGGAGTAAATAAATACTCGGGTAAAACAAAAAAGAAAGTCTGTTAGTATTTGCCAAATAGATTCACTGTGCAACAGGTGTTTTAAAATGAATATATAGCACATTATTGAGTTAAATGCGGGGAAACGATTCATCCATCTGTAACGAATGCAACGTGACAATACCCTACTTTATTAAAAACATACAGGAAGAGTCATGACACAGTGTGAGATCACATTCAAATGGACAGAAAACTTTTAATCAAGCAAATCTGAGCTAATTCACTCGGAAAGTGTGAACATCCACTTTTACCTTGGTTTGCAGAAGAACTTGTACTGGATGAGGATCGTGACGACAAACATGACACCCCCCTGTATGGACATGGCGCAGAGGTTCTTTCCCACCATGTCCCAGCTGAGTGGATTCTTGAAACGGTCTTCGCCTGATAAAGAAAGCAAAAAAAGGAGGGAACAACAGAAGAAATATGGGAATAAACAAAGTCAACATATAAAGGAGAAAGCAATTAATTAAATGCATAATTACCGTGTGTCATTTCATGTTAATTTCCAGCCCTTAACTGCAAACACTGAGGATGATTTAGTGGAAATGTTGTCAAAACAAAAGCAATAACCAGATGTGTGTTTTCTTTCAAGGACAGCCAAATATATCTTTGTCAAAAGTTAGTGGAGAGCTGGAATTTGTCAGCTCTTTGAAGTGTTTTTGAGATGTATTCATTGGTGAAAGCCAGCAGTTTAAATGCCACTTACCCTTAAAAATAAAAATAAAAAACTGCTGTCACCTATGGCATGTGAAAAAAATCCCTGACATCCTGTACTTTTCATGTTGAAGCCTCTTGGCTAATGAACATGTACTGTAAGTAAACCTGTGACAGCCCCCCTCTAATCATTTTCAATTCTGTGCTCTCTTTTTCCTCCTTTTCTCAGTTGCTACAACCCTCGAGCCTGAGGGGGTGAGTAAGGAGACAAGAAAAACGAAAGCGCTTTCAGCCTCATTCTCTGGTAAATAGCCCCTCTCCGCACTAGCCCTTTTAAGTTGTGATTGCTTTTCTCCTCCTGCTCTCCCCTACTGCCGCAAATGATTTCTCAAACCACTATTTCCTGCTTCATCTCTCTACAGTTAAGACTCCTCTTCCTCTTTCATGTGCCTCTTTTGCCTCTTGATGACCTCCTCAACCCCAGCTCCACGTCTACAGCACGATTCCCCTCTTCTCCCTTTCTCCGGTCTAAATTTAACATGTTTAGAGCAGAGCTTTAGCAAAGGTTTGAGAATTGTGCTACTGGTCAAATAACGTGGCACTAGTGGGATAAGGAGTCACCATTTTGTGAAGAACTGTATGTAACATTAAGGCTCAAGATGGGGTTGATGTGGTTGATTTTAATGATTTGCTTCAACCATTACTGGATAGACTGCAATGAAATCTGGTACATCTATTCATGTGCCTTTGATTTTGTCAACATCATCATTAATATTGTAATTTGCTTTCTCACGGATCAGTTATGCTGTGGCAGCAGTGGTGGCCTCTTACCAAAACTGCTGAAGAGGGTTGCCATTGCCTGGTTCTTGGCCATGTCAATTAGCCCTCTTCCCAGACAGAAATGAGGGAATATCAGCAGCACCTGCTTCATTATGTTGTTGATTTGGGTGATATTCTGTTTGAGGAAAATGCACACAAACACACAGTAACATAGAAATTAGTGGCATGTGGAATCCTTGAATATTTGAACACTGACACAAAATTAGTCAGCACAAGCACAATATGTCGACTAGTAGCCTCGAATTAGCAGGGCGGGAGGTGCAAGAGGTTTGGGAGACAGGGTGTGGTGTCTTGATGCAGCTGTAGATAATTAAACATCCTGCAGCGCAACTGCCTGCTGAGTGCTGTTGTGTTGCAAGGCTCCTAACGGCACGCTGAGGAAATACATAGCATTTAAGTTCATCTACCTTTTTGATGTTGGAATTGAGCAAACCGTGCGATCTGACACATACAATACATGTAAACAGCCCTAAAATCTTAGCTAGAGGTAGAATGAGCACCCAGACACCAAAGAAACACAGCTGAAAAAAAATTCTGAAAACATCAACAGGCACTCTCTGTGTCTCTCTTTTATTTCCTCTGACACAGGCACTCTCTGTGTCTCTCTTGTATTTCCTCTGACACTGTATGCAACAACAAGACAGAAACGCACACAAAGCCAAAGCATAATGTTGTATGAGGCACACACAAAAAGCTGGTCTTATCTTGATCTGGCATTTTCTGCCTACAGCTGGGCTTTCTCCCCAGAACTGTTCTATCCGTCTCCTCGCCCCTAAGGGCATAATTCAATGGCCTACTAAAGCACAAAAAAACAATTATTACAGAAGTTACTGTAAATGAAGACACGCTGGGTGAGGCTGTAACAACTGGCTCAAATGAGGAAGGACGAATGGGGAGAAAGGAGAGGGTGAAAGAGGAAAAGGCACAGAGAGACAAGACAAACTAATACTACATTTGGCACAGCATGACGTTCAAACGCAGGTTCATGCATTATGCACGCTGCTTCATTGCAGTACAGTCTTCAAAACTCTTGCATACATGGAGAAACACTATAAATTCTTTATTTCTGTTTTTTGGGCAGGGAGGACAGTGAATTGTGTTAAAGCCATCTGCTAGATCTCCTGATGGCGGCCATCACCGCCGCAATATGTTTGCCTGAGTAAATTGAAAGTTAAAATCCATAAGCAGGTTTAAAGATTTAATTTTTTTTCCGTACAGAAGTAGATGGCATGACTGTTACCACTATTGTGTTTGCATAGTCAATATGTAGTCAGGAGGAGCAGCTGGTTGTAGTTTAGCTTAACGTAAAAGCTCAAAACAGCTGAAAACGTGTGGCTTGGCTCTGTTCAAACTTCAATTCCAGCATCTCTAAAGGTCACTAATTAACAAGTTACATCATGTGTTAGTAACTTCCTGGAGAGTCAGTTGCCTGGCAACTGATCACAGCACACAAACAGTCCTATACATGCCCCCCCCCATTACATCACTTTTTGTACAGATAAAACTAAAGTTAGCCAGGAGGAAAGCAGTCCAACCTAATCTTCTCCCATTGTGCCCAAACAAATACTAATATTAAGATTGAAAGGGGGCATGCATATGTGAGATGACTTTTTACAAGAGTCGATGGTCACTGCAGATAAAACTAAAGTTAGCCAGGAGGAAAGCAGTCCAACCTAATCTTCTCCCATTGTGCCCAAACAAATACTAATATTAAGATTGAAAGGGGGCATGCATATGTGAGATGACTTTTTACAAGAGTCGATGGTCACTGGCCTGGTTTCTCTCAGGCAGATATGAGAGTGTGATGAAAAGGCTCCATTGATCATGATGTCAGAGCAAACCTCTGGCTGTCTAGCAACATGTTCAACAACAATTCATCACCCCTTTTATCTCCATTTACACCTTCGTTTGGAGACTAAAGAGTACAACGACCTGCAGTCATGCATCATATGGAAGAATACATTCCACTCCAAACGCAGAGGGGACATCATTTGGGTATATCCCTTTCATCAGTCAATGCATCAGTATTCATAACATTCAGAATGAAAAGTATTACAAATTACTGAGATCAAGCTCATACTGAGGGGAGGGGGGGAGCTGAGGTGCATTGAGAATTCTCTTGTCATTACAATAAGCTAATGTGATTTTTTTTTTATTTAAATGTAGAAACAAGGACAAGTTTTGCAGCTGCTGTGCAGCATAGCAGTGGACATTATAGCTAAAGATGACAGCGACAGTATTTGTCCATACTTTTTGCAAAGATTTAAAAACAGTATTACATTTTATTCATATAATGCTTGATAATGTTGCTGGGTACAAGGTCTTAAGAATGTTTCTATGTGTAAATCAGTGCAAAACAGGGCTACAAGATTTTTTTAGGTGTACACAAGTATGTACTGAAGTTGGAGGGAGTGGGGGGATATGGGGGTGGGAGCAATGTGGGGTTTGTTGGATGATATGTATAGCTCAGTTATAGAATGGGTAACTTGACATGGAAGAATGTAGGTTAACAAAAAAGATATTGATTTGGGAAAGGCTAATTAGTAGCTCTTGGTCAGAAAATGTTTAGCTTACTGTTTAAAACAACTTTGGGATCGCTGAAGATGAAAGGATCAATATCTGTCTGTTTACTGTGAGTCAAAGTAAACGGGCTGCTGATATATGGACTAACCCAAAGCCGTGCACATTTAGGATGATATAAAAATGAATCTGGCATTGAGAATTATGTAAAATAGCATTCATCTAAAAAGAAAAGATCTCTCTGTTCTTAGCTGAGATCTGGTATTTTGCCACTTGCAGTGGAAACTGGACAGTTTCCTAATTTAAAAGAAGAAAAGCAAACCTGTTCACTGTGTTGTTCTTTTTATTTGGGAGCTGCACAATACCTTGTTTAGTAAAATAAAAACAGATACTGATTTTGTAAATATGGATAACGCATATGAAACGTTCCAATTTGCCAGATACTTGGCAAAAGCCTGGGAGAAGAGGAAAACAGCTCTGTATCAAGATGACTTGTAGATGACTAGTATTTAGAATAATATTTTTTTGGTTTCTTGTACTGGAAGATGTGCTCCCTCTTAAAATATTGGTGTCTTGTAATCCCACGTGGGATGGGCCAGATGTCCGGCATGACAGAAATAAAATAAAACTAAATTAATTAACCAACCTTATTTGGGCTTTTGAAGGAACCCAAACATGCTTTAATATCCAAAACATTTTTATCCTTCTGTTGTTAGCAAATGCATAAATGTCACACACAGATATGCCTTAATGAAGGCACTGCTCTTTACATTCAACACTAAGATTCTACAGAGATTAAAGAAGTCAAACAGACAACAGCTAGGACTCCAGCTGAATGTGCACGGCAGAGGGATGCAAAGAACCTGAGGTCTAATTTGAGATCAGTACATGAAATAACATATCTTCTCTTGACCGGGTTTTCATCAAGGAGATATGAGAGGCTCTTAGTCGCGGATGATGGAATGCTGGACAATTTTTCTGTTATGCTTGTGTTATATGCCCATAAATCATCTTCAAATGGTTTTGAAGGTGGTAGAGTCTGCCGGGCACTTATCTGACCCACATCGCTACTTGTGCTTATTCCCACAGCACAGCTTCATTCATAATGCTGGGAATCACAATGAGAGCAGACACAGTCTACCAAGGTATTTTCTGGATATGACAGTCAAGACTTCAGTGTTTGTGGAAAAGGTGCTCTAGTTGTCAGATTTTGCTTGTGATTTTTGATAAACAAACAAGTCCCTGCTTCTTTTATGAAGAATACACCATGTAAAGCCTTCTATGCCTATTTAAAACACCCTGTTGATAAAGGCAACTGGTCAGCACACAGTGGCAATTACCCTGCATGAGGTAGGTAGGACCTGGCCACACTGCCAGACCTGTATGCTTATCCTGGAAAATCTCTCTTTGTGGTTATCTCTGAGAGGCACGTGGTGGAGGTATCGACTCAGACATTGCTTCAAGCATACAAGGCAGGCTGGGATTGATGCAATCCACAGGGAGCTGGACATTCCTGAGGGGAAGAAAACCTCCCCTTGGTCTCGAGACGAAACTGGGGCACCGAGTCTGTAACACTGCAGTTACTTTTTCTATTTCCTCTCTTGGAAAAATGGTGCTGTGCCCAAAAGGAATCTGGATTCACCCTGTGCTTGAAAACAAAGAACAGACTGAAGCCGGAAGCTTCACTTTTGAGTGACACTGTTGAACTAATGCCACCGCTGAGGAGTCTAAAAATGATGAGATGATGCTTTGAAATAGTGGAAGTCACAAAAGGAGGAGACTGGTTTGAGCTGCCATGTGTAGGATCTACTCTTTCTGCCTAACTGGGTCACTGTTGTATCTATGTTAGCAAGGCCATTTTGTGAAGAGTCTGTTTCACAGAGATATCTACTCCTCACTGGGGACACATGGAAACCTGGAGAGCTATAACATTTGTTGATTGATGAGGTTCTCTTATCAGCAGAGAAATCAAGTCAGATTAGCTGAATTATCATGGACCCCTGTCCCTGCCAAGGCTCAGAGAAGCACTATCTCTGTCCCTAATGCCTTGGACAAGAGCAGTGCGCAGTAAATCCGTCCCTTTACACTGCCTGTGGGAAACATATTGTCCATTAAATTATCACCAGCGGCGCCCTTTATGAGTAATATGCTCTGCTAACACTGTATCAATAAATAAAGCGAATGCAGAGACAACAAAATGGCAACAATAACATTCTTTGAGGAGAGACGTGCCGGACAAAAATACAAATTGATAATGAAGGATGGCGCTAATGAAATCACAATGCAAATGAAGCAGCCTCATTAGGACGCAAGAAACATCCCATGCCATTGGTGAGCGGCGGCAGCGGAAGCGTCAAGTCAGAGGCAGGCGTGTCGAAGGGGACACAGTGCGCAGAGGCAAAGTCTTTCAGACACTAGGCTCCGTCTGAAGTGTCGGCTCAGAGCTGTGGGAGACGTCCTGATGAAGCATCAGATGTATAAGCAGCTTGTCAACGAGTGAAGTGCTATTCTGTCTGTTGACAAGGAATGACTGATCAGCAACAGACTAAAAATATGAAGTGAAAAAGCCCTAAGTGTGGGTGATGCTAATCATGCAAACAACAATCAAGTCTACAAATCAAATTAGACATATCTGGTTCACAGAACAAATTAAAAAGCCAAAAAGAAAAGTAGACAATGTCCTTAATAGCACCGCCTGTAAAAAGGTGCTATTGAGATTCCTGGCTGTTGCATAAATTGAAAAGTCACTTTTTCTTAATGAAATGTGACTTAAATTATAAACACAAGTCAAATGACTGACAGTCAACATTCCCCCTCTCTCTTTTTCTTTACAAACTAAGTTCTCCACTTCTTATTTAATTCTTTTTTTGGCGCCTTTGTCTTTTGAATCCCCTGAGACTGAAGCAGCTTCCAGTTAAAGCGAGCACTTGCTGAAAGATGGATGAAGAAAGTTCTCCAAAGACCCAATTCTCACCAAATTGTTAAGGATTAAGGGGAATAGGGAAATATCTCCTTTGAATAATCCTTGAGAGAATAAAGGAAATATATTAAAAGTAATACCAGGTGGGTGAACATTCCTCCCACAAGTGTAAGGAAGTATTTGCTTCAAAAACTCAAAGCATTTATCTATGATTCAAGTCAATTAGCCATCCACTTCTATAGCTTCCAAGTGCATTTTAGGCAGCTATGGGAGACTGTGCCCGCTGTTTCACATGAACCGCATCTTCTGTGGTGCATACACAGACATGGCTGAAAGTACTGGTGCCCTTACACTTCACTGAAACAATGTTCCATTCTTCTGTTAGGCTGAAGTCTTGCTTATTCCACAAAGATCTTTTAAATAGGCCTGAATAAAACTAGTGGTGCTATATCCCTTAGAAGTGGTGATAAATAAGTGGACTGCAGTGATATTTCAAGCAGACTATTGTCTTCATTTGTCACTTAAATGGTAAAAAGCGCTCATTGTGGTGTTTGGTGCCACACGGACAAGAGAGAGAAAACAAGAGGATTGTCTGATGAGATCAGGAACATTTCTCATGCATGTTAAATGAAAAAAGCTGCAAGACCACTTCTAGGTTTAAGGACCATGAGGCTGCAATCAAACTGCCTGGTTATGGCTGCAACAGGAACACTGACCCCAGATGGAACAAAAGGATGGTTTGAATAATGGGAGTATAACCAAACTGACCTCCAAGATCTATGTACAACAGTGTCAAGCCACACCATGCACTGCTTTCTGAATGAAAGTGGGTTCTATAGAAAAACAAAGACCCTGCCTTTGAAAGAGAAACATTCAAAAATCCATGTTGAGAAGTCACAGTACTTCTGGGAGAATGCCCTTTGAACAGATAAAGCTAAACGAGAGCTTTTTGGTCACATTAGCTCCAAGTTAACAGAAGAAACACGAAAGCTTTCAATGGCAAGAACACCCCGCTGTGAAACACGGAGGAGCCACAGTCATGTTATGGGGCTGCTTTGCTCTGCCCCAGGTGAAGACTATCATTCTGCCTGGTGTCAGAGAGCTTTGTGTCAGTCACAGTTCATGGCTCCTCCAATGGGAGGGCAAACCATAACATACATCTGAAAGCACCAGGTTTGGATCACAAGAAAACACCGGAGCATTCTGAAGTGACCTGCTTCGAGTGCTGATCCTAATACAACTGAACCTGTATGTATACAAATCTCTTGTTGACTCCAGAATAGGTGTGTGTTTGTCTGCATGTGGCTGCCACTCACTTCATCATTAATGATCTCCATAACAAAAGTGGCCACGCTGCTGTTAATGCCAATAAAGAGGTTGATGCAGGTCAGCACCACGTAGGCTGTGCTGGGCACGCTGAAGATGAAGGATGCTGGGTACATCAAGGGGGTGATGGACCACCTAAACAGGACAACACACTGTCACACAGAAAGCCAGAGAGGGAGAACAAGGTAACCTGATTTAAATAAAACTAGAGACAAAGCTAATATTACAAAGCTGGTCTCCACTGTGGTCCATACTAGCACTTGTTAATAAGCAATTACTTATTCCTTGCTTTTGTCAATTAATAAATGCAAATTACCAGTTCACTTGTATCGTTTCATAGCCCCACCAGCCTCTTCTGATCATTTGCAGAACACGAGCCATCAAAGCAATGCTGCACAATAAATGCCACTCATACTTATTCCACCATGTACTGGAGGTAGCTGAAGCGCGGCAGTGGTGTATTTAACAAATAGTTCTTTTGCAAATTAAGAACATCCATACAAAAGATATGATGGGTGTATTAATTATGATGCACTGGTACAGAATAAACTACTTGCTATATAAAATAGTTATCATTTTCAGCAGACAGTAAAATGCTGTCTCTGCATTTGTGCATCAGCATCACTATCATCAGTATTACTGTGACTCCAGTAACAGATCTGTAATAAATAGGATAAAGCACTGCCAGGGGATGGGTAGCCTACTTTTACCTTTGATATTTTAAGGTGCATTAACTAAGATTTTACACATTGCCTGATAGATCCTGTGAAAATGTCTCTCAGCTATCCTACCCCCCGCTATGACACCGTCTCAGCCCTTCTGTTGTTAGCCCAGCTTCTTTACCCTGTTCTGTCTGTACATTATCTCTGCATGGTGTCTAGCAAAGGTTATAAGAACCAGGAATAGTCATTTCAAACAGCCATGCATGAAGGACCTTTCACCTGCTAGGTCTGAAACCGTGGCTACCAGGTCACATGGACTTTCCTCTGTTCCTGATCAGCTCTGCTGTGCCCACCTGCAGTTATTCACTTTCTCTGTGGTATAATCGTCGTAGTAGAATATTATCTTGCCAATTGCTACCGTTCGCCTCTTTAGCTACAGGTATTTTTGAACTCAGCCTTCTGTCTGTTCCCCTTTGGAACTTTTTGTCTGTGCTCAAATTGCTGGTCTGTCTTCCGCCTCTGCTGGTCCTGACTTTGCCTCCCATCATCACTGCCTGGTTCTGTGTACCTGGACCTCCTGCAAGTCTACCTGCATCTGTCTGCCTGTCTGAAAGTTTGTCCTCACTGCTTGGTGGGGCAATAGCATCTAATACGCCACAATCCATGACCCACTGATTGAAAGTCAAAGGACATCTACGGTGAATATTTTAAGTGTCAAATTATTAACTGACTTACCCGTACAAAACAAGCAGCAGAATCAAAGCAGGCAGGTTTGGAGGGGAAACGTAGGCCTTTTGTTGAAAGCCAAGGAAGATCACAATCACAATCAAGCATGGGACGATGTAGTTACACTGTCAGAACAGACACAAACAAGCGAACAAGTAAGTAAGTAAGATTCTATCCTGATCAGAAGTAAGAAATCACTCAGGCTGCTTCCTTTTGACATTCTTTGGTTTAATTTTTATTAAATCAGCTGACAACTTTTTAATTAGCGGTCAATTGTGTCATGCTTTAATGTTTTACAGTAAATAACTCAGTGAATAACAGACTTGCCTTCTGTTTAAGGCAAGTGGTCACTCAATGACACAATGATCTGAATAAGCTCACAGTGGTTTTATAACATTTTCATCTTGGAAACTAATATTTATTTTACATTTGTTTAAACCTATAAATGATCAAAACAAGGCTGGAAAAGGCTTTTAGGTGTTTTAATTCTTCCCAAAGGACTAAGCTAATGTTTTGTAATTAAAGCTGTTATCATACATTCAGCACTGAATTAATATTCCATTTGATTGCAGAGGTTCATTAAAATAAAAAATCCAGTTTTCCAGTGGTGGATAAATGATGCACTTTAAAGAGAATGTATCACAATAGAATGGCATTTGTGTATTTACAGTTTACAGAAAAGGTTTACACTGAAATATAAGGAGCAATCAGCCTGGACTCCCTCTAATATCCTTGTTGTCGATAGAGCGTGCATGCTAATGTAGAGAGCTCCAGGCTAGAATCATTAGACCGGCTCCTCAGGTACATTTGTCTTCCACTCAGATAGCCTTTATCCACCATAATAATGAGTGTCCTGATGCCATTCTTTTCCAAAGGTACCTGATTAAATGTTTACTTCCATTATGCCCCAGGGAAACTGCAGAAAAGCCTGTTGAGTGTAACCAATGGGGGTAGCTGCTGTCGATAATTACCCCTCAGCCAGTAACAGTTTCTCAGGTGAAGCTTTTCCCAGATGTCAGCAGTGTCAAAGCTACACTATCAATTACAGTGGAAGAATTTTTTTTTTTTTTTTTTACATATAGCCTTAAAATATTATCTCTAGGACAGCAGTAGATGATCAAACTAAGGCAAAATGAGACCTACAACACTGAAGCCTGGCTTGGATGAATCACATCATAGCACAGATATAACTTCTGTAAACACTAAACTATACCTCATGAAGAGTTGATCAATTAGTAGGTGCTACAGCAGCCTAATGAAGCTGCTACTTACCATGTCCCAGGCAAAATTGGCCAACCAGTAGACAGCTGGGTTCACTCCACTGACAAATTGCAGATGCTTGGCTTTGCTCACCCTCTCTTGGATGAGGAAAAGGACAAAGCTGGCAGGGATGAAGGACATGGCAAAGATAACGCAGATGGACACCACCACATCGGTGGAGGTTGCGGCCCTGTGATTCAATAAAGCACAACAAACAGGAAGTTGACAGGAGAGCTATTGGTGTGTACCAGCCCAGTGAAGAAGAACCACAGAGAGGTGAGCGGCGATTAAACTTAGTGCTGCACATGTTTGCAAATGTTGGAATTCTGAGAAGACTCTCTGAGGTGATGGGGACCATGGGGTTTGGTTTGAAAAGCATCAGATGATTTCATCTGAAGACGATTTCAATAGAACACAGGTAAATACAGTAAGTAATAATTGTAGCTACACTGGTTTTTCAGATGCTACACCATGTGAGCACTTTCCTCAGGGTGCCCTAAGGTGCTTTGTAAGAAACCGTCCACATGAAATATCTCCATGAAATACAAAACTTTACCTCAACTGAAATCCAAATTAAATGGTCCCATTCTTCCTATGAAAAAGATTCAATTTCCATACTTGACTTTCTATTCCAGTGCACTTTAGAAAAAGCCATATACGACAGCATTTACAATTTCTACATCTGCCAACATTCACAAGGCCAGAAATATTAAAAATCACCACAGTGACATCCATGAGATTAATAGAAAAGGTTAGAGACTTGGCGCTGTGCTGTGGGCAAAGTGTATTCAAGATTAAAAAACAAAATGACTGAATAGAAGTGAAGAGATTCACAAAAAAGTAAACAGGTCTGTGGTTGATTCTCTTGTTACCAGGAAATGAGCCAGGTGACATTTACACAGCATTGAAGCACCATTTAGAGCTTTTTCTGTAATGCACTAAACACATTACTACTGTATTACTGGATGCATTGAAACAAATTTTGCTCCACCATATATCTAATGCTGTTAGTGGAGATGACAAGCATTATAATGCATTAATGGAAAGCACTGAAAATGCTGATTGTTCATAATAAAAAAGCTTTTAAAAGATCATGATAGGCCAGTTCTAAGCCTCTTGCATCTCTTGGCAACCCGGTAAACAGGTGAAGAAAACAAAGGAGCAATGATACAAATCTCAGCCAGAGTTCTTATGTGTATTAGGTCATGTTAGAAACATTATGACTTTCATTTAACAGTACTATATTGTCATTTATGCCATTCTAGCTTTGAAAATGCCCTTCGTTGTGGCTGCTCAGTTAGCGCTGAATAAAACTGGTGCACTCTTTTAACCCCCACTATCATCCTCACCCTTAGCATGTGATAATCTCCCACAAGCCTACAGCATATTATTTTTAGCTTATTAAATAAGATGCCATGTGTGGCTGCATTTATCATCACCAAACAGACGCATTGAGAACACATGGAATCGTTTACCACAGCACAGTAGGTGCCAGCCCACATTTCAACAGGTTTCAAGGGCTGTGCGCTCTGGTTGGGCGAGGAGATAATATACTATAGGGGACAAAGCTGTGAATGATCTTACCATGAATAGTTGAAGCTGGCTAATTGCTGTGAAGAAGAGGACAAGCAATCTGCTAATGAACTAATAATGGAAGAGCAAGAAAGATGAGTAGTGTGAGTAGAGCTTGACAGTGCAGATTGTGATCCTTGAGTTTTTTTTTTTTTTTTTTTTAATGAAAAGAGCTGGAGGACACAGTCTTAAATGTTAAAAGCATGAGATAATTATCAAACCCGAAGCTCCAGGCACAACATTCCGGTCATTATTTGCATTGTGCAGCAATATGTAGATAATGTCCCGAACCAGTTTGACAGAAGAGAAATTACAGTTTGGCAACTCAAGCATGTATTTGATTTTGAATGAATCATTTTTGCAGATAACATGCACTAAAACAATCAGAAACAATAAGTTGCTGATGGAAGCTAAATTATACAGTACAAGTTCAACAAAGCAGTAAGAAGTGAAGTGTTTTTCTGTTAACAAAAGAATATTAAGATAAGAGTGGTAATTTTGATGGGTGTAAGCATCAATTTTCTCCCCAGTGTTGTAGCTCGTGGCATCACTTCCAGTAAAATTTGTTGGGAAGCTGAAGAGGAGTGTCACTTCAAATTAGATGGTGCAGTGAAATTGTGGGCCCTGACAAGTGAACAAGTCATTTGTGATGAATTATTATCGACATAACAGCTATAGCAATTATATGTGACATTAAGGGTGTATCAGTGAGGAATAAATCAGTTTTTAAGGCTGAAATTAACAAATTTCAGATTGTTTTTATAGAATACTGAGATATTTTTGGATTTAGGTGGAAGTTAGTGGCTCCTTTTGCTCCTTTTTGCTCTGTAATTCAGGGGAAATACAGACAAAACCATGTTTCTTGGTGTAACCAGATAGCACCAGACAGTGAAATGAGCAAAATACAAAATGTGGGCATTTCACCTTAAATAGGTGATTTTCACAGCAGATATTTTGACTTGTCATATTCAGAGTTTCCGGGCTAATCTAGAAATCGTACTGTAGTTTATAAATTTTTGTTGTCAACGTCTGCACAGAGAAGCAGAGAGGAAAAGTCTCCCCTTATGGATCTACAGATTGCAGGCCATCGTAATTATCTCCTAAGCCTCGCACAGTCACTCCCTCTAACTCAGGGCTGTCGTCAGTTCAGAGTGTCCGGGCTAATCTAGAAATCGTACTGTAGTTTATAAATTTTTGTTGTCAACGTCTGCACAGAGAAGCAGAGAGGAAAAGTCTCCCCTTATGGATCTACAGATTGCAGGCCATCGTAATTATCTCCTAAGCCTCGCACAGTCACTCCCTCTAACTCAGGGCTGTCGTCAGCACCTCCTCACTACATAAATACCTGGCTGAGCAGTGGGCTGGAGCAGCCGCAGTGTATGGAATAAAACTGCTACTACATGGTGATTGGTGGCTGCCGCCGACTTCCCTGTATAATGCTGTGGCACTGTACAGTAATTTGCTGCGGTGGGATGTATTCCCAGGGCCTTCCATTAAAACAGTTGATTACAATATGGTCTGTGTACAGCCAAAAGGCTAATACTGACAACAGATTGCGTCCAAGCATACACACAATCACTGGTCACAATCACAAAACAGTACACAGAGAACAGATAGATCCATATGGTACGAGCGGGTATGTTGTGATTTAGCACATCATTAATCTCTGACTCTCAGGGGAAGCTGCTCTTTTGCTAAACCTGGGATGAAGTATGAGAAAAATGGTATATCCCCATAAGGAGCTCCCATGGGTGTCCAAATCTGTGCACGCTCGGACAAATCCCTCATCTATCTCTCTGTCTTAAGCTTTACTCGTCTGTACTCCCTTTGTCTGGGCTCTATCTGCTTTTCTCTCTCTTTCCATGACTGTCTCTCTCTCTCACTGTACCTCGTCTCTCCCAGTTTCCAATCATCATCAGTCTCTGTCATCTGCATGTCATCAGAAAACTTTAAAAAGTGTTCAACAACAAGAGAAAAATGCATTATAGCAGCCCTACAAGCAGAAACTGCAGATGAGGTTTGCAGATGCTGTTGCAGTCTACAATGTAAACTCCACAGACAGAGCATTACTTTTAATATGTTTGGACCCTCAGCACACTGTGCACTTGTGTTATCCATATGGATTTGAAATGTGTGTACAGCATGTTGTCAGCATTCCTGTCATGTTTTTCTGACCTGAAGGCACAGAAAATGTAATCATGTCTAGCAGCATGGAATTTTCAGCTTGCACCTTTGCTCCATGAAGCTGAAACGCAGCACCAGTTCAGTCTAGACTCATTTCCTCCATGCTGTCTAAACCAGATCTGCACTTTAACTCCCCTTTTTTGGTCTTATGACTCACATGGCCACAACTGAGAGCTGCTCCTTGGTGAGGTTGAGAGGGTGATTGGACACAGAGATGCCATACCGGCGGGGATCCTGTCCTGCCGGCAGATTTCCCCTCAGGATGGCGTTGTTGGCCACACCGAGGAAGGACACCATACCATGCCATGCCTGGTTGTAGAACCACACCTGCCGAGGTAGACACAAGCGTTTGCACTGAGAACAGCAGGCAGAGGCTCTGTGGTGGCTTCAGATGTCTCCAAGAAACTACTTTTGTCACCACCATGGAAAATTCATTTGGTCATGGAGAAAGATTTAGCAGGCAGGTTATGAGTGTGCATAAGTGTGCAGCAGTTGCACATGAAATGAGGTTTCTTTTCAAAATGTTTGCCAAGACATTTGGAGCTGCCCCATTTTACTCACTGTGTCAACAGAAGGAGGTAGCTCTGTCTCTTTGTTTTGGCTCTGTTCACAAGCTCATTTGCTCTTAAGAGCTGTGTGCCACCACAAAGAAAGTTGTGAATGAAAGTCATTTATAAACCCTTGGTTTGCCACAACTGAAGAAACTTAGAAAGAATTGGAGTTGTCATTTGTGAAGGTGCTAAGGTCCTTTACATGTGTGCAAGCTACAGTGAGATGTACAGCACAGTCTTGAGTTAACGTTGGGCGTCACATCATTTCAAACATTTTTGGGGGGAAGCACTGCTCAATAAGAATGAGCAACACAGCTGACAAACATTACTTTTTCATTTGATTGGACATAAAGGCCTGCAGTGAATGTCATATCCTGGTGTGGCACAGCGTACGAGCTGCAGAAACAGCAAGTGTGCCGTTAAAAAAATATGCAAGTTCTTTTAATGTAAGTGATTCTCTGAGTGTATGGCTGCTAGGGTGTAGAAGAAAAAGAATAGATAAAAGAGTGGGAGCGACTCCCTGCTGATAGTGCAGCGCTAATTAAGAGTGGATAGTGTTTGAGTGTCAGCCTAACATAACACTGCACCACAGAGAAGGATATGGAGAAACCAGAGTGTACACACACACACACACGTGCATGCACACACATAGTTGTGCCTGTCTGCGACTCTCATTCTCTCTGTCTCACACACACAGATCAACAAAAACTGATATTGTATTATTGTAATTATTTCAGAATGTAGTTTCTAAAAGGTCTGCAACTGCAAAATCATGTGTCGCGCTCATGTTCAATAACAAAGAGCACCAGCTTGTCTGCTTAACACACGAGGGTGGTATGGGGGGAGTTAAAATGATGTGAGGAGACATAATGCCGAGCCACATTCACATTTTACTCCTGAAACTACTTTAAGCATCAGCTTGTGTTGGGTAGAAGCAATACTCAAATCTCATTTCAAGATATATCAGATATTACTGTAACTATCTAAATTCAAAGGTATTTTGTTCATTATAAAACTAAAGAGGTAAATGCACATTACTTTTGTTTATTGCTTTTCAGAACAGTTCAAAACTGTGTTTGTGTTTGAATAGAATTCAATACAAAAATGGCTTTTAATTATTGATATTCAGTCTGTTTTGTATTCAGCCGGTGAGGACACAGTCACTGTATTAACAGCCTGAACCATTAGCCTGTTCCTTAACTTTACACAAATTTAGTCCTAACCCACTGTGTCACTATTTATCACATCTCCTCCTGACTTTTGCCAAGATAAATTAAAAGGGTCAGCGCTTTTGTTAGAAAATTATGGCAACATACATTTTAATTATGTAACATAAGCACAAGTAGAAAGGTGAGTAGACCAGTGCGGGTCTCTTCTTCACAAGTGTTCTTCCCTAAAAATTCAACGTGAACCAGCCTAACGTCTGTAGTGTGCAAACATTAAACCTTCATCTAATTGGCTCTCATTTCAAAGTTTCACAAAGGGGCACAACCAAAATGAATACAGTACCTTTAAGTTGTCCCTGGTTCCCAGATTTTTCAGCAAAGTCTCCGACTTCTGGAAGAACTGATCAGTCACATTATCCTAATAAAGATAAGAAAAATGTAAAAGAAAAAAAAGAGTTGGAGATTTAATTGGCTGCTCTTGGAAAACCACTATACTGGTCTTTGAAATGCAAAACACAAGGCAGAGGGAGACAAGAATTTAAACTCCCAGAGAGCATCTGAATGTGCTGAGCCACTTGGAGGGAAAAATGTGTCCCCCTGCTATTTTGGCTACTTTTTCTTCCTTTGACATTTCTGTTTTATTAAATTGTGTGAAATAATTAAACTGACGAGAAGAGGGAGAGGACACGAGACAAAGAGCAACAGAAACTGCCTAATTACCTGATGTACAAATCAGTTCTCAGCAGCAACACTGGAGGTCTTAGAATCTAATGTAATGAGCAGATAAATAAAAACAACAGGGAAAGTATTTTTCTAGAGCTCACTTTTATGGTGAGGCTGGACTGGACAGGCTGCATTAAAATCTGCTCTTCTCCTCTCATGTTTCATGTGAAATGAGCCTCGGGATGAGAGCTTGAGACGACAGGCAGGCGACTTCCAAGGCGTCATGTTGATATCATGCTGTTCAGCCCAGCCATAAGAGCACTGAGCACATTACATGTGTGATATAAATGCAAATAGACCTCCTGTTGGACCCATCCTTCATCATATAGCCTTAGCAAAGTAGAAGAGAGGTTGGTGGTTTAAAAAAAAAAACAAAAAAAGTGCTGCTGACAACTGGGGAGAGAGGTTGGTGGTTTAAAAAAAAAAAAAAAGTGCTGCTGACAACTGGGGAGAGAGGTGTGGGGAGAAAAAATAAGAGGCGAAAAATCATGATAGACATCCCAAGAATGCAGGAGTGTGCTCAGGTGCAAGTGCTTGCCTGTGCTGAAAGAGGGAGCGTGGAAAGAAACAGACACAAAAGGTATATTCAACACCCAAGGGAGTTACCAAGAAGGACAAAGGACTGGAGATCACAGCATACAATCCTTCTTTCAGCCAATTCTACACCACATTTGGAAACATTTTGACAATGCATTCAGAGCGATTATTTTCTTTTTGTCCTGCCATAGATCCATGCTCCTTTGACTTGCACATCGTTTCAGTGAGGCAGCACTGACTCTCCATCTCTTTCCATATCACAGTGTGAAAGAGGAGGCAAGAACAACCCCCCCACCCCCTCTACACTGACAGGAGTATTTGTTTTAGTAACATCCTCTCTGTTCCAAGTCATTACCTATTCATATACTGTAGCAGGCAGAGAACAAGACTTGTTTGTAATGCTTCCTCCAGCGAAAGCAAGGCAATCTTAACCAAATTTTGTCTTTTTACTTCACTCCGGTTTGCTCTGTGCCAAGCAGCCACTGACAGCACCAATAGGCAGCCTTCCTGAGGATTAGCGGTGGCTGAAGTGAGATGAGAAGTGGGCCGGCAGCTGTCTGAGTCTAATCCTTGACAAACTCCTCCCTGCTCAAGGACAATGACAAGCCTGGTTTGGCCAGTGGACCTGACCATGCCACAGCTAATGACACAGCAGTAAAGCCTTTCAAGTGTATGGTGACTTTTTTGGCTTGTATTCCAAAGTGAACTGCACAGTTCAGTGGCAAAATGATCTGTATTACAACTTGTCAGCAAGGAGTTCATGGTTTGTTAAATTAAGGGTTAACTTCTCTGAATAATTTAAATAATAACTTAAAAAAACTTTTGTTTTAGAGGGTTACAGAAATGTCTCAGGGAACAGCGTGGACAATACCACCATCTACTGTACATAACACACCATCTGAGATCAAATTTTTGGCAAGATTATACAATTTCCAGTACACAGCCTTTCTTACTCTCATCATGCTCATCAGGTCTTGCAACACAGAACCCTATTTCTACCTGCTAGACAGAGGAAATGCAATTACACAGACGTTTCAAAGCACACTTCCCAGTCTGAGCAGGTGGCTCACAGTGCAGAAACCCATTGCTTTCACTTATCGTCTCACAGCAGAGAGCCAGACATTTCCCAAGGACAGTTTAGCGCTTTAAAAACAAGGAATGCAAAGCTCGGACAGCTAATGCCTGGCGATTAGAGTTACATCATTGCTGCCGCACGAATTAAAGTCACATTAACTTCAAGATCTGGGAAACAGAATAGGGAGCCAGGGAATGGATGAGACCAGAGATGCCCAAGGGCTAAGCAATGTGCTGATCTTTAAGTAGTTTGAACGTCCAACATGTAAAATGTTAATGAGCCACTTTATGTATGTAAGAGGGAGACTGGCAGATACAAGGAGGGGACAAGTAAGCTGGGATGAGGTTCAGGAAACACTGTGCTTGAACAAAAGTGTGGGAATGTGCATATGTAAATTAAACTGGCACTTAAAGGAGAAAAAATTTGATCAGTGTGAAAGTAAAAAAGGATTGTAAGATTGCGTGTGGTCTTCTGCAGCACAGGTCCAGATTCCTCGATTTGTTCAAAGCACAGCACAGACAATCATAGCCTGTTGCCATGGACACTCAACAAAATGGATCTGAAGAATCTAAACCTCCTCTCACATTTGCTTTCATTATTCCTTCACAATTGTTCAAGAATTCAGCAGGGTCCAGAAGTCCACAGAAAAAAAAACTTCACCTGTATCCTGGATACAAACCTAACTGAACAAAGAACTTCTGTGCTCCAGTTGGGAGCGGGACACTGAAAGGACAAATGGCAGACTGCAGCCTTGACAGTGAGAGAGAGGCTGTTTCTGAACCAGTCACAAAACAAGCACATTAACATTTACACAACAATGTTGAGGTAGAACAGAAAATTCACAAGGATGATGTTTATGATTTATGTACTCTGGGTTGGTGTGCGTTAATGCCATTTGTACGTCATCATGTCAGCACATCTCAAATAGATCTGAAAAGGGCAAAAGCGAAGCCTAGTTCAACATGTTCCTCTGAAATAGTTTCAGAAGAGCTCTTTGAAAAAACACTTGGCATTTTACAGCAGTTTGAGACAAACAGATGCATCCAACAACAAAGGACAGAGTTGCTTTGAGCTATTTTTGTCCAAAGTGTTAGCCTGCTACCATTTACTTAACATTTGCTAAGCACGATAATAATGTGTTCTGTCCATTGTAAATAAATTCATTCCTATGACTGATACATGAGCTGATTTGTTTGATTTCTGGCTATGGCCTGCTGCTTTCTTTTTCTGACTTTGTCTTGGGGAAATACAGTATTTTTAAAGGCAGAGCATCCAGCTGCATTTCAGTGCAGGAAAAGCACAGCTGTGTTTTCTCATAGATGACAATAGTATTATCAGTTTTTCAAGTAACTGTAACCCATAAACCAGATTATTTGACAAATTAATACTTTGAACACTTAGCTGGATGAAAAATTAAGGGTTCAGAAAGATATTACACTCCACCTTAAGGGGAATATCTTTACCAAATTTTATGGTAATTCATCAGTTCAATGTTGTTGATATTTCATCTCAGATCCAAATGCATCAGTGTCACTGTAGTGCAAGCAGGAATCGTTGGACATCACAAAATTCAGATTCGCCCTGTGGGCGCCGCCCAGTAGCCATCTGGAAAGACTGGCTCAAAGTGCTGCTTAAAAACTTACTGCAAAACACGTACAGTATAATCTTATTTGAGCAAAGAGTTTTAGCTAAAATGTGGATCAGTTTTTGATATATTAAACTCAGTTATGCTTTCAGAGGTTTCAGAAAATAGCACGCAATGTAGCTCACATTTAAGGGCCAGCAACCTGGGCTGTTTTCCAAGCAGACCACTTTTGACCTTGCCCTACAATATACAACGTTACCGCTCCTGAAAGAAAGTCAGATAATCTTGTGGTATCAACAGGTTTGATCCTGTGAATGTCAATAATTCTTACATACCTGAAATGAACTGAATAGGCCTTTTAGATCCCTGAATACAGCTTTGACTTCTGCCTCGGTCAGATAGACTTGGGAGTTAACTGCTCCAATAGAGATCCCTCCGTACCTGGAGTGGCAGAAAAAAAGCAAAAAGATAGGAAGGTTCAAGTGGAGGTAAGAGCAGGAATAATGCCAAGGATACACACGAGCACAGGCCTTTTTACACTTGCTCTGCACAGCTACACACCCAAAGACACAACAATTACAGACATGCAATCAAAGCAGCTATTGGATGTTTGCAATATTGTCTGAAAACAGAGGTAAACATTTCCTTGAACCAACCTAATCATTTACAATTAATCATTTTCCCCTCACTGACATTTCACTCTCAGTGTTTCACACCGTAAAACGACAGGTGAGGGAGGTGTATCAAAGAGTGGCCTAGCAGGACATGTCACAGAACATGTAGAGATGAAAACAGCAGCACACTGTGCAGATCACATTTCTCTCTACCGACCTTCTACAAGAATGAGACTTTCATTGAGTCAAAAAAAAAGATTTATAAAAAAGTAACCAAAGTGCTTGAACAAAGTCGCTAAAGTGCTAACACACAGGTGAATTTCTGCGATACCCTGTTTCTGAAACCTCAAATGAACATATGTTCACAACATGCATTACCTTGTTTTACCCGAGCCTTCGAAAGTCTTGACCAAGAAGTCTGTCATGTTCCGCCCAGTTAAATTCAGCAGCGTGTCTGTTGTGTTCTGGACCCTCTGTTAAAAAGAGAAAATGTTTAAACACTCCCCCACATCTGCCATTTGTTATTTTTCTATCAGTGACCTTAGGCTTAAACCTTCATTAATGGATTTTTTTCTACCACCTGAGGAACGCTGTAAACAGCATTGAAATGTTATCACCCAATATATCCAGCAGCACAGAGCAGCCTTAGTTTTTGTATGTATTTTTGTTTTAGCCCTATTTTGGTACTAAATCTTGAAAATTAGGTTCTTAAAAACACACATGCTAGTCGCTATCAGTGCTGGGCAGTAGTGTACAACGGGTTGATCAGAGCCTATCCACTATAAACAGCTGCCTACTGCTGCTGAAAACAAACGGAGAGAGCAGACCATAACATTAAAGTTGTGGACTGTGAGACCACAACCATGGGCTGAGAGACGTCATGATGTCACACAGAGCTGAAGACAGCGGCATTCACTGTGACTCTGCTACCACAGGTGACAGGTTTCACATTATACAGAGTCAAGTCGGTGAATGTTAAAACAAAAGCATTGATTAAAGCTTTAAGATGCTTTACATAATTCTAAGAATCAAGGTCTAATCTAAGTATAATGTTGGTTTTCAGTCAAAAGATGTGCAGCACCATTTTTACTTTAAAAGAACATAAAAGTTTTGCATATGGCACTTAACTGTGTCCAACCAAGCGAAGAGAGGCCCACCACAGAGCCGGTGCAACTCCTCAGCCACCCATAAAAACAGTCGATGCAAAATTAGCAAAGCTTAAGGACAAGGTGATATCTGGTCACAGCACCATGGAACACACACTCCCAACCCTTATCATAGTAGTCAATTAAGGTTGGCCATGGGCAGCCTGGCTGAAACTTAGACCCCCGCCAAAGCTGCAAAAGCTGCGTCTAATGTGCCTTTCTTTCTTTTTGGCCCTAATTAGAAGCCCTTCTCTGGATAAATGGGTGCATTCAAACATCCAATTAAGAGAGGTTACGATACACCGCCATGAATACGCTCCACGATGTGTAGACTAATGCTTCTCAGTATATACACATGCCAACGCCAAGCTGCTGTAGCCCTGCTTATTTACAGAGGAAATAATATGCTAATTACAATGCAGCCCCTAGTTATGTTGGTTATCTCACCTTGTGTACAAACAGCCTGATGTGCAGGCTCTGAGTGCACTCGGTGTGTTGTTTAATCAGTCACCTGTGTGTGTCAATTACCTTTGTATTTCTACAATAAAGAACTAGATGTCTTTATCAGGGAAATGTTTTGCATCTCTGAGATTCCCGGGTACAACACTCCATATCAGAATGCTTTCCAAAGCATTTCTGTAATTCTATATTACATGATTACGTGCAGCCTGATACTCCAATTGGAAATTACCTTCATTTTATGTCACACACATGTTTAATGTAGATCTAATAATAAAATTATTAACCTTTTATTTTTCACTTTCAGAAAACATACTGCAAAATACATTTCCTGAACCACAGTGAAAATCTGTGTCCAATCTGGATCTTAATCATACATTTTATAACAAAATAAAAGCTTTGGAAGGATAAATAAAACCTTTCTAAATCAGGCAAATTCAACCCTCTTTTTTGAAGATGTAGCAAGTTGAAAATTGGAGAAGAGGAGAGGAGACAGAAGAGGAGGAGGAGAACTGGAATCACAAGGCAGAGGACAAACAGAAGGAGAAAGCAGAGGACCCATCTGGCTTATGAATCAGAGATAAGGAGGACAGCAACCGGCACAGCAACCTTGGCTTATCTCTGAACAAACATGCTTCTCTTTAGAAAAGCCACAGGAACTCGGAAACAAACAAAACCAAAAATAAGAGCTTTTACACTCCGCTGTGTGTACAGTACAGTGAGTTTACACCCATGTATGCTGTCAGTGTGGGCCTAATTATATTGGCTTTGGTCCATATCCCCCTTCAAAAAGACTGAAACGGTAACATTACGTGGTTGTGCAATACCTGAGCCTGCTTCACTGTGCCTGGCGTTCGGTACATAACATCAGTCCTCCGCCACGCAGCAGTAGCTTGATAGCCGAGGAACCGAATCGGGTTGAGGGAAACATAAACTAAGGAGCAACCAAATCTGTTGAATGAGCCTGCATACTTAAGCACAGGAGAGACTGGGCTGTATTCATATTAATCTTGGCACTGTTTACATTGTGCAAATTTAAATTTTATCTTGTACAAACAAAAAAGCAATCTTGGGAAAGCAGAATTTTCGATAATTAAACATGTTATGTTAAGGTGTGCGGTTACTTGTCCTTTAACGATCAGGCTAGCTGTGTTTTCATGCAAAACAATATGTTTCTGAACGTGTTAAAGGAAGTGACAGGTGGCCTATTGTGTGCCACTTCAGGAGCCGCTCTTTGATTCAGCACGTTTCATTGTGTTGTGTGATTGCATCCAGTGAAATCACATCACAATAATGATTATACCTGGGCCAAACAATACCATTAGATGATAGCAGGAGCAGTGTCATACCAACAAGCAGCTGGCTACTCTGTTTCTGAGAGTGTGCGTTACACAGGTCCACGCCAGTGACAGATTTGGATCCGGACCCCTTATGGTATGTTCTGCTTAGCCACAACAAAGGGGAATGGTTGCCTCATTCACCATTTGCCTCACCTCACAAATCAATGACCTTTCTGCTTTTGTTTTCAAGCTTCTCTCGCCTGCTGCTGAGAGGGTGGCTCCGGACAGGTCATTTTACACTGGAATGGATCTGTGGGTGTTGGAAGTCAGAGTGACAAATCAACAGGGCCCAGCAGAGAAAGGACGTGTCAGACAGGTTTTTTTTTTTTTTTTTACTTGACAGGTTGAGTAGGGCCCGGCGAGGTTTTGCAGCTGACCTGCAGTTAGCTGGATTTGTTCACTGCCAACACCTATTGTCGGAGAGAAAATCTGCCCTCAAACTCAGGGTTTACAGATTCATTATGATTATGGTTGTGGTTATGACCTGCACGAGTGAACGATAACGTCTAAATAAATAGCCCACACAGAAGTGCATTACTTCCTTTTCTACAGGTACAACAAACACTCTTACTGAAAGATTTACTTTGTATTGAGGCAGATTTGCTTTCTCAAATTAACAAACTGAACTATGGTTCTTGTATTTCTCGTGCACAACCTTCTGTTTTTCTACACAAACGGTAAGCCAGTTCCCACCTTGAATAGCTTGATAGATGAGGCCAAGGAGAGTAATTTGTAAGCAAGCTTTAGTTAGGCCATTCTCCAAAAGATAAAGACATCAATCGTAATATGGTGAACGTGGCGGCTTTAGCAATTCGTCTGCACGCGTGACGACCTATTCATCTCTGAAGGTTAAATATCACCAGTGAACAAGAGTCAATACTTTAGAATTGATAATGGCCTTACGGTTGCCTGCCATTTCCATGGAAACAATGATTTCACACTACCTCCTATGGTGCTGTGTCCATGTTTTTCTCTGTTGTCTTTTCTGTAGTTTCTCAAGGGCATATTTGGAGTATGGGGAGGATAAAACATAAAAAAAGAACACTTGGTCATGATTTATTCAACAGAGAAGGCTTTCAGGTCAAAGGGAATACATCCTCACAATGTGCTCAGCCTCTGTGGGTGGTCTCTACCTTGCCAGAGTCTACGGGGAAGCAACACAGCCATGATGGTGAACGCATATGTTCCCACATGGACATTGGTACCATTGTGCCACATTCTTTTATTCTTATCTGTCAAAACATTACCTCAACACAAGCAGAAATTCTCTCAATCTGCTAAAAGTGAACTCTTTTCAGACTCCATACTGTAGATTTTCAGCACAACACAAAAGCTAAAATATGTTTCCATCTCACGACCCTATGTACTGCATTTCAAACTGTGAACTGTGTGCAACTTATTACCCATATCAGGGAGGCAAAGACTAACTATTAGCCTTCAACATGTTAATCTGATGTGCTGTCATTTATAAAGAAACCAGATGAGCCTGCTGGCACCAACTCTGAAAAAAGGACTATGATCAACTAGCGTCTCAAAATCACACTGCATTTCAGTATCTTTCTAGCCTCACTATCACAGTGGAATAAATCTTTCAAAACCAGAGATGATGAAATAAAAAGCTACAAAGTTGGCTGGTTTACTGTGTTACAAAAGCAGACCCTTGTCAAATAAATAAAGTGTTGTATTATGCAAAATATAAACGGGACCATTAACAGGATGTGAATTGAACATAAATAGTCTCCTCCCCTCATCAGTCTTCTTCTATATTCTTCTCTTGTACTAAAATTTAAGTTCCTTTAGCCACAGTGGGAGGTGACTCAATAATCTTGCTGCATGATAATAACACGATGTCCTCAAGGTTGTTCTGAATCCATTTAATTTCCTGTTACAGGATGTGGACTGGAACAAAATAAGATGTTGTAAATAAAAGAGGAATGATGCAAGTGAATAGAACAAGATGTAAGAACTGGCTTTTGTAAATGAGCTTTTAACTGAAGCTAAGTGCACTAAAAGTGCCAAGTACTTAAAAGATGAGATACTGAAGAAGAAATTTTGTAAAGCAGCAAAGGGGTAGCAATTCATAAAATAACAGAGATTCAGGCCAAGGCGAGAGACCTGAAATGAAACAAAAAGGACTAGGGGAGTCTTAAATGGATGAAGCAGGTGTAGAGGAGGAAATAACAAACTAAAAAAAAAGAAGGTTAAGGAAGAAAGACCCTGATGGTCTAGCGGGGTACAAGGTAAGACACAAGATACAAGTGGCACCTCAGCAAATGAGCAACTCCTTGACAGTGCTGTCACAAGCTAGCACTGAACGTCAAGGTAAGGAAAAGGTTACACAGGGCACTTCTCTTGTTTGACTGTCTCAACAATCATCCTACAAGCACCGTGCTTTGACAGCTGCTTCTTTAATGTGGTAAACTGGCCCTGGCTGGCCTTGTCATGGGAAGGGAACACAGGTTCAAAGAGGCATTACAGAGCTGTGGGGAGTGTGAAAAGGCACATTACAAAGTGCAGTATACTTTTTACTGCTGTCCTATTGTCCTTCCAAAATGACACCGCATGTCAGATACTGAAGGAAGACCTGCCATGGCAATGAGCCCAAATCATTTTTGAAACAGAGTATATCCTTAACTTGTCCAGAATATTTCTTTTTAGCTCTCCTTCACTTCTCTTAAGAACCGAGGCTGAAAGAAGCTTTGCAGCTTCATATCTGCTTTGCAAACTGAACTTAAAATGACTTAAAGATATCAGCCATAAAAGAGCTGACACTTAAAATACACTGAAGTTTAACTTTGTAACTGTCTATTGTGTAATTAGATTCCCCCACATTTTCTTTGTCACTAAGTGGCACATTAATTACACATAATGGTATTTTGATTCTAACACTGACCATTCACATTCCCTCCAAATTACTTTAAAACTATATTCCTTTAAAAGGGTTTAGGTCACATTCCTGTATTTCACTTTGGGTTCTTATTAAAGCAACACAAAGAACCAGTTTTCTCAGACAGTCTCAAGCATTAAGTATAAGTAACTGGAATATATGTGAAATGTCCCTGGAAAATGTAAAGACTTCAGTCAAAGCTTAATATAATATACCTTTGGCTATATATATATATATATATGTGTGATATAGCTACAATGAGAAGGCCTCTATTAACAGTCCACTGTGTTTAATCACATCATTATAACGTTAGCTGTGAAGCAGATGTATTAGTCAATGAGCTTATGTGCAGGTTAAGTGTAAGAGAGTGGCAAGCGTTGATAAGGCTGTCTGCTCTTGATGTGCAATTGAGAGCTAAATGTTCAGTCTCATGAATACACTATACTAAGTGTGGATGATGACGACGGCAGGCCATGGCCATTACATTTACTTCAAAATAAAGTTCAGAGGGTCACTGTGGTTGTTGTGTTGATACCAGTTTTGTTAGTGGAGATTGGGAACCTGTCAGGTTTGCTCGGCCGCTCTGGCCTCCCTCACCTTTCCTACTGTCTCTTGCCCATTAACACTAATCACGTTCACCTGTTCCTCACTCCCTTATCACCAGCTGCACTTGATTAGGTTGCTCACTATATTACCCGGTTTCACTCCTCAGTCACTTGCCAGTTCGTTCTAGTCTCTAGGCCATTTTTTCTCCGTGCTCTTTTGTTTTTTTGTATTTATCCCCTAGCCAGCTACTGTTTTGTGTTCCCCCCATGGACTGTTCCTCCGGACCGTGGCTCCACTCTCCCCTCCCAGGCAGGTCA
>NW_018127993.1:581994-583234 GCF_001952655.1 Monopterus albus
TCTCCTCTCTCCCGTAGTGTGTCCTCTCTCTCTCTCCCTGTAACTTTCTGCAGGTTGCCCTGGAGCTCTATATCTCTGACGAGCAGTCACCGGCCACATCGACCTGATCAGTGTTTGATTGTTGTGTCTTGTTGCTTTTCTTCTTTTGTCTCTCCTCTATCCACTCACCCCAACCGGTCGAGGCAGAAGGCCGCCCACCAAGAGCCGGGGTCTGTCGGAGGTTTCTTCCGTTAAAGGGAGTTTTTCCTCCCCACTGTCGCCAAGTGCTTGCTCAAGGGGGATTTGTTGGGTTTTCCCTATGTAATAATATTGATAACAGTAAGGTCTAGACCTTACTTTGTAAAGTGCCCTGAGATGACTTTTGTTGTGATTTGGCGTTATACAAATAAAATTTGATTTGATTTGATTTGATTTGTTTTAATTAACTGAAACAGAAGATGTATGGATCATTTTTAACATACTATTTATTCAGAAGTCAGGTATTACTGAGGTCATATTACAAAACACTTGACACAGTGTAGCTATGTGCACACAAGGCAGGGTTGGAGGAAATCAGCTTCAATAAAAAGATAGTGATCTAAGAAGTTCCAGCATAGAGCAACGTGACACTGTGCGCCTCTGTGTTGGCATCTGTGCCACATAATAAACATCCAGGACTGTCTGTGTATGTGCACATTTATCCTTTAGCTAGACGGCCCTCCCACCCACAGTCCAGTCTGTGTGGGTTATCAGCTCATCTCCCCATATGATTTCTGAATGCTGATTGGAAGTTCTTGAAATAACTTGAAGAAATTCACTGGTAGTATGACAAAGACATCTGTTGTTATTCACAAACTGTGTTTTCTATTTGAATGTGACCCGACCTCAGAACCAGAATCCTGGACCCATAACCAGCTTGCCAAGGCAAGGAGAGTATGAAGGGGCCGCTGGACCCTCAGCGGTGTGAAACATGCAGGTATAATGATATCTGCGATGGCAGATGAGCTCTGGAACCAACAACAACAAGCATGACCCAGGGACGATATGAGGCAAGTGATTTGTTACAGAAGTTAACAGTTTTTGAGGGACTGGATCTGGAACTGAACACATATGGAGACACTGAACAACATTATCATGAATCGGACGATGACTTTGACCCTGAAAAAAACTTTTTTAAGAACTCTGAAAATAACTGCAAGTATTACACGGATGAGCAGTTTAACAGCAATGTTAAGACTGAAAACAAATTATCATTAATTCA
>NW_018127993.1:586356-587471 GCF_001952655.1 Monopterus albus
TGACTATCTTTACATGCTTGAAAGAATAAAATCAATCAATCAATCAAAAAATGTGGACAGAAAGGTGTCAAACCTGTGCATTACAATTTGCCCACCTGTCCTCACCCTCAACACTTCTTTTTTTCCAAAGCATGCCACTAGCATCACAGAGTACTTGTCTGTATAAAAATGAAGATGAAACTGTAAAATTCTAAGGGCCACAAAGTCCGAGTAATCACACAAAGCCACCTCTAAAAAATGACACTGGAGTGAAGGTGGCAGCTTGTCTGTCTATTCTCTCTCAAGCTTCTCATCATCACTGGGAAACAACAGTGCAAACCATTTACAGTAACTCAAAATGACACACTACACTCTCGCTGTACTGTGATAAATTCAGTCAGCAGGTGGTGGCTGGTGGGCACGGATGTGGGGTCTCTAACATGTCTGTCGATCCCAGCCTGAATCAAGCCTCTTCAGGTCAGACGGTCCCATTTACAGTACATTGTTAAAGTAAAGGCCTATGAAGAATTGATATTGACTTATAGAGGATGACACACAAACCTGCCACAACTTGTCATGTGAGCAGAAAAGGTGAGTTGCTTGGCAAAGTCTGTGCTCTATGTCCTTAAAGATGGTATAAAGTGAAAGGTTGCCACATGTCTGGAAGAGTTAAAGACACACTACAGGTATTTTGTAATCAGCATTTTTAGCAGGCATGGGGAAACCAGCTGAATCGCTGGTGGTGGCCAGTTCAGTGTATTTTTAGTGGAATCAATTTTGGCTCTACTTTCAAGCATGCATGCTATTTCACAAAAGTGAGGCAGCACAAAAGGCTGATTTACATTCTGCAATGCAATGCAAATTCCTAGTTAGTAAGTACCTTTACATTTTCAAATCAAATTGATGCTGACGAAGGCTTTCAGAATGTAAGCCAACAGCTTCCATGATAAGCATTTTTATTGTACTGTTGTGTTACTGATTTATTTATTTATTTATTTTTTTACATTTAGACTATTCCATGCGCTTCCTGCAGTACATCCCCTCTTAATAAACATACACCAGAGCTCATGGTGCACAGACAGCCGGAAGCAGTGCCCCTGACTCACTGTCTTGCTCAAGGGACCTCAGATGGAGAC
>NW_018127993.1:587497-604348 GCF_001952655.1 Monopterus albus
GACCCTCTTTCACCCACGAGACGGCACCATCTCTGGTTTAAAAGACTAACCTGAGGTGGAGGGAGTCCTCCTGCACCAGGTGGACAGTCAGGTAACATGGTTGCTCGTGTAGGCGTGCTGCACTGACAGGCGGGGGAGGGGTTAGACATGCTCCAGTTGCCGTTGAGAAACATGTCTGTGACTGACTGGTCGGCAGATGGAGTGAACCAATCAGACCCATTCAAAACACAAGGTAACTTCCTGGGAAAAAAAGAAAATGAGAAAAATACGAGTGTTTTATCGGTAATAACGGAATCCTGCAGCCTATGTCTGCACATATACATTTACTCACAATATCTCGTCTTATCTAGAGCACAACTGGATCTGTTGTGTAACATGATAAAAATACGATTAATTGGGAAGGATGTAATGCACAATATCAGAATACTCAGAATGAATCGGGTATTATATCAACTAGACACTGTACGCCATGAGTGAAGCTCCTTTTTACCAAAGCAGTACAAACAACATGAGTCATAAGTAATATACTGTATTTTTTCAAGTCTGTTGGTTAATACCTTTGAATTAACAGGAGCGTGGTTTTGTTTGAAGATCCTAAGCACAATAAGCTGCTCACGGATTTTGTGAACTATGTCAGCTCTGAGCTCAGTAATAATTCCATTTCATTCGTAGGTTTAAAAGGGTTTTCATTATTCAAGTTATTCTGATCATGAATGATCTGGAGTTTCTGTGAAAAGCTAATGATTTATTGATCAAATTTGTTCTTAGAAATTGGTTTTCAAAGTCATGTAGAACACTTCTTGTCAGTTCCTTGGCTTTTTGTTCCCAGCAGGATTTCATAAAGCAGGCTCAGACAGATGCTCAGACATGCATGACTTCATTTGAGTGGATCTATATTTATACACACACGCAGGTGTGACACTACTAGCCACACACACAGCTTGCATAGCTCGACACCTGATTAGTACAGTACCATCTGGCAAGAATACAGGTGCACACACTGTTTTGCTGGATCCTTTTTGCTTTCTTGCTTATTCTACCACTTACGGTATAGGATTGTCATTCATGCAGCGAGTCCCAAAGCCGGGGTTGTTCACCAAGGTTTCCACCACCCGAGACACCTCCACATTATCTGGTGCATCATTGCTGTAAATACAAACACACATTCAAACATTCCTACATTCTGATACAAGTGCAGAAATAAGACAAAAAAGTAAAATGTGTATGGTGGTGTGCCTGGTGTCAGTCCATACCAGAAAGAATAGAACTAAAAAAACTTATGAATATATATTTAAAAAATGTACTGTAAAATAGTGCAACATCTTTAACGGAGGTTTCTTCTGTTAAAGGGGGCTTTTCCTCCCCACTGTCGCCAAGTGCTTGCTCAAGGGGGATTTGTTGGGTTTTTCCTATATAACAATCACAGTAAGGTCTAGACCTTACTTTGTAAAGTGTCCCGAGACAACTTTTGTTGTGATTTGGTGCTATACAAATAAAACTGAACTGAATTAATTATTCTGCCCACAAGCGTTTTAAAAGGTGTTTATGGCACTTTGGCAGTGAATGTGTTGTATTTTATAAATGGCTGATATAAACTTGCCTGTAATTGTTTGTACTTTTACTAAATTTGTCTATATTTTAATTCAGTTTACCCTTTACCTCTTTCATCTTTCTTCTGTTTTTATGTATTCATGATTACATGAAGCACACGGAATTGCCACCGTCTATGTACTAAATTTGTCTATATTTTAGTTCAGTTTACCCTTTGCCTCTTTCATCTTTCTTCTGTTCTTTTAACTTGCACAAGGTTTTTATGTATGCATGATTACGTGAAGCACACGGAATTGCCACCGTCTATGACAGTGGGCTATACAAACAAACTTGCCTTAACTAGGTTTGGTTTATTAAAAGTGTTGTGGCACTTGTGCTTCGAGGAGACCCTGAATTAGGCTTCCACAGTGCAGGACCACTTGCCTGCTTTACACTAGAAATGCAAAATAAAAATATTTATTTAAGTCCTGCTGGTCATGACCAATGATGGGATCTACTGTCATTCTGATGTGCAATACAGAGCCATAATGGGGTCTATCAATTTACAGAATGACCTTCCCAGCCTTGAGAATATCAAAATGCTTGATATTTGTAACCCAACATCTTCAAGTCTTGGTGCTGGGCTCGCAAATCCACAGCCACCAGTCAATAAAAGCTGAATCTACGATAAGATGAAGCAAAGTGAGCTGAGTGTAACTCTTGACCTCTATTCTTGGTTTGAATAGTGTCACACCAGGCCGAAGATTGTTTAATCTTAGAGGCCCTAAAATTCAAAATTCAGTCAGTGATATATTGCTAGCCAGAAGAATAATCTCAGATTAGTGTGTGATAAATGATGAGGAATACCTAGAGTAGTTTTAATGAATCAACTTGTCTGCGCAACAAAAATCTCTGAAATCTGTTATGTTTGGGACACAATGATCTAATCTTTCTTCAACACTGGAGTTCAGATACCCATTAATCTTAAACATATCTTGACTAACAAGGAAATGAGGCGTGCACCAGAGGATTGGATGTGGCCTGTTTCAAGTAAATACTCAGTAGCTCTGCTACATGCCGCTGCAGTTAGCTTGATCGAGACAGAGAAAAAATCCCTTTTCTTTGGCTCAAGAGTGAAAACGTGTATTCCCAAAGCACCACTAACTGTAAATAGATTGAGATTTTTTCTCTGCAGACTCCTGAGCCTGTTCAAGATTCTGTGTACACTACGTGCTCTTGACAGCCTTTCATTATTATCTGAATGTCCTGTCCATATCTAAGCCCTGTGTCTCAGTTAAACAATCCTCCCATTCCAATTTCATTCTCATTACTAACCACACACATGTTGCCCTTTATCTTAAGGGTACTGTGGGAGTTAAAACACAGCCTTTCGTAAAGACCATCGTGCTGGCTTTCTGCCAGCAGTGGCAACAGCCTGGCCAATCATTTGGATTAATACAGTGTTCATTGTCTCATTTGGAGGTGTTTCCATGAAGGTCATGTGGTACCCTTGGCCACCAGTGAGTGAACAATTGAAGTGGTCTGATTGTAAATGTGCAGCCATCTGTTTTGCAATTAACAATGGCTGGGTTACCACATTATTGAAGATAATAAAACTACTGGACAGATCCAAAATGAAGACTTGTGCATATACACAGAAACAGTGGAACTAATGGATAGCTCATCTAGACAAAATGAAACACTGTAGTAGTAAGAATATTAAAAGATCAACAGGTGAAGGCTATAATATTATGAAAAAAGCAAAGCATTACCTACAATATTCTAATGTCTTATTCCAATTTATTTAAAAAACTGTCCATTTAACTAGCCACACCAAAAAAAAAAAAACAAAACAAACAAACAAACAAACAAACACTATGCATTAGTGAGCAGGATTCCCAAACCTCTAAATTAATGATTATCTTCAATCACCCTAAACAAAAATGGATCTATTGGCATTTATGAGGTGTACAGAACAACAATGTCCCTCTGAACAGACTCTCATAATGAAAAGGCCGTTTGTCATCACACAGTCACGGTGCTATAGAGGAGACTATATTTAATAACTGACCAAAGGGAATGTCAGAAAAATTAAGAACGGTTTGGAAATGCATCAACACTTCAAAAAAATTCCCAAGGAAACTGAAAGTGCAGTTCAAGTTTTTCCACTTTGGTAGAAACTATGTGACAAACTCCACTGAGGATCCAGTTCTGAAATCCCATGAATTAATCTTGAACCTTTGCTTGTGTGCCAAGATTTTACCCCCAATAAAAACGAGTATATGATGGATCAGTTGTTCTGACAAGTTATATAAACCTTTTTGTTAAGACTGCCTGCAAAGAATATACTGCATGCTACCATAGTATTATGTAAAGGTCTAGACTGTGTCCCTACAGTGAAACGATCTTTTATGAACAGCTATGTCTCTCCTGGGATGTTCAGACTTCAGATGGTTCAGAATGCTGCAGCTCATCTTCTTACAGGTACTCGTAAATATGAACACATGACTCCAATTCTGGCCTTTGAGGTTTTATTCTTTAGATTCCTATATTATTGTTCTGTGTTGTTCTACTTTATCCTTCACCACCCCCGTTTATCTATTTTATCTTGACAGTTTTTTTCTATTATTATTACTGATTTTATCTATGTGGAGCAATTTGTAACAAATGTTTAGAAAGGTGCTATATACTGTAACTAAAGATTGCTTTGCTTTGCGTTGCTAGATAATATCTAGTTTCCTTGGGTGTCAGTGACTGGTAGCATTTGTGTTCTGGCTAGATGAAGTGGTCACAGGAGAAGTACCAGTATGAGCAGTAGCGAACAGGCTGATTTGAATGTTTCAGCGCCATGAAGAGAAAAGGAAAGAGATTGGGTTTTCATGTTTCAGCACCATGGAGAGAGACAGTTTGCAGAGTTTTAGCACCATGGACAGAGAGAGGCACAGAAAGCCGATGTTTAGAGTAGGTTTCAGCACCATGGAGAGAGACAGTTCCATTTAAATGGCGTGGTTTCACAAATTTGGCAAAAAAAAAGTCTAAATGACGAATAACACACATACATCTTTTTACTTTGACTTTCTGTCACTGAGGTTTAGCTTTAACACAGGGTTGCAGCCTATTGTTCATTTACTCAGCCATGTCTGCTACAATATCCACCCAGTTCTTCAATTTATTCAAACACCCGTGGCCTCTAATAACAGCAAATACCATTTGCTAAGGATTTCTTTGCAGTAAAAAACTTGTTCCTCATGGGTAACAGCAAGACAGAATGCAACACGCAACAGTTTCAAGCTGGCTAAGAGCTTAACACTAACTAGTATTATATCAGTCAGCAAAGACGTAGATAAGAAACATACAGGGAAAATGTCACATAATTTAAAACATTAGCAGAATTAGGTTAAAATACCTCAGTAATTCTACAAGACTGATATCTCATTTGATGCTATATCATCACGTGGTTACCTGTAAAAGGTGGTTTGAGGAAGCCCATACATCCAGGGCTGCAGTTCCAGACTTGGGTATTCAGCAAAAGGTGGGATGATGAGTGAGAATATCAAAGACAGGCACACAAAAAGAGCAGGCAGGACCACCTAGAAAGATTGTGACAAATATAAAGTCAAAATACCTCATTAAAATGTCCCTTTCACTTCTCTGATTAAGACATTTATCCTGCTACATCTCAAAGCTCCTTTGTAGTACAATAACATGAGACAGAAATGAATAAGAATGCAAGAGATTTCAACACAACTCTGGGTAATAAAACCATTTCAATAACATTGTGGGTATTTTTCAATTGCCAAGTAAACTGATTTTATGCTGTACACCTATAGCAACATTAGCAAAACAGTACAACAGACTAAAACCAAAAGAGAAGGCAACAATGGCGTGCTGTCTGCCACTGTGGCTTCAGTGATGTCTTGAGGAACTTGAGGTAATCCAGAAATAAAGTCCTTCAAATTCCCTTCCTCAAAGCTTTATTTATCATGGCTACAGTTAAAAAAAGAAGCATTATGCAGTCTGCACAGATTTCTGGGTGAAACAAACACCTGTTTGTGTGTAACCATGACAGCACATCAGTCCTCATCCTGAGCCCCCCCACACTGTATATACACACCACAAAATGACTAGCACAGGACCACCATGATAATCCTAACCAATTTATTTGGGCTCTTATGTGTGCTTCATGAGTTTAAAGAGAGATTAAACACTTCCAACACTGCCACCATCATCTGGCCACTCAGACGCAATTAGCTTCTTGCTATTTTCTTGCCTTTGGTGGTGTTATTCTTTAAATCAGACACTGCTATGTTTGCCCATCACCACACCCATCCAATCCTGTTTTCTCCATCAAGTAATTCACTTGTCATATCACTGTTAGAGCTGCCAAAAAGGTCAGTGGGAAAAATGTAAGACATCTTTAATGTTTCATCACTTAGGTTTGGGTGCTCTCAGGAACAAGGGGGAGGTTTGCATACACTTGATTAATTGCGGGGCGTGCAATTTGCCACTTCAAGATGCTACAGTTGAAAATCCTAAATTTACTGCATGAAGTTATGGCTATGGAAATGTGCTTGGAAGTATGATAAAGACTGGCAAGGAGACTGAAAAGCTTAATGGCAGCCTGCAAAGAAAGAACAGTTCTTTTCTGTTGCATTCTCTCTCTTTTTCTTTCTCTCTCTCAACAGTAATTGCAGGTGACAGCTGGTACTTCTTCCATTGAGAGGGATCTGCAAAAAGTGGGGAGAAGTCATTATGCTCACAAAGCCAAAGCACTCCCATGAACAATGCATGAGTTTATCGCATTTTCAAGTTTAGAAGGATTTAAGGGAGAGGACAGGATTATATGCAAAATAGGTATAAACAGCAAAATGTGATTTAGATGTGTTTTATTTTCTGCAAGGCCAAATGACTCATTAGAATGAGTTTGTTTCCTAAACAAACACTTATGTCGATCCAGTTTCATGCGTGAGTAATACCTTGAGCTAAAGTGGATAACAACATCACTGTGAATATCTTTACTGATGTGTCAATGTGATCTTATCTTTTCATAGCATTGTATCCACAACAGTGAATAAGAAGGATACAGAAACTTAAATATGACGTGAGTACATCATAAGCCATGCTGTATTGATACATGATTCAAAAACAACAGATATATTCTGAGTTACAGAATGAAAATCATCGCTTTCTTAACAGTATGGTTTCCAGCACTTCTGTGGTGTGTTGTAGTCACTTCAGTGTGAACCCTCATTCACAACATAACCAATAACTGCTTCTCCTTGATTCTGACATCACCAAGACTCTCCTGTGCCCAACTTTCATCCTCATAAATCACTCCTTTTGTGTTACATGTCATAATTTCTTTTATATTCCCTACCTGCTTGTATTTGAGAAGATTACCTCACTGCACAATCATATCTGCTGACAATGGGAGCTGTTGACATAATGGAAGAAAAATCTATAGCTAAATGAATAAAGAGGGAGAGGTAGGAGTGTGCCCTTGCAGACAATGTGCACCCTTGTACATACACACTCATGCACTTATCCTTCTATCCTGCTCTGTGTCCCTGCTAAAGAGGGATGTCCACGATTGACAGTGACTAATGGGCATTGGTACTGTAGCAAATTACAAGAACCCATCGCCTCACAGAGGTGAAACACTGTTCTCTCTTCCAGACACACACCTTGTTTTTGTCACTTACCAGGACCCTACATATGCTTACATCCATTTCCATGAGACTTACCCTAACCTAACCTTAACCAAAGCTGACACTTGCTCTAACTTTAAACTGCATCTTTTATCTAAAATTCAACGAAGTACGTCATGGGCACCAGCCTCCAGTCCGCACACGAGTGACACGGGTCCATGCCAAGCCAGTGTGATCTCAAATTTCTCTGTCCCCACAGGTATAAAGAAACAAGGCCACACACAGCATTGATTGCGTGAGCTGCCCCTCAGTCATTTTCAGTCATGATTATCCCGGCAGCTGTCACAGTTGATGGCATTACATGATAATTACATCCCCACTATGAATCCGCATGGTTGGTGGATATGTGAGTGTCAACACAATTTAAGCCAGAAAATACTTTTTTGGAACTTGGTGAAAAAAAAAAAATCATTGACGTACCTTGGAAATTTCCACTCACCAGAATTGGTTTTGACTTGTTTATGTTATATCTGTTTATTGGTTTTGACTTCTGAAATTATGTTTATGAGAAACAAAATAATATAGACGTCCACTTAATAGGCTAACAGCAGTCTGTCATCTTCATAATTGTTATGCCATCACACTTAATACGTCGCTAATGAAAACACATGATTAGCGCACAGTAAAATGAGGGAAAAACCAATCATGGGTGTTACTTTGCTGTTCTGGTGGAAGTGTATAATACAATACTCTAGCTGAAGCCAGTAAAAACACACACATTTCAATGTGTTTACAGCTTTTTGAGTACACTAAGCATGACTTCGTGTCAAAGTACAAAGGTGAGACAGCATGAATCTGCCATTTCTGTGCTGAGAAAAATCTGGTCCAAGATACTGGCTCCATTTCTGTTCACATTTATCAACAACAAAAAAAGAGAAAAGCTAAATCACCACAGTGGAAGTGGGAATAAACACACAGGCCATCTTTAGCCTTGCTTGTCCCCCAGGTATTGTTTGCTGTATCCCTTGGCATCGTTTGGGAGATAAAGATGATTACTGTATGTACATTTACTGACATCATGTTACACCCTTCTGGGTGTTGCTCTTCACATTTTTCAGACTCTTCACTTTTATGCTGCCTTTAACATCGACTTCTTTCCCCACAAAACAAATTCCATCAAGATGGATGACATCATTTTCCCCCTCTAGATTTGAAATTAGTTTACTTTATCATCTATGAAATCAATTGATTTTGAAAACCAACATGTATTCCATTCAATCCTACCTCGATCCTCCAATGCAACCCTCCGAGTATAACCCTTCAATTCATCAATATGACAGACTGAGGCCATTACCTGGGCAATGAGTCCCTTGCGGCTCCTCCGGGCGTGGTGGAAGCGCTTGATACAGAGCGCTAGGAACTGCCTCCTGATCAGCTTCCATCCAGTGATGACCACGGATCCCTTCCCACTGGCAGCGGCCTTCCTAGTTAAGTCTGGAGTGGAAATTAACCCATTATTTATCACCTGTGCACATGTAAAAGACCTGATGAGAATACTTTTCAGCACCATCAATGGAATGATGAAACTGAACCTGCCAGCTGCACAAGCTCATTCCTCAACGTAGCAGCTATTGTTTTGAATATCATGAATTTGGATATGACTCAGGAGAGAAACGAGTCATAAGGGCTTTGTAGACACGCTCCCCACGAGTACTGTTACTAAAAGAAGCGCCATGTTTACACAAGAGTCATTAAGATAATAAAACACATTATGTTTGAAAACCATTGTCATGATGAAAGACACTATGAAAATTGAATTTCTGTTCTAAAGACAAAACTGAAAAGGTGAAAAGACAGGTTAGATAACGTTGTCTGGATGCAAAGAAATTCTGTTGACTTCTTCTGCAGAGCCAGCTCTTGTTTATGTGCTTTTTTCAAAATGGCTACTGAGGTGAAACAGTCAAATTTCCGCCAAAGCAACAAAAGTTATTTGAAGAACACAATGTGTGCAAAAACTGGTATTTGCTGGTGACTCAGTGTCTATAGTAAGCAAAAAAGAAACATGACCTACCTTCCACTTTATTTGTGAATTTTTCCTTTCCTAAATCTGTATGAGAAAAGGAACAAGACTAAGTTTCTATGTGGGGAAAAAGCCTATAAATGTTAGCAATCAAATGTCTGCATTGTTGAATACATTCAGCAATGCTTAACTGAGCTTCTTTCATTGAAAAATAACTGTATGATCAATTTGGAGACACTTGCCAGTCACTTCAGACGGTCGTTCTGTTTTACTGTGGACGCTGCTGATGCTGTTCCGCTTGGATTCGCGGGAGCTTCTTTTGCAGTCTCTCACCAACAGCTCCTTTGTTGCTGTGGGAATACAAATAAGATATGTTGTTTTGGCCTGACCCAATTTATGGTTATAAATAACAATAAGAAGAGCTACCTGCTCTGCAAGATGCCATTTTATTCTCTGCAAACACACAGAGGAATACGATTTTGAGATAAACTGAAAAGTGAAGTTGTTTCTTGATGAATACAAACAAAAATGCTAAAAACAAGGGAGAGAAAGATTTATCCACCAGGGTCAATAGATGGGAAATAAGAGTTGGTTGGAAACCACAGTGGCATTCTGTATGAGCATGTACTGTATGCAGTGTTGGTGTGTAATGGGTCAAACAAACTAACACCAACACTTAGGAAGAATTACTTTCACTGTACCTTTAAAATAACTAATTGTTATAAAGCCATCCATATTGTTCAGCTCCTCTTTGTGAGCACAGCTTGCTTGGGTTTGTTATTTCCATAAGAACTTTTGTATTTTCAATCATATCTTACAGATGCACAGTATCTGCATGACATGCACAATAGGAGCATAGTTGTCTTAAATATCAAAGTCCTGAGTGTCAAACTTGTTTTACAGCTGAGAAATGGTTCTACTTAGCATTCATCTGACTTTAATACAGTACGACTGAGCAACATCATTATTAAATCTCAAAGGCAATGCGGAAGTGCCTTGTGTCGCAACAAGAACAAACTGTAAAGAAATACAAAGTTCATTCATATTTTAATCACTAGTAGCTTCAACAGGAAGATGCTGAAGAGGAATATGACACTGACAGAGATGTGCTGACTTTTTTTGATGAGACGTTCATCAGCGTAACATGTGCTGGCATGCAAACATCTTGTCACCTTACTTTGAGTTTCTGCATCCACTCCAGTTTCTTCAGCCACTTTAAGAAATATCTGTAAAGAGTCAAATTATATATGGTAATATGTAGCAGTATCTGCAGGATGAACACAAACCAACAATACTGTGGTGAATAGAAGTTATTTAAGCTATTATTATGGATATGTTTGAGTGATTTTTGTTACAGCTACCACACAAAATTTAAATCATATTCACATTTTTGTTGCAGATGCCAGTTAAGTTTCTGCTTAGAATGAGATGAGAGTTGTACATCCTCACAGACTAAAGCCTCGACTTGAGCACCTGCCAGCGGGCTTGTATAAGGGAAGTGCCCTTCTTGACTTCCTTCATTAATTCAGGCCATATGTCAAAATAACTAAATCTCCCTATCTGTGAAAAATGCCCAAAGAGCTTTCATTCTGCTGTGCATGTTAAGCCCTGTTTCAACATTAGCCCCTAAGTCTCTGCACACTTTCAGGAAAAACCACAAATTGTATCATTTTTACTGAATGTGATTTTATGGGGCAAATTATTTCAGTAAAAATAATATAAAATACAACTGCTGGCATCAAATTACAATAAAACGCTACTATATTTGTGACAGTAACTAAGTAGATGTTGCATGTCAAACATTCATCAAACAGCCCTTGTTTACTGGGGCTGGACATGGAAAACCACAGCGAAATTCAACTGTAGTTGGGCTTGAAAAAATATGGAAGGGGAAAAATATCCTTGTTGTGTCTCAATTTTAGACATTCAAAAGGAATTATTCACACTGGCTGAAGGCTGCGAGTGTCTGATTCATATCTGAGGTACACGAAGAGCATCGGCCAGCAGTCACTCAGACTCATCTGCATGCCAAACATACTGCATGAGTCATTTACTTACAAGAAGTAAGACCATGTCCTAAATGTGTAAAGATAGCAACGGCAGTAATACTACTACTATTACTAGTACTAGTACAGCGGACCATTGCTTAAAGTTGAAATATTCTGGACAAATTCTGACAACTGCAGGAAATGCTACTTGACTAATGCCTCTTTCAAAGCTGATGTCACTGTGTATGACCAAACGTGGTCTAGTACAGTTTGAGACACTTCTCAGACAGCTGCTGTATTGTACATGAGTTTAGAAGGTCAAGCTTTAAATACCGAGGTAACACCTAGCAGGGAATCTGTCTCCCTTTTTCAGGTTGTGGACATCACTCTCCTGTGAAAACCATGCGTCTCCAAAATGTCAACTCACTGTAAATACTGCCTACAACTCACAGACTGACAAATAGATACTTAATGAAGCAGGGCCATCATTAGTGTTATTTAAACCTGTTCTTTTTCTGCTTTGAACAGTTAGTGCGTCTGCAGTAGAAGAGTGCATACTTAAAATTATTTAGCACTGAGATTGAATCTCAAAAAAAAAAAAGAAAATCCTAGAACTGACAGTTTGAGTTATTAATGAAAATGTAGAGCTGCTTGTCATAGTGGTATCGTCAAGCCGTCTGGTGTAATTTATGTTTCATGAGTTGCCAGAGATGCCTGACTACAAAACTTTGATTGCTTACTTACAGCTTCAGACAGAGAAGCAGAAAAGACAAAAAGCAGTAGAGGAAGGAAGAAGAGAAAAAGATAAAAACAACCGAATTTACAGCAATAACAAAAGAAAAGAAAAACAAGGGTAACTTGTACTTTTGTGTGTACAGTATGTAGGTCGTCATGCAATGTTGCGTCTCCCACACTGAGCGTACCTCCTCCAGCGTGGTGTCAGAGATGCCGTAGCTAGTCAGGCCGAGGTCAGCCATGGCCAGGTCAAGATGTTGGAAGAGCAGAGCGAAGGTCCCATCTCTGGCTCCACCATAGGGGAGTATGTAGGTGATCTCCTGACCAATGCTCTCCAAGAAGACCGCCTCAGGGACGTGGCGCCGCACAAACTGACCCACAGCTGTCAAATCTGCTGGACGAACAGGCACAAGATTACTAGCAGTGTAAACAAGTTGTGAACAAAATATAACCTTTCAAGTTGAACGTGGAGAGAAAATCATCATTAATTTAGACTCATTTCTGTCCACTTGATGTAAGTAAAGACAATATTCTCTGCTCTGAAATATCTAGCTCTTTAGCAGCTGTGTCTCTCTGCCGTTTTGTGCTGCACAGGTAACAAAGTTAGTTTTTAGGGCTATTTAGATGAAAACAGTTGCCTGCTACAGCCAAAAACTATGCTGACAGGTGAATTTATATCAGTCCATGAGTTAACAGAATATTAATATAATGTTGTGGGTTGATATAAATATAGTACAATCTAGGCCATAAGGATGCATGCAGTTACACATTTGTTTGTTTTTCAAGCACATTTAAAATGAATGTGCTGAAGCACAGAGCCTGAAAATCAACTGGCTAAATGCTTTGGTCAGGGATGCATAACTACAAAGCCAAAATATAACATAAAACAAAAAAGAAAACACAAATCAACACCTCAACACTGAACGTGTTACATCAGGTGATGCTTTCTGGGACGTGTTAGGCATAAAACCCCCTCAAATGTAACAAATAACTGTCATTTTATATCAAGTTTCCTAATGAGGAAGAACAACCCTGCTGCTCAAAACTTCTAGTGAAGACCACCAATCACTAGACACTGTACCTCACATGGAGGTAAGCCGTGTTAACTCCCTCCACAAAACAAACTGCTAGTGGAGAGGTAGTAATCAAGACCCTTCATTTGGCAGGAAATGTCTCATCGTCCCTCAAATATGATGCTCATATTAGCTTCAACTGCCACTGGCTCTCCTAACTCTCTATCACTAACACTTTACTGGCACATTAAAGTGCACTCTACCAGTAGTTACAGCATTTCAACAACATCTCGAGCCAGCAGCTACTTTCCTACCACTGTGCTGTCTGTTGATTTGGTATTGAAAAGGTGAGATAAACCATCTATGAGCTAATAGTTCTTCAAGCCACTATGCTATTTTGAGACATTTTACAGTCACTGTTTTCCTGTTTTTGGAGTTGTTCCCAGACTCTTGTGTTGTTTTGAATATGGCAGACATGGAGCTGAGCTAATGTACCTGCAGTACACAGCTGTATTTACAAATTAATATATAATGACAGCAGAATTATCCCTTTGGATAAAAAAAACCACACATCTTGTTCTCAAATGTAGGTTTTCATGTGACAAATAGGAGAAGAAGTTTCTACCTGAGGGATCAGAGCTGGTCCCGTTCCGAAGACTGATGCCATCATCTGGACCGCTCCTCCAAGGACGCTCCTGTGATTCAGAGGTGGATTGGCTTTAATCACACCTTAGCATTTAAAATGGAAAACACTATTGTCTTACATTAATCAAATAATGGATGCCATCCACAAGCTTCTATTTATTTGCTCTATATAAAGCTGTTGCTCCATATAACAGGAAATGCTGTCAACTGGTATCAGATCATGAAGCCAGGTCTTATCGGTCTAATACACACCAAATGAAGATTACATTTATTTCAAAGGTTGAAATCTATTGATATTTTAAATAATATTATGACATTTAATGCACAGACTGTAATGAGATGCAGACAATCAAACTGTGTCCAGCTCAGTTTCCGAGTTAGTTTTGGTGTCAGGGACTTACGAGTCATTACCCCACTGGCTGACAATGACTTCATTCGACAAAGGAGGCATTGGTCTACCTTGCATGTTTGTTTATTTATTTCAAACAGATGACTCCGCTCACCCCAAAGAGCCTGCAGATGAATGGTAATTGCTCTACTCCTGCTGGCACCAGTGCATCTTGTTCATTTGCTCCTATTGATTAAAGCTAAGTGTGCAAGGCACCACTGGTGAACAAATGCGAGAATCACCCCTCTCCCCCTTGACAATTAGTATCATCCAGCACGTAGGCGTTTGCCAATTCTCATGCTGGGAGAGACTACACAGATCATTACAGGGGGGTGGGGGGTGGGGTGGCTAGAGAGAAAACGAGCACTGGGGAAAGTCAGAGGGAGCCTTGCTCAATAACAGAGCAGAGAGGTTACTGTTGTGTCATTAGGGCTCACAGCAATTCTCTTCTTGATGAGCAAAGTCAAAAGGAATGATCCCCTTCCAATTACAGCAGGTTTATGTAAAGTTATATAATTAAGAATAAGAACTGAGAGGTAATTCTAGGGTCACACTGGGGTCCACGCAGCCAATGTTGTGTCTGTGCACTATAGAGATACCTCTGGTATTATGGTCCTTTTTGGCCAAATTTAAAAATGCTGAAAATATATTAAAAATATACATGAAATATGTCAAACCAAAGCTAATGCAGAATGTGAAAACCTATCCATAATTTTACTTCCTGGGAGATGTCTAAATCACAAACCTGAGCTGACATGCATTTGGAGTCACGTTTCTGTTCACCCAGCAAATTTAAGTCTAATGTTTTGATTTCCACAAGCTCCTAAGGAAATAATCAGCTTGCTAGTGGCCTTCTCTGACAGTAAAAGAGGTTGCTAAGAGCGGTGAGAGTGAACCAGTGAAGATGCAGGTCATAAAACCTGAACAATGAGGACAAAGGTGATAAAACCTCCTGTACAGCTGAGTTGAGCTGCAGAGTCAGGGGATAATTCTCTGTGGGCTCTTAAATATTAGCGAGCCCCTTTCACAGTGAACCTACAGTAGTCAGTTCATTTGTTGTTAATATACAGTAGAAATACGGATTAGTGCAGCTTTAAAGGCCCGGTTTTGGTTGAGTCAAATTTAAAAACAGACCAATGTACAGTAAATCAGCCCACATGGCCAATAGTGAAAAGAAAATCAGTGAGGAAATTGGTCACGGTATGAAATAGTGATAACAGAATATGCTAAATATGGCATACGGGCATAAGCATTTCCCATACGATATAATAAGTCAAAGTCGAATCCCTTCCCAGAAACAACATATTGTTTCTGTGCGTACCTCTTTGGTCTTCTTTTCAGTCCCATCTCGCACCAGAGTGAAGTAGTAGCCACTTCCAAAACACTTCTTTAGGAAGAGTGAGGAGCCACAGCAACGCATCTTGCCATGGGAGATGATGGCAATGCGATCACCTAAGATGTCTGCCTCGTCCATGTGGTGTGTAGACAAAATGATGGTGCGACCTGAAGAGAGAGACAGAGAAAGAGACGCTCAATTATTTCCACCTGAATACAGTAAGAACACCCAAAGAGTGTGTGCCTGATGTTTGTAGTTGTGCGTGAGTCACACACACTGTTTCTGAAGTAAAGAGTAAAACGCATTGTACTGCAAAATGTAAAAAAGTTAAGGCACAGACTGGGGAAAAAAGCACTTTTGAAGCTTTTTTCTCTTTGGCCGCTGTTTGTTTTTACAACTGTCAGTATAGAAAAGAAGCCCGACAAGAAAAGATGCCACAGATCAAAACTCTTCAAATCAAGCCAATATGACAATCTGTCTCCGCATGCTAGTCACTTACTGTATCTCCTTATTGCAGATTTCACTGTGATTTTGCCCATGCTTATCCGCATGGCAACAAAGCAATCTCCAGAAGAGCGCGTTGGCGTGAATGTGGGACAAAATTAAAATTATGATAAAGGCCACCCTAAGCCTACGTTCCAGCCTTTCTATGAGACCACATTCTATTTCAGCACTCGCTTTTGTTCTGTGAGTCATTTGATATGAGAGGCAGCAAACTGAGCACAATTGCAGTGACAACTACAGCATGCATTGCAAGGTTATTCACAGGTGTTTTAATCCTTTCGTATCACGCTGTATCAGATAACACATGTTAATTATCACGTACCCCAGAAATCAGAAAAGGGACTAGGTTTCTAATGAAGTCACAGCATGGTCACATCCCTGCAGTCTGCATGAAAGCAGTACCACACGATACTTTTGATCCAGTCATTTAAAAAGCATCAGACATTTACCCTGATACCTTTATTATTAAGTGACAAAGAACAAAACCTGCTTAGAAATTAATAACTTTGAAAAGACTGCCAGCTTAAGATAATTACATTCTTTACAGTTAGCAAGGCTAAAAGTGTCAGAAAATAGAGCCCCACACAACCAATGGTAAGGCTACAGACAGACATCATTTTGAAAAGCAACTATCTACAGAGATGACAGGTGCACCACATCAAACATACTTCTTTTTTTTCCCCCATGTTTTCACTAAATTTGTCAGTGTTTGTTGAAAAAGGTCAGGTTCTGCTGAGCACGATGGCATTTTTTTTTTTTTCAACACTGAGCTAGTTAAATTTAAATCCTCACAGGTTACATTATCCCAGAGACAAGGACACGCTCAGAGGTCATCCCACTGCAGCCCAGTGCAGCATAATGCTTAAACACACCCACACACACCACACAGACGCACACACTTTTTGTGCACAGCGACCAGCTGGGCTGCTAAATCCATCCCTTCTCAGTTAAATATTGCTGCTTTATACTATGCCAAGCAAGTCTGGATCCCTCTATATACAAACTCCAACAAAATGCTCAAGTTGAATGAATGCCCACAACCCT
>NW_018127993.1:604426-650323 GCF_001952655.1 Monopterus albus
GTGGGGGGGGGAGGCTATATGTCTATGAAGGGGATGAGATGAGGAGACTGCTGGTGGTTTAGCAGACTCACTCTGTATGAGATGCTGCAACTCACAGAAGATTTTCCTGGGGATTTGTTGTGGTTTACAAGAGGGAAAAAAATAATCAAAACCCACTGACATAATCCATGACTTGGGAACAAAATAAATGTGTTTGGCCTGCAGATGGCCCACAAAGGTATTCTGATTTATAGTGTGTGGTGGTGCATTACAGCACAGAGTGATATATCAAACGGAGTTGGCTGCGTTCAGGTAAATTGGTAGTACTTGCACTGCGTACTGTACAGCAATGTGAGTTAGGAATTCTGGTTTATGTTATTTAGCTCCCTTCCCTCTAAAGCAGGTTGATCGAAATAGATTTTCCAGTGGTTGAGTTAAGGCTGGGAGGATATTATGTTCACTGGATGTAAGATAAATCACTGGACATAACCGCATTAACTGCTGTTTGTGCACATCAATTCAGATCAATATATTTTAAAAATGCACTAAGTTATAAAAAGAGATAGACTTGATGTTTAAATTAAAAGCAACTTAATATCTTATGAAAAGACTGTTATACCTGGAGCTTTACAAAGTGTTTTGAATAAAACTTGAATATTTATTGTCTGATGATTATTGCAAGGAAAGGAATCTGTAGCTGTTTGCTGAAGGCCACACAGGTTGAAAGAATATTTTTCTGTGTGAGTATTGTTTTAAATGGTATATGACCAAGAACTATGACTGAGCTCACCTGTGTCTCTTAAATCCCAACAACACACACACACACACACACACACATGAGGAAAAACACATTAAGTATAGTACTTAAATTTTTCACAGCTGCCACAAAAAAAAAAACACAAAGCAACCGTGAATTAAATGGAGTTCTCACGTGCCATGAGTGTTATTCTTAAATACATCTTTAAATATATTTATATTCACACAAAAAGATTCACAGTTACTATTTGGTTCACACATTTCAAAACAATGAAAGACAACTCTATTATGTTTGAGTGTTTTAAGAAATATTCCCACATTGTTTCTCACAAACTGGATCACCTGCCTACACGTGACATGTGATTTAATCTTACGCAGCATTCTTGGTTTTCTGTGTTCATGTTATAACATGCATATTGGAGGAGCATGTTTGCCATTTATCTGCACAAACACTGATTAAATCGTCTAACTTCCTTGAGGGATGTTAATATTTTTATTCTCTGTGACTGCATCACTGCTGATGGAAGCTGTTAAAGTGAGAAATTCAGTAAGTTGGCAGGAGGTATTCTTGGATAAAAGGAGTTTCATTAACTATGTAATCTAAAATATATTGGGCTTTATATTACGTATAATGTAAAATAAAACGACACGGCAGTAAAGAGCTATGTCCGAGAAAGTAAAAGGGAAGCAATAGAACAAAGTCTTCCATTGCACCAAAAAGGGATTGTAAATTACTAAGCTTGTCAAATACAAACAGTAAATCTGGTGATATAAAATGATGCTGTCACAGCAAAAACACAAAAGGTTGAATCTATATAATGTATTAAATGAATATCATCCTCGAGGCCCATTTCTAACATACTGAATGGGATAATATAATAGTAATCAATTTTCAGTAATAAATGAAAAAAATCATAATTTACTCATTTTAACTTCAAATCCTGCCCATCTACTGTAATGTTCTAATGGCACTTGAGGAAAGAGACAATAAAAGTCACCTTAAATGCCAAAGATCTGAGGAATAATCATACTACCAAGTTAGCAGTTTGATGCACATTTCCTAAATATTACTAGATAACTCAAGCTTATTCATTTTGCCTGTACACTGAGGGTTTAACTGAATCTATTAGCGCTCGCACAGTACGTCCATGTTCCGTTATACCTTGAGCAATTTTAAGACAAAGTTTGAACTGCCACCAACCAAATAAGCCCCTACTGAGCAATCTGGTCAACCCGTTGGTGTGAAAGACCAGCGTGTGTAATTAACTATGAAGAGCCACAATAGTAAGTCCAATTTCACCCCTCAGCCTTTTCATACAGACTGCCTGCCTGCAGCTTTTTTTTTTTTGCTTTGCTTAATGAAGAACTGTAGTAACACTGTGGTGCAAATAAGACTGGAGAAGCACAATACATGTCTCATTCAAAGAGCCAGAATGTGGGTGTTTTCATTATAACAGAGTTATCTCTAGCTCCCAATTGGAATAAAAGGCCCTGATTAGAGAGAGAGAAGCTAATGACACAGTGAGGGCGGAATGTCACTAAATGCACTTAAAACATTTAGGCATTTGCTGAGAAGACGTGTTACTGTATTGGCCATGTCCTGCTTACAGCCAGTAGCAACCACAAGCTATATAAGGTGACTGATATGGCAGACATTTAGGGGACTAAATCTTCTTGGATTCACTTTTCTTCACCGTCCCTTCTAACACAAATTACACTGGCTCAGTTTTGGAACATTTCTCGGTTTGAGACAGATCACAAATTCACACTGTATATTTCTACCAAGGCCCTTAATGGAGGCTTGGTTCTTACCACTGATCCCATACCTCGTTTGTACTTTAACAGCAGTTCCCAGATCCCCCTGCGGGCATAGGGGTCCACTCCTGCTGTGGGTTCGTCTAAGATGATGATTTTTGAGCCGCCGACAAACGCTATAGCCACAGACAGCTTCCTCTGCATTCCACCTGGAAGACGGAACGATTGGAATCATCAAAGGTATCTCAGCAATAAATTATATCTTGCACATGTTCTTATGACAAAATAAAACCTGACAATCTGCAGCTGTCATGACATGGATACTAATCTTTTTCTGCCTATTAGCTGTGAAAACCATTTGTCAGCATTAGGTTTCACATGCAAAATCAACATGGCATTGGAAACTGATTATGGAGTAAATGTGTCAAGATGCACCTCTCCATGTTGTATTGTCTTTTTTCATGGTGTGAAATGATTGATGGCAGGCAAGTAGCTGCACAAAACCAGGGTTATTCCAGTTTCCACTCTCATAGCCAGCTTTTCAAAATGCATCCAATGTTGTGCTAATGTAGTGGAAATGTCAGCACAGATCAACCTTGAAAGTCATATTTCAGTGATTTTGCTCACAAGCAATCCGTGACTGGGGACAATTTATCAAGCAGGACTTGCTTGAATTACAGCCTTTGACACACAGATTACCGTGCACGTGTACGTCAAAGATGGCTGCATATACTGTACTCGCACGGAGCGGTATAGCAGGGCAGCGTTATCCTTAACAGAAAGGATAATCTACAGATAATATTCCTCCCCAGGAGAAATGAACATACAAACTGATGCACACATCAAAAACAAAATGTACATCTCTGCATAATTTCAATCAGTCTCTGATACACCCAGATCCAAAAGAAGCCAGAATACACACACGTAAACACACCTGACAGATTCTTTGCAAGATCCTTTCGTTTATGTGGTAAACCAACATCCTTAATCATCTGGTCCATCTCAATTTTCAATTCATCACGGCTGCGTCCCTTTAGCCTGCCGTAAAAGTAGATGTGCTCCTCCACTGTCAGCCTGGAAAGGTGAGAACAATATTATAAAGTCCATGTGAGAAGTCGTGACTTTTATCAAAAGTGCAAACGAACATGTAACATCTTCCTCTATGGTTACATTTAACCCTTCTTAATATAGATGCCTTCACTGCCTGGGATTAATATAAATGAAAGTAATTTGCAGGTGCTCAGCTATAATTATGATGTAGAACTTGTGTCGAGGTGCAGGTCATCAGTTTGTGGAGAAAGATAAACAGAGGGGGCTCTAAGGGTGAAATACGAAAACAGAATAAAGGCTGGGAATGATTAGGAGAAATTTAGTGGATAGAAAGTTAGTTCATCTGAAAATAAAAATAAAAACCATACAGAGACTGAACAGGCATATGGTTAAACTGCTCTGTAATCATTTTTATCTTGTTTTAATAAACCTGAGACAAAGCTATAGCAACGGCCTGTGGAGAACATGGGCGGATGCCTATCTGCTAAAGTCACTCACTCATCGAACAAGACATTATGCTGTGGGCACATTCCCAAATACTTCCGAACGCTGTCCATGTCAGTGAGGATGTCAAGGCCGTTGATGAAGGCTGTTCCTGATGTAGGCGGGAACAGTCCTGTCAGAATTGACCTATGGGGGATGGGGGGGAAGTGACACAAAGAGGACACAAATATCCTGATTACAAAGTTAAATTATGGTTGTTGGTATTACGTCATGATTATTGATGTCTAAAACCACAGAGGTGCCAAGGAACTCAAAAGGAGTGTTCCTGCTGTTTGGAAGCAGTTGGTTGAACATACGAGTGAATCAGATGTATTCCCAGCTCCATTTAAACATATTTGTCAACAGAGATTCTGTCATCAACGTGGTCTAATTTAATTTTCACAAATTAGTGGAGAAGACATTTCCATCACAAACTCTATAAAAAGTAAGCAGCACAGCAGTGTTGTACCGTCAGGTCTGCATTCACTCAGGAGCTTCAGTGTGTGATCAGGTCTGTCCTTTCTGCCTCGGCTCTCCGACTCCTTACAGTGTCTTCCCTTAGTCTTGCATCACTCATTCTTTCTGGGCCACCAAGTGTCATCTGTTTCCTGTCACTCTAAACCCCTTCCAACCTACCCACTATTTTATAAACACCAATTAGTTGGTATTAAATAACTCCTACTATCAACACAACAGCTGACTGTGTGCAGTAAATATCCTCACTCTTTGAAAGCAGTGATCATGTAGTGCCAGCGCAGTCAGCGCTGTGTACAAGTGAGATTAGTTACACCCTGTGAAATTACATGAACGCTGAACCAAGTGGCAAAGCATGGCAGAAATAGATACGGTAACTCACATTGTGGTCGTTTTTCCAGCTCCATTGTGGCCAAGAAACGATGTAATTTGATTCTCAAAGAAGTCCACACTCAGTCCATCCACAGCAAGCTTCTTTCCAGTCTTGTAGATTTTGACAAGATTGCGGATTGAAACCCCTGCTTTCATATTGGGTGGTGGTTTCTCCAAATATTCTTTAAAAACACATGCACACAAATAAAGGGAATAAAGAAATACAATAATAGGTAAAAATTAAATCAAAGATATGTCTTTTAAAGCCAAATGTTTAGAAAAAGGTAGCGCTTTGTCCAGAAATAAGAGGCCTAACACAAAATAACAAAATTGTCTTAGTAATATTCATTGATGCTGCAAAAAGTGTTTATATCAGTAACAGGAATAAAACAGGCTTTTTGTCAGACTTTTTACTTATTGAATGTAAATACTCCTTTTATTGTCAAAAAAGGGAAATGAATCCACTGCTGTTCACTACAAGACAAAAATAGTCAAGTGCAGCTCACTCTGATTGTTAATTAGAAATAGTTTTTAACAAGTTCCTGACTTGAAACTCATCTTTTTTCCCTCCTCAAAGCGCCAAGCTCTATTATCACCCTACGTGACAAACAAGGTGCTAATGTTTGTTTGCGACCCATCCCAATTAACTTACACTTCTTATTAGAACTGTGTTCCCTCTAGTGCATGTGCGAGCTGTTGAGAGTCTGACAAATACATAATAAGTAGGTGGGATGCACACCACAGGTGAGAATTGAAAATTATATGGCAGTTTACCGTTGTATACGCTGGAGTCCTTCAGCAGGTCAGGGTCAGCGTCAGTCACTGAGGCTCGCCCACACCAATAAGAGGCAGTGAAAGGGAAGTACCAAGGCTTAGGGATTCCATATTGGCCTGGGATTGAACACAGGGGACTTTATTCACGTTTTAATAACAGCTTGGTATGAGGAAATATTGTTCTTTACAGTATAGGGCTCGTCTTCAGAGCCTGGCACAAATCCTGCCTTATTTTAATTAGAGCCACGCTAGGATAGCAGCATTGGCTATTGATTTAAATTAATCCAGGTGAAGGGATGTAATGCACAATAAGTAAAACTGAGCACCACGTTTTCATCTTTACCTGCAGATACAAGTATTACCAAAACACTTCTTAGATGACAGAAGGAGCTGGTAGTGTCCAAATGTGCACCAATACCTGGAAAGACATTCTCAATGTACCAGGTGAGCACCCAGTAAATAACAGCATCAAGGAGCATCATGATGATGGACACAATGAATGTGTAGCGTTCTCCCTCTTCTGGACTCTTGGCAATGTTGTACCACTGGATACCAATGCCTTGCTGCTCATACTTGGCAAAGTTGTCGCAGCCGAAGCCAAAGGCCACACACGACAGTAAACTCTGGAGATGAAAAGATCAAGTAAATGAATGAATGAATCTTTTACTGTCATTGTATTGTTCAAATAGAACCAAATTGAGAGTACTACTCCTTGTCAATGACTAAAACCATGAAAGCACAAGACCCTTAAATGCACATATGAACAGTCACAGGAACAAGACATTAGAGCATAAGATAATAAGAGCATAGAGAAAAAGCTGTTCACAACACCCTCTGTAAAACAATGAATTTTTGTTTTTACACTTGGGTTTTGTGATGAATTAAAGTGAGTTTTACAAGTGCTGGTACTTTTAAAACAGAGCCAAGCTAGGTTTCTGCTAAGCTAAGCTAACCGGCTGCTGGTTTTAGCTACTGTATACATATAAAAAAAAAAGTCATACATAAGAATGGGATCAATCCGCAGGGAATTAAAGTGACTCCTTTAAAATCTAGAAAACATATCCTTAAATACTCCTTTTATTGTCAAAAAAGGGAAATGAATCCACTGCTGTTCACTACAAGACAAAAATAGTCAAGTGCAGCTCACTCTGATTGTTAATTAGAAATAGTTTTTAACAAGTTCCTGACTTGAAACTCATCTTTTTTCCCTCCTCAAAGCGCCAAGCTCTATTATCACCCTACGTGACAAACAAGGTGCTAATGTTTGTTTGCGACCCATCCCAATTAACTTACACTTCTTATTAGAACTGTGTTCCCTCTAGTGCATGTGCGAGCTGTTGAGAGTCTGACAAATACATAATAAGTAGGTGGGATGCACACCACAGGTGAGAATTGAAAATTATATGGCAGTTTACCGTTATATACGCTGGAGTCCTTCAGCAGGTCAGGGTCAGCGTCAGTCACTGAGGCTCGCCCACACCAATAAGAGGCAGTGAAAGGGAAGTACCAAGGCTTAGGGATTCCATATTGGCCTGGGATTGAACACAGGGGACTTTATTCACGTTTTAATAACAGCTTGGTATGAGGAAATATTGTTCTTTACAGTATAGGGCTCGTCTTCAGAGCCTGGCACAAATCCTGCCTTATTTTAATTAGAGCCACGCTAGGATAGCAGCATTGGCTATTGATTTAAATTAATCCAGGTGAAGGGATGTAATGCACAATAAGTAAAACTGAGCACCACGTTTTCATCTTTACCTGCAGATACAAGTATTACCAAAACACTTCTTAGATGACAGAAGGAGCTGGTAGTGTCCAAATGTGCACCAATACCTGGAAAGACATTCTCAATGTACCAGGTGAGCACCCAGTAAATAACAGCATCAAGGAGCATCATGATGATGGACACAATGAATGTGTAGCGTTCTCCCTCTTCTGGACTCTTGGCAATGTTGTACCACTGGATACCAATGCCTTGCTGCTCATACTTGGCAAAGTTGTCGCAGCCGAAGCCAAAGGCCACACACGACAGTAAGCTCTGGAGATGAAAAGATCAAGTAAATGAATGAATGAATCTTTTACTGTCATTGTATTGTTCAAATAGAACCAAATTGAGAGTACTACTCCTTGTCAATGACTAAAACCATGAAAGCACAAGACCTAATAAATGCACATATGAACAGTCACAGGAACAAGACATTAGAGCATAAGATAATAAGAGCATAGAGAAAAAGCTGTTCACAACACCCTCTGTAAAACAATGAATTTTTGTTTTTACACTTGGGTTTTGTGATGAATTAAAGTGAGTTTTACAAGTGCTGGTACTTTTAAAACAGAGCCAAGCTAGGTTTCTGCTAAGCTAAGCTAACCGGCTGCTGGTTTTAGCTACTGTATACATATAAAAAAAAAAGTCATACATAAGAATGGTATCAATCCGCAGGGAATTAAAGTGCGTCCTTTAAAATCTAGAAAATATGTCCTCAAAGAATATCTCTTTTTACTTTGATTAGGTGAAGCTCTACTAATACCACCCAAAGTTATACCTATCAGCTGGTTTAATTGCTGTGTTGCCCTTGTAAACATTTAAGATGATTTTAAATCCAGACAAAAACAAAGATGTAGACTCAAACATGTGTGGTGCATACTAAGATTTGTTGGATCATTTATTCAGTAGGAAATTGCAAATGATGTGTTGCCCATGAGACATCATCTGCCATGGCCTATCACTCTGCTTTGCCATGCTGTCTGCCAGCTGTTCTGCCACGCCTCATTTGCTCACAGCATTTTTACTCTGGCAGGAGTATTTGCTAAAGCTTCAGAGGCGCACCATCATGGATACCATCTACCTGATGCTACATTACCAAGCAGCAAGTCTGAAAACCTCTGCAGTAACACCAAACCTCCAGCCTGGCTGCTAAAACGGCTGTCAACTTCCTATGTTGTCCTCCACTGCTCACCTACCACCAATCAAGTGTAGACAAGGGTGGCAGCAGGGCTACTGGGCAGCCATCCTTGACCTCTGTATGAACAGCTGACAAAACGACAGGAGCCGCCGCTTTGGCTTTGAAGAAAAGGGCATGAGTTGAGAGGCAGACAAAACAAGAATTCAACTGAAGTGCAGATTCAGCTGGTTGCAGACAAAGAACACTGTTAAGAGGAAGAGTAAAGAGGTTCCTCGGTCTATCTGGGAAGTCATTTTCCCTGACATTTTTGACAAACAGCACTGGATGATGGACAAGGGATCACAACAAAGACAAGTGTGTTTCAGTTTGAAAAAGTTGCTTTTAAAAATTGTAATAGTCATTTTTAAGTTTTACATAAAAATGTCTCAGTACAAAGTCTGCCTGAAAAGTGTTTCTCAGAATATTCAAGTCAGTTCAACAAATAATCAGTTGAAAGAACATTGGCAGCTACTGTATTCTCATAATTGAGTAATTTTGAGTCTTTTTTGCAAGATGAAATATTATGAAATATCCCTTGTATGAGCTTCTCAAGTGTAATTTTAGCTGTCTGGGTATCTTTGCATTTTGACCTGCTGGTTAAACAAGAAATCTGAAGAAAACATTTTAAAAAATGAAGAAAAAAAAAAAAGCATTTTTAAAATGTTCTGACATTTCACAGACCAAACAATGTATGGATTAACAGATTGTTAAGTGAATAATCAGCAGGCCACTGGAACAAGATTTAATTATGCAAAATCATAGATTAAATAATTGATTTAATCAATGAAGACCTAAAAAGCTGATAGTATTTTGCCTTTTGTCAGGATTTCTCCTGAACTGAAAGATTAATGAAAAAATATTTCTGGTTTTCTAGTACATGAAAGAACTCTGAGCTCTCTTCACTTCATTAAAACGGAAGGTGAAAGAGAATCATCAGCCAGGCACTGGGATAGCTGTGAGAGAGAGAAACAGTCGAGTGCAGCAGACAGGAAGTTGGACTGTGATGAGTCCCATCTTACAGTGACCCTCTGATACACCGCCTGTAGCTCTGCTCTGGCACACAGCTGCAATCAAAAATTGTTCATATACATTCAGGTGATCTTTTGAAATCCTGTTCTTATTAAAGACCTTATTATCAAGGACAATGTGGGGGAGAATTTATATGCCTTGGAATGGTGTAGTTTCATCTGAACTGAGAGGGAGGGAGGGAGAGAAAGTGCAGCGCACACATACATATTTCTGATAAAGTGTAGGGATGAACTGGATACTGGTTTGGTCAGAGGAACATTGCTCATGCTAATTAGAGGGCTAGAGGGCTATCCATCTAGTTGGAACACAGGGAGGAAAATCTCAGCACCAGGGGAGAACCTAGCAATGGCACATTCTGCAGAGATTAAATATGGTTTGCAATGCTTTATATGTAAAATTTCTTCATAACCTGCATGTGGTCTATAAAAGGAAATGCAATGAAAAGTTTCCTAAAGGAAAAGCAAAATGATGCTGTTTTGAAGGACTTGCTCAAAGACAAGCAATTTCAGCTGATATGTTGGCAAAAGCAAGGTTTACAAAGTCACTTCTGTCTGTGGGTAAGATATTATTGACTGCCAGTATGAACTTATTTGCCTTGGCCATCTTGGCCACACCTGATACAACACTATTAAAATTGACAAACAAGAAAACATGACCCGATTTGAATTCTGGGAAGATGCACTTGCATGCACACACAGCAATGAAGATTCAAGATCTGGTGTGTCTTTGTCTGCAGAAAGGACAACTTGAGGACAAATGATAGAGGCACAAAGGTCACACAGAAGGCTACACTGAAAGTTGAGCAATGGTATACTATTTCCTTTCTGTGTGTCTGTTCTTTTATGTAAATGTTTTGTCTTTATGTCACTTTGTTGTATCCAGTTTTAACAGAATTCCTCCAAATATACCAGACAAAAGAACAATTAATACAAGCTCTTTTGATTTATGTTTCACTTCAAGGCACACATTTCATACATTATCAGGAGACTCATGTAGATGGTAATGACAAATATGTGACAGATCTTACTGACTCAGAGTGAATGTATTTTACAACAAGCACCAATCAAACCATAAAAGGAACAGAAAATAGATAAAGAACAAACAACTGTGACTCCCAGCGTGTGATTATAGAGTGAAAAACAGAACCTACTGTAGGAATATGCCTCAAAAGATATTAAAAAAAAACACATCAGAGCTAAAGGCAGACTTACCACAGCAACCTTGGCCCGGAAACTCATGATGTCCCTCCAGGAGTAGCAGAGGACGTGCGGCAGGTAGAGGACAAAGTAGATGAGGCCACCACATGCCGCCGCTAAGTTGGCCTTAGAGAAGAAGACGCTAATGAAGAAGCACTGAGTGATGGTGACCAGGCAGAACACCAGGAGGAAGACAAAGATTACCGAGGGGTCGCTGTACTGCAGCACTTTTCCGTACTGCGTCAAAAAAAATGAAAAACAGAAGAAGAAATGTGAACATCAACAGTAGCTTAGTGTAAAAATAAAGAAAAAGGTCCTTCAGGGTTGGCAGAAAAGGCATTTGAGGAGATTCAGAAATATTGATCACAGCTGATTTTTACAACAGTTGACAGAGTAAAATGTGTTTGAAAGAGTTCAAATACTATGGACTAATTTAATTACACAGTCTTTAAGTCATTAAATACAGTGTTCAACAAAACAGTGTACACCCCTGTGCAATATCACTAAAATGTTAAGTACTAAGTATTATATTATACTGTATTATTAAGTGGAATTGCAGGGTTTTTGACCTTGCACGATCTTCCTAAAATTACACCTCATGCACAACCATACACAATAGTTTTCAGCCATTTTGTGGGAAATGGCTCAAAACTACAAGATTAAACTTTGCCAAAGAAGCCAGATGAATATTGGCAGCACATTCTTTGATCAAATGAAACCAAGCTAAATTTGTTTAGATCAGATGGGATCGAACATGTGTGGTGTGGAGCTGGCCAGGACTACCACAGCGACTGTGACACATGGAGATGGGAGCGTGTTCAGGCTGCATCAGTGGAAAAGGAGCAGGGGAGAATCACTTGACCTGAATGCCTTCAATCCAGTAGAACAGCTTTGGAATAGTTTAAACCAGAAGGCAGAGCAAAATAAAACCTCCCGCAAAGGAATCACCTGTAAACACTGGCATATCTAAGCCCGTGAAATCCATCATCAAAAATACAGACATAATAGTACAAAACGCTTAAAAGAATGGAAAACCTTCATTCTAGTTTAATTAAACATTTCAGTTTTTCAAATCAATTGGCTTCATTCTTCTTGGGTTTTGGCTAAAAACAAAACACAGTATTAAATGGACACCTAACATTTTAGTGATACTGACCAGGGGTGTACTCAGTGATGCTCCTTTACTCTGCCAGTTTGAAGGAGGACCCTTCACTAATTTTAGAGAGTTTCTCGTGGTTTCAAAAAGGCATTTTAACTGTTAGGATAATGGTGCTATTGCAATGGATGCAATTATGATTAAAAACTTTATGGAAGACCGTTACATGGAGCTGTATGATTGTTTATTGTAGAAACTCCTAAATTTGCTCAGACTAAATGAACGGAACAGCTGTGTTAGTGTCAGGTAAAAGGACTTCACATTAACAGCATTATTTTAAATAAAAGTCTCATTTGTTCATGAGACTTGTTCAAAACTCTCCAAAATAACTGCCGGGTCCTCCTTGAATCATTGTTGAATCATTTTGAAATCACCTTCAGTATAAGGGTAAGCAGGACAGCGCTGACAGTTAGCGGCAGCACGCTGGACACTGCCCAGCTCAGCCAATAGATGGTGCTTCTCAGGCCCATAATCCTCACTGTCTCCTTAAGCCTTGCCTCTTTCTCAGCGACAATAGCCTTAATGATCATGGCCACTGAGTAGATCCAGGCTAAAGTCAGGTATAAGGGGAGGGACTGTGCCAATGACCGGAGGAATCTGAAGGGTGGAAGAGCCAGACCAGACAAGACAATGACCCCATTCACATCAGGTGCTCACAGGCAATCCGGACAATGATAACTGATTAGGTAGAGGTGTCGACAAACAGGTAAAGGCTGCACTTATTTTGCCAAAGAAAGGGTTGTCGGCAGTTTTATGCTGAGGCAGAAGTTGGTGGCCTTTCAATTTGTTGGGCTGATATTTTTCTTAAAACTGCATTAGCTAATCATTTGTCTATCTGGCTAAAAGAAATACAAGCAGTGAACAAAACACTGACATATTATCAACTTGCTGTATATACTGTAGATGATGTGGAGAGCATGCTACCAAGCCATTGCTAACAAAGAGCAATGTTAGCGTTCATATGACAAACTCATAAAAATATAGATTAGGTTGCTGAACATTCTGCAAGTTTATCATCCCATTCAGTGGATGAACTATCCTGAAGAAAACAACAAATCAGTTTTGTCAACATACTTTTGATTTTCTCTCACCATTTCTGACTCGATATTGTCTCGTTTCATTTATTTTTAGTCCTGTGAGCAGACATGATTGATGAGATGTCAATAGCTGTCTCCCACTGTCAAGGTGGTCTCTGGTGTGTCTGCATTATTTTCTCGGCACGGAGTGTTGTGTACGACAAATTAATCACATTTTAATGACCCAGTGCAAACATGACAAAACATTTGGAAGGGGGTTTCATGTTGTTAAGTAAGGACATAATGTTTGGGAGAGGAAACAAGATCTGATCATCACTGATTGGTGGTAGTTTTGACAAAGAAAATCCTTAATTCACGAGGCTTGAGACAAGAATCAAGTGTGGGAACAGTGCAAACATGTCAGCCTGGTTTTCAAATAATAGATGCATTTGTTCCTCCACAATGAAAAAGAAAAGCATTGTAAAATGACAGAGGACTCAGGTGCAGATGACAAAACGAGTTGTTGTCACACCTAATCCAGATACAGCCTTGTGATAATTACCATTTGATTTGCTATTATTATTAATGTGCTGAAAATAGCTGTGAAATTATCATTTAGAATGGGCCCGTGATCTGAATCCATATTGTGCTTGCAGTTGCTGCTCCAAGGCGCTCGACTAACTCAATTTATTGTTATTAATGTTTGCAAATTGTTGATGGCTTGCAAACACATTAAGCTGATGGGAAATTCCATTTCACCCAGCTGTTCAAATATCAGGTTTTATTTACCGGCTTTTCCATATTTAAACTGCAAAAATTGATTGGGCTGAAATAACCATTTTTAAAATTTCATTCACAATACCTGCAAAAAAAGAAAAAAAAAGGACTCACTGAAGGATGTGCTTTATCTAAAGGAGACTAGTAATAATGCCTCTACATCATAACAGTGTCACCAAAGGCACAAAGGTCTCTCTTTTGTGATAACAGTCCTTTGTGCATGTTTCCTTATCAGTGTTAAAGCAGGAATATTTTAACAGATAACACCATTATATCCCACAAAGTCAAAGCAGAACCAACCACTTAGTTTTGACCTAGTGTAACATAGTGCACCTCATTCCAGTGGCCAGGTCATTTTCTTTCCAATGATGGAAATACACAGTATCAAACAAAACTTCAATTACATAACAGATGACTTCTTTACAGAATGTACAGTACACAGAAGGCAGAGAAGCAGAGCGGTTGCAATACCAGAGAATCACAGAAATATGCAACTGGTATGATTAGAACTGGATTAAATTGCAGTTTTGGTTGCATGCTCGATTAATTAGCCCATGAAGGCTGACTTGAAGAATCACAGAATGGTTTAATTCAGTGCTCATTAGTAACAACAGTGAGAATATCAAAACACAAAGCATGAACACTGCTCTGACCTGAATGATCTATGACAGCATCAGGATATTTTGATTGGATGCATTTGTCAGATGCTTATTTTTATAATCCACTGGTTCGATGAGCTTTATTGTATTTTTGTTTTATTTGCTTCACGTGGAATTACCGTTGGAACGATTGCACACTGCAGTCACCAAATTTCCTAAGGAGCTACAGGTGGAAAAATGCCAGTGGCTATTATTAAAAATGTCTGAAGACATTCTTCTACAGTGCATGGCAATATGGCAGAGAATGGTTGAAACATAGGTGTTTAACTTCAGCAAACAAGCATTATTTCCACATGATGATGGTTTGTGTTTTGATATTTTCCACTGAGCAATGTTTTACTACTGACCTTAACCATGACACTTATGAGTGCACAGGGAACTGTGAGCAGAACAATGTTCTCTGTGACCCTTGAAGACCAAAGGGCGCCATTTTGAACGCCAACAGCGCGCAGCACTTCCTTGAGCCTAAGCTCCTTCTCCAGCACCAGGCCCTTGATGGTCATGCACACAGTGTACATGAAAGCCAGGACCAGAAACATGGGGAGGATGCTTCCAATACTCTCGATGAAGCTGGTTGTAGGAAAGCAATCAAAGATGTCAGGCGTGCACAAACAGACAATTATATATGGAGAAAACACAGCCAGCACACTCCCCATGTACAGCATATATATATACAGTGGTGTGAAAAAGTGTTTGCCCCCTTACTGATTTCTTATCTTTTTGCATGTTTGTCACACTGTAATGTTTCAGATCGTCAAACAAATTTATATATTAGTCAAAGATAACACAAGTAAACACATCATGCAGTTTTTAAATGAAGGTTTTTATTATTAAGGGAAAACAAAATCCAAAACTATAGAGCCCTGTGTGAACAAGTGTTTGCCCCCCTGTCAAAACACTGGTTTATCGCACCTGAGTTCAATTTCTCTTGCCACACCTGTTCGCAATCAAGAAATCACTTAAATAGGACCTGCCTGACAAAGTGAAGTAGACCAAAAGATCCTCAAAAGCTAGACATCATGCCGAGATCCAAAGAAATTCAAAAACAAATGAGAAAGAGAATAATGGAGCTCTATCAGTCCGGAAAAGGTTATAAAGCCATTTCTAAAGCTTGGGGACTGCAGAATCAGTAAGGGGGCAAACACTTTTTTACACCACTGTATATATACACACTCAGCTGCCAGTTGATTAGGTACAGATGATTAAAACCAATGTTGATCTATCCACATAAGTATGGCATAAATTAATAAGTACACAGTAAGTACTAATGTATTTTAGAAAGTGCAGTAAGATAAACAATATTGTACTTATCAAAACCAGATTACAAAGTACTTTACATTATAAAAATAATTCATGTGTATAATACATATGTCTGACATTTTATTGACCAAACAATTATCAGCTAATCAAGGCCCGGGATTAACGATTAACTGATAATTAGTTGCAGCCCTAATGATATATAAGGAAAAAAAAAATCTACTTTTTACCTGAATATTCTGTTTCAAAAGTTGCCTTTTGCAATTGTATCGTATGTAAAAACAAATTTTTGCAGATACTGAATATGTTATGTCGAGGGACAGTTAAGACAATCTGTGTTGTAATACAGTACATTGAGGTGTTTTCCCTTTCTACACTGAGCTGACCTTCATAAACCTGGTCAAGCCACTTAGTGCTGCACCTCATACCAAACATAATATATGATTTGATGCTGTTACAACACAATAACACGATATTAAACTGGCTTCATAATGCCACCAAAATGCCATGTCAATATCGTCTCCTCTGCCAATATAACCAAGTGCTTCCTTGGCTTTATTAGGCAGTGAAGGAGAGATATCAAATCAGTTCTGACAAAGTATAGGTTTCACATACAGTATCATCTATGCTTGCATTGGGTAAATACTGAGATATGATGCAAGATGTACAGATGAAGCACATTACCTATTTATATTCCAGTACATCTGGATAGAACAAATGTCTCCTGTAATTCTGGGCTTTTTAAATTCCAGCCAAGTGAGAAGGGTTCACTCATAGGTCTGCTTTGCTTAACTGTAATTAGCCCGGCATAATTACATTTTTTCTGAAGGTGAATGTGAATCAGATTTTTTTAATTTAATTTCTTTTCAAAGACATATACATTATTTAACAGTCTTAAATGTTTTTACTTGTCCTTTTTGTATGTGTGACAGCTAAAGTTAAAAGGGAACCAGTACAATTATGTTCAGTCTTTACAAGAGATTGTTTAGTGTTGGTAGTTTAGTCAATAAATCAATTGATGGTGAAAGTTCTGGATAGTCTTGCAAACACAAGAAAGACATGAAGTTAGTTCCGCTGAGGCCTTAGAGGAAGCTGAGTAACATGAGAACTTGAATGAGAGACAGACTGACTTGTTTTTGAGGATACTTCCCCTGCCCTTGTGGAATGGATCACTTTCAAACAAGGCACTGAAAAGGCAGTAAGGAAGGATTGCTTCTTAAATTTCAAACCCAGAGCAACTATAACCAAAAGCCCTTACAGGAATACACATGTAAAATTGCCTCTTTGAACCTGTATATTTAGACTTGAATAGACCACCAAATCAATACACTTCAACAAATAATGCTAAGTCATACATTAGCACCATATCCAGGGAGGTAGCAGCCTCGAGTAGCAACTGCATCAAGCTGAATACTAATTCTGGCATTATCTGCTCCTGATTCTCCCCTAACATCTCTGTAACAGCTGACAGCCTGTGTAACTTAACTCCTTCTGTGACTTCTAGCACTGGAGGGGGAGAGATCAGTCATGCACACCGTGTCTGACACTGACAACCTTGCCACCAGATGCTCTTGAATTATACATTGGCTGATCGATCAAAGGTGCTTAAGTAATAGAACTCCAGGCGGGTCTGTGTTCCAGGGCTCCAGTTACATTGGCAGCCTGACCTAAATTTAGGGTAACTGGAAGACTGATTTCTCAGTAAATCAAGAGAGAGTAGAGCGCAAGCTCCCCAGAGGTTGGAGCGCTATGCTTAAAAAAAAAAAAAGGCTTCCTGTCTTATTTTGAGCAAATATACTGTTGAGCCCCTTAGAAAATGAGCAATTTATTGTGGGGAACAGGCTTTATTATTCAGTGGGGATTATCTAATTTCTGGTAGAAAATATTGTTCAAGGTAAGATGTGCATGTGGATATGGCATAAAGAGCGTTTAAAATCCCATGTGTCACGATGGTTTGCACATTTTATTCAGCAAAAAGATCCATTGCTCATAACAGTTCCATTAACCAAGAGCAAAAGAAGGGTTTGAGACACAGCTACAGTTTAAAGATTACAATTTTAAATCTTAGCTATAGATTAAAAGGCGAGAAAACCATTGGGAGCAAAGCACCATCTTCAATAATCCCTGCTGAATACTTTGAATAATTTTATAAATATTAACTGGATTTTAAGAAACTGAGACTTGAAAACCAACGCATTAATTATTCGGTACCTTTTCTAATATTTCTCTAATCTAAAAACATCTAAATATACTCTAAACTGACAGTAATGTAGCCTTGCAATGGTCTGGTTGTTGTCTTATGTTTTGTTTTCATACTTTTAGCAGGCACAGTTTTATACACACTGAATATAATTAGGTGCAATACAACCACATTCTGGAATATAAAATTCATAATGTGTGTCAGTTATGCTCTATGACAAACACAATGCAAGGTCTGCACATCCCCATCGTCAGCTCAAGCCCATTCACAGATTGATGTGTGAGGTTGTACTCCTACAGTTTGCACACCCTTTTCATTTTAAAGCAATATCAGCTGAAGTGCTCGGATGTGAACCAGGTGATATGAAAAGCGAACTGAGGATGTCTATGAATATCTTCATTCAAATGGTCCTGAAGCATCACCCCTTCTAGCCAAAGAAAAATCAACTGTGCAAACTGATTTGACCTTAAAATTACAAATGCACCAGCACTTTATGGATTTGGATGGATGAACGGCCACCGGCGCCTCCATCTGATGCTACAAAATGCCAGGTCTTGAAACGTGTCGCACGCACCCAAATAAATGAATAAACAAACTCAATTACTGCACAGTCAACCCACTAGTCGACATGCTGATTGGCTATACACTCGGGGGTTTGAATTCTGACTATTTAATAATGTCCATTTTAAAGAAAACAGTATCTGTGTATCCTGGAATCTGAATTATAAGCAGGGAGAAAACATTTTTCACAAGCTGAAAAGGCAGCCATTTTTTTGGCTGTGGCTACAAAGAGGTCTTTAAAAGTGGGGAGCCATACTGGGAATATTAATGCTAATACAGCATGTCACTACAAAAATAAACCAAAATATTAGCAGCTGATTTTCCTTGTTTTGAGCTTCAGATGTCCCCGCTATGCTCAACATATCAGGTGAATTAATTACTGTAGGACAAAAGCATTTCCTTCTCACATCCTTGAGTCAAATATCCCTCAAATCCACTGCAGGCCTACTTTATGCATTACTGAAAGCAGCCTCAGATCTCACATCAAGCCCATGTGAATGTGAAAGACCTATTGATGGGGAGCACAGCCTCAGGATCTAAACAAGAGATGCCTCTGATTCAGACACATGCAAAGGCACAGCAGCCGCTGATAAAGGACCAGTTTATGTGCTATCAGGCCTCGCAGGTGTCACCGTTTATCCCGCACCGCCATCTCAGACCTGTGCACAATGTGAATATGAAGACAATGGGAGCTAATACAGTCCGACTATCTCGGGTTCAAAATGCCAACAGAGTGATCTTTGGCTGAAAAGGCCCAGATTGTCGGTAGTTCATCAGGTGCTACTTGTTGCAAAAAAGAAATTATTTAGAATTGATGGGCCAGTGCCGATAAAACTGCCTTGGTCACTCAAGTTTGTCATTGAAGTAGAAATACTATTTTTTTCTTAGGCTGAAAGGAACAGAACAAACATTTTTTTAAAATGCTGATAAGGTCTTCAAGGAAACTGATAATATTGTTGGACAGTTTCCTGCGCTTTGCTTCCTCTTGTGGAAATATTTTGACATGAGTACTCCAACCTAAATATATGGTAAAACGCATTCATTAAATTACCACAATTTATTCCAATTTCCACAAACAGCATTTTACTAAAATCTATTGTATTTTGCAGGTAACTCTGTCACTGCAACCGGTTAGTTCTATGTAGGAACATAGTGCTTTTTATCCATCTATTTTATATGGAGTGTATGTCATTCATTTCATGTTTACCAGGAACATTTTAAATTGTTAAATTCTTCCTTTAAAGTCAGATTGGACCTTTTATTCTAAACTCAAACAGTTCCAGCAGACAACAAACGTCCATCTAAATGCACAGTGTTCTTTCCTTCCTCTTGGCCAGCAACACTACACAAGCTCAGGATGAATATAATTACTACCAAGGTTCTTCCCCATGATGCCTCTCTGTGTTTTAGCTCCTCTTCCTTTGTGTGATTTCACTGTCAATTATTTATAAATGGAATAGTAGTTTTCAAGTGTTAATAATTTATGGAAAGGCCCAAATGGCGAGGCAGTTCCCTGGTGGTGCTGCGAGCTGGGTTTGGATGAAGCTAACGTTCAGCTGCAGTCAGATCTGGTTTGGAGCTGAACCTTTTTTTAAATTCAATCATCGACTTCATTGTTTTTAAAGTAATAACAGCTAATGTGATCCTAATTTTAATTTCAGTGTGACAGATTATCCCTGTAACTCCTTGAGTCATAGCACAGCCTGGATTATATAAATATATATGTAAACATATATAATTTTCTTTTGGTTAAATCAGAATGATAAATACATTTCTCCTGTATCTGTCTCTGTTTCTGTCAGTGAGCCATTATTAATCCTTTGTTTTAGGAAGATGGAACTGAGGCAGTGGGGCCAGCATTAGCAAATAACATGTACCACGACTGTCTAATTTCAGACTGTTATCACATCAACGAGCTATAAATGAAGACATAAAAAAATTGGTGATTTGTTTGGGAACCTACTTTCAGAGGTGGTCTGCTGCCTTTGAAACTACTACTGTGCATTTGAATCTGGTGCGAGGCTCCATTTGTTTTTGCAGGTATGTAAGAAAATGCTAAAAAGCAATATTGGGGATGTCAGTCATCCTCTGCCTGCTGTGTCTGCTAATGTAAAGAGGAGAGGATTTTGTGCTTTAGTAAATCTGAAAATTCCTCTCGGATGAATATCCTTACTGGGTGCAATATTTACTACCGGCTTCAACTTCCATCCATTTAGTAGTAAAGAAATATAAAATATGTGTCTTCCACATGGTTTACAAAATTACAAGATAAAGTGCAAAGCAGTGAAGTCGCATTCAACATGGAGGCCACAGCATGAATGTAAATCAGACAGCAATAAGCACTTCATTGAGAACTGATACACCCCAGATAATGAAAACCAAATCAATACAGACATTACTTTGAGTATGCTTTTCATAGTACAGATGCCCCGTTTTCCACTTTTCAAGACAAACACATGGCACTTTACTAGGTATCATTATTCAAAACACGTGTTTCAACAACAGTGTGCTTTTATACACCAGCAGCCCGAATACCTCGTCAATACAAAGTCATATTTTTCTTTCTTCTTTTTGCTCCAGCCTTTTTAAATATGTTGATCCAAACACCCCCTGAAGATCACATTCGGTGCCATCAAAAGCACATAATATCTTAAAATTAGATCCCTAATCTCTCGAACTGCATTTCCCACGGGGTGGGAATATCTTGTGCCTAGTGAAAGGGGCGTACCGTGTTGTTGGACTTAAATCTCCCTGCTAATTATCTTTTCTCTTGATGGCATCACTGGGCTTTTCCTTTATTAATGGAGACCATAATGCTGTGTGGTGGGGAGTAATTTCCCAGACTCTGAGGAAATCTTGGCTGTGGAAGATTCAGAGTGATATCACCATCTTCTCTGTCCCTAGGTGAATTATCTAACACAGTAGAGCTATCAATGGATGCATATACAGCACAGATAGAGTGCTGCTATCAATCTTGCCGTGTGATGGAGCTGCGGTATGAGAGACATGGGATCCGGTATGATCACACTGTTAAGAATGAGATGCCTGAGAAATAAAAGGAAGGAAGGGACTCATAGTGGTTGCTTAAATAATTCAGCATCCATCAGGAATTTCCTGTGGCTTGACTAAAATCAATAGTTTTGAATCGCTCTTCCCCTCCCACTGCCTTCATTCATTTCTTTCCCCTTGCTTATTCTTAGTTCATGATTTAATTTATCCTTAAAGATGATACATTTTATTCTCGACTGTTAACAGTGACATTAAAAGATGATTTCTCTATCATCTGTGATCAGTGACAACATCAAACACTACCAGAGGAGCAACACAGAGATTAAAGAAAGGGTATTTTAGACAACTAAAATGGAGCATCTTGAAGTTTCCACGGGGAAATCTGGACGGCCTAAGTGACTGATAAGACCATAACTTAACCCTGTGCTGGCAGAGAGTGGGAACTCCCTGTGGTGAGCAGAATTTTACTGCCATGATACCTCCCTCCTCTTCTTCCAATCATAAAACTTACATAAGAGCTTTTGTACTCACGCATCATCCACGAAGCAAGGATATGGCATTTGCTGCGCAAAAACGCCAAGAGGTTGACTCTTTGACGTGTGTATTCGTATAATTCCATGGTCCATCATGTCCTGCAGGTAGGCGAAGCCTCCCCAGATATATCGCAGGTCGTTAAAGGATTTGTCTCGCGCCCCAGGAGACCATGACCTTAATAAAAGCAGACACACAGTGATTGGTTTTGGCAAAGGGCAAGTAAACTATAATCAGAATGGTCAGAGATACTGTCACAGTATCAAGACTGTTGTAGAGGTGATATTTCTAGACAGTAAACTTTAAAACACAAAAGGGGGAAGAAAGATCAGACCCTGTGGTTAACAGAAAGACAGTAAAGTTTAGCATCTTCAAAATTTGGACTTAAAGGACAATTTGACACTGGAAAGTAGGCTTATTAGCTTTCATGCCGAGATTTAAATAAAAAAATTGATCCAACACACTCATGACTGTTAAATATGAAGCTAAAGGCAGCAGGAGATTAGCTTTACTTGGCATAAAGACTGGAAATGTGAAAAGACCAAGATAAAATGTATTAATTGGTGAGCTTCAGAGGTGCAGTTGGCAGTTTATACTCATGGAGGGAGCCGGGTTAAGAGTGTCCACCTGTTTCCAAGCATTATACTAAAGTTAAATGTGAAGATAGAGCCAGGAGACAGTTAGCTTAACTCAGCAAAAAGGCTGGAAGCAGGGGGAAACATCTAACCTGGTTCTGTCAAAAGATGAAAACAGAGTCAGCCATTACCTGGGAACAAAGCCAGGCTAGCTGTTTCAATTGTCTGTGTCGTCATGCTAAGCTATGCTAACAAAGTCCCGGCTCTAGTCTTGAACTGAGAGTACAGATGTGTGCAAAGCATAAATTCTCATCTAACCCTAATAAAGATGTCCAATTATTTAACAATAGCTGTGGACTGTTAACAAAGGTTAATAAGAACAAAAGGCTACAGTTTTTCCAGGAAGCAAAAGCAGTGCAGTATGATAGTTCTTTGCATGCAGCAGAGAGACTGCATTGTGTCACAAACCTGCTTTTCACTTTGTTGGTACGCTCTACTTCATCGATGTCCATGCGGATTTTGTACTTGACATAAGGAGGGGGTTGGCTGGAGTCTGGCTGGAGGTTTTCAAAGATAATGGCAGCCCAGAACGTTTTATTGTTTAGAAGCTCCTGTGCTTTGCTCACCACATGGCCTTCAGTGGGGACAGCCTCAAATTTATTTAGGTCCAGACACTGTAAACAAACAGAGGTATTGCAAAAATGCCTTATTTTCAATAATTGTCTTGCAGTAAATCATTCCCTTTTAAATCTTTAGCAGGCACATAAGACTGAATATAAAAGAGGCAGCCATGAACTCACTTGCAGAGTGGCAGATGGATATTTAGTGAAAAGTACCATTCAGCTATTGACTAAACCACACAGAGTGGAGTTCCAAATTATCTGGAGCTGCCAGAGGGTGGGAAATGTTTTGGGCTTCAGCACAGACAAGCAAATGAGATACAGCCTTGCTAGCACTCCCTGTTCTGTAGCCTTGTCCCCCTGTTTCATGAGACGATAATGAGGTAGACATCCTGGGAGGCAGTCACACCTGACAGCTGTCCACACATTTCAGTGCTGCAATAGTTTTATCATTTCTCCCCCCAGGATTCTCTAAACTGTATTCTATACCAAGCTATGATGGGAAACAAAATATCACAGGAACAACAGTACATACTAGTGAGGCTGTTATAGCAGGACAACGGTTACATGGACCTGAAGATGGGACAAGTGATGAATGGCATGTAGGGGAGAAATGCTCTACTTAAATTAGGCAACAGGAGTTACATGATAACATCACACCTGATTACCTAAAATTATACTAGATATTTAGTTGAACCTATAGGAAAGCCCTGCTTTGTTACAGGTATGTTTACAGTATGTAAACATATTGCAGTCCCCACTAATAGCTTGCCATTACAATCTTGGCCTAATGCAGCAGAACACTGAGGCCGACATACTGTAGTTAAGTGATGGTGGATCCCCATGACATTATAAACAAATAAGTTACTGGTCAGCGTGCCTGTCAAATGGTTGTGCCAGCACCGTGAATCAGTTCTGCAGAAAACACTAGAGACTCCAAATCAACTTTAACTGCTCATGTCGGGGAAACTTCAGGAGTTGTTATTTTGTTCATCCTATCAGAGATGGATAGATTAATAATCAATTATAATTTAATGAAGTCATATTAAAAGTACTCGTTAGCACCCTCGGTGTTATGTGACAGTTGTAAACAGACAGATACAGGAGTAAAAGTGTAGCAATTATGCAACCACACAATCTTCACCAGATCAGTCTGCAACTAAAACTGTGTGGTAAATGAATTGGGAAATTACAATTGATGCAGTAAAACATCTAAAATATATAATAGTTTTGGTAGCTGCTCAAAAGTTAACATGTTTTTAGTAAACTAAAAACCCAGCAAAGAAAGCTTTTAAATCAGAATTTGTTTTTAGGATCAGGCTCTGTTAATGAAACCAAATGGGTAATATAAGGTGAACTGAATAAACAACATAGAAGGGAAAGGATAACTAATAACAGTGGTCAGGGGGCAGCAATAAATGTATTGCCAATTTCTTCACTGGTAAAAACAGTGTTTTAGAAAACGTAAATGTCAGAGAACAGCCCATTTTCAAAATCAAATCTCTCACTTTACTGAAGAGGTTACATAATCCTCCCATGCACGAGTGAGCTGAAAGCCAAGGGAGGTACCTCGTATTTAAAAAGCACATATGAAAGAACTACATACACCAAGGAAGTTGGAAAGAAGCTTCATGATTCGTGTGGTGGCATTGAGCACAGCCTGCCAGTTATATGACGGCATGCCGGATGGATCCTCTGGAGGCCCGTTGTGCAGGAAAGCAGTCAGCTGCTTGGCCGTCCATCCTGTGCCGTTGAGACGCTGGTCGAGGGCAGCAGCGAACACCGGATTTGCCAGCAAACCCTGATTGAGAAGGCAACGAGATATTGAATTATATTTACAGTGGCTACTAGTGAGATGTCTAGAATGAATGTAATGGAATCTGAAAAAAATATGTTAACACCACAGTGTATTATGTTTTTGAAGAAAAAGCATGGGAGGTCAGCTGAGTTCTTTTGTAGCACTGACATTCATGTTTCCGCAGAATTAATTAAGAGGGTTAAGATAGATGGCACTGTTGTACTTTAGACCCTGGAATTCACATACATTATTCTCAAGGCCAAGAAGTACTCCTGTACAGCATAAAATATATAAGTGCACACACACACACACACACACACACAGAGTGCGTATGTATATGTGCACGGCCCTAACTGCAGACTTTATATAAAGAAACAATGTCACAGCTGTTTAGAAATGAAGCCAACACATGCGGATCACCCCATGGTGGCTGCTTGCAGTATAGGTAGTGAACCCAGCCCAGACTATGCCATAACTGAACATCCCCTCCTCACTCAGTGCTTTTCACTAGCATGATGTAACTGTGTTCCAGGTCATGGCTCAATGTGCCTTAATCATATAATAAAAGTGATATGATTATCTAGAAGCAAATCTAACCATGCTACAGTACTTAGGCCCTACGAATAAACAATACATGAATATGCATATGCATTTGTGCTGTGATAAATAAACGGTTCTCAGCTCCTCAGACAATAGCTCTTTGTACTTAACTCCCACTTGTTTAAATATGTAGCCCTGTATTTAGTTGCCACAACCATTCCCTTCACTCCCACCCAGTATTTTCATAGTTTCCTGCTCAGTGAAATTAACACTCAAGTAATAATACGAGCCTGTCCCTGTAATGACAGTGTTACTACATAAACTAAAATTAAACATAACAGTGATAATTTACTTGTCATGTACACAGAGGATGACTGAATAGGAACCCCAACCCTCTGGGATAATAGAATATTTTGATCCTCCATTCAGTTCTAAAGTATTTGTAATTTTTCCAACCTAATTTTCATATTACGGTTTAATTAGTCTGCATTTTAGGTCCATGTACTGTTTTTGTATCCCATTCAATTCAGTTCAGTTTAATTAATAATCCTCCTAGGGGCGATTTATATGGTTCACATCTGAACGTGGACCATGTGGCCCCTGACTTTGGGAAATTAAAGGGTGCTATAGGCTCTACAATGTGAAATTCTGACTTGGGATTCAGATCTATTCTGTCCAGTGTGCTCACTTCTGATGATATTCAAGTTGCAAATTAAAAAAAGCTCTAATTTTGAAATGGTAGCAGCTGAGCAATGCTGCCAGTCTGACCCTGGCTGTTAAACTGGCTCACTATTTGAAATCTCCATTGAGCTACGGCTACATGTGCAGCCAGTGATGTTCAATGGCATTTAGGCTAAAGATTTGCCAATTTGCCATTTAACCACTTGCGTTAAATGAAAATGTTCATCATAACAGGATCTTGAAGTAAACAAGTGAAATGAATTTGCAGGAGTTTGTAAAAGCAAAGGAAATGAGCTTCTCATGCAAATAGCCAGTGAAAGCTGCATCCGAGTGCCACCTCAGCACAGCAACCGATTTTTCTGTGCCACATAGCATGACGTCAAATCACGCTTGCTCATGGTATAATGGACTGACTGGGTTATTTATTAAAACAATGGCCGTCGGTTTGGCTGCACTAGACAGTAAAGAGTCTCCAGTGTCTTCTGATGGATTTCTGACAAAGTAGCTCCAAAATTCCTGGGACCTGTACCATTAAACCACACTTGCTGTTACCATGGCAACCACCAATCCAAATCCATCAGGACTGAAGTCTTAAGGATTACAACTTGAATGTGTAAACACTACATGAAGGCATGGGCAGTTATGTCAAACACACCATGTTTGCTTAAGCTACAAAAAAAAATCCCTACACCTCAGATGTAGTTAGAGCATTGAGGGCGATTGGTCCATCAACGCAAAATGTGTCTGCGACCTTGAAGGACCTCTGAAGATGACAAACCTCCGAAGCCAACAGCTTCGCTGCGAGAGGTGGAGAAAGAGCAAGAGAGACGGGCTGGGAGAAAATGAAGACAAAGGAGGACTGCCGGCCCATTTGTGTAAAGGTTAGGACTAGGGTAATGAATACCCTGGCTATATGGAGCTCCCGATGTCTGCTTCCTCCAGCTGCCTATAAGCTCATTTGGACTGACACTGGAGTAATGTCAGTGTCAAGGAAATAGAGCAAGAGGCAAAGAAAGAGAGAGAGGGGGGGAGAGGGAGGAAGAGAAAGAGAGAGGTGGCAGCCAAGAGTCCATGTACCCTACTTCTATAGATAATCCTTTCTGCCAGGATGAAAATTATCCTGCACTTATCCATAATTACTTTCCACCCTTGGTTTCCATATCTAACAGACGGTGCAACAAATTACAGTACACACAAATACACATCTGCAGGATATATACTGTAAAGCTCACCTTTTTTTTATAAACTGATTTTTACTGAATACCTGGATTTTTAAAAGCTGAATGGGTTTGTCCCCACTCATGTGCCAGTCATTCCATATGATTAAAAAAAAGTGGAACAGCCTGTGCAAACCCATAAAGTTGCAGTTTATATGCATGTCTGCCCAGACATTTACTGTAAAACACTGTACATAAGACAATTATGTTATCACTATATTGACAGGTATAATTCTAGTGAATACATTCCAGTGAGAAACATGCTACTATTTTTACAGAGGAGTACAGAAAACTGATGGAGAGCTCTGTCACATGATCCTTGAGTCCACGTGGACATTTGTGCCAAATTTAAATAAATACCCTCAAGGTGGGATGGATGCACGAACAACCCAAAAAACTTGAGGTCTCCAGTCAAGGCTGTCTCTGGCACGGAGACATGAAAAGGGATTTGAAAAACAGTAACTTGTGTATTTTTTATACCAAAGACTGAAAATGGAGAGTCGAGGTGGGTTTGTAACCTGCGGACATAGCCAGGCTAGTTGTTTTACCTGTGGCTATGGTCTCCTGACTATACAACAGCATTTATCATGCACATCTGAAAGTGGCATCAGTATAACTCTGGATAAGAATGTGAATACATAACAATAAACAAAAACAATAACATTTTGAAAACAATGTTTTCTCAAAAATGATGGAATGTTTCTTTAATAAGTTTGAACTTGACAAATGTGAAAACAGCATCATGCAACAGCTGCTTTAGCGCTGAAGCCAAAAAATTCATCTTTTGCAATTTGACTGAAGGTTTGTATAAATTTTAATCAAAAAAAGTGCAACTTTGTAATATTTCTATTTCTAAAAAAGTATTCTTCTATAAGACTTTACCTGTCACATTCTGAGCACTTAAAATAAAAAAAAAGATGGCATCTAAGTGAGTCTTACCCGTATTGTGTTGACTGCAGTGCTATTTTGAAAGAAATCCCAGACACGTGGCCCAAGTTCATCCCACATATCAGCAAGCTGTTTCAACATAGCCAAGGCATGGAATGTGCTATTTGCCTGGAACAAAAAGAAAAACAATATTTAACAACACATTCATCACACCTTCCCCTGACTGAATACATACCCACTGAGACTCTTATGTACACTGAGCCAATCCAGACATGAAAGTACTGCACATCTGCACATTTCTGCGAATCCCTAGAGAAACTCATCACATTGTAACACTGCCACCCCCCCATGGTGATGAATGAAAATGGTTTTTTATACCCCAGAACACTGATTTGTAAACAATCTGACTGTGTCTGGTGTGAAAAAGGCCTCCCTCCGCCAACACCAGGCTGCTCACTGTGAAGGCTGCAGATTTTGCTCACTCTCATTATGTTTTTTTCAGTTCAAAATCTTCACCACCTGCATGCTGTTTGTTTTTCTTATGCAGTTATTAAAATGATGCTAATATCTCAGAGAATTGGCATGTCACAAAAATACATTACATCCATTGCATTTGATGAACAGTCCTCTGGAGTAAGTACTGTGTTATATTCATTTTCTTCCCCAGGTGGTAATGCTATGTGACATCAACTGTTTGTCATTCCCATGCTGGAGGCTTCTTTGCACTAATAATGTTAAGTGGACAAATCTTGTGAATACAGCATGTACTAACATACAAAAAATAAAAATAATGTTTGTAGTTTTCACTGAAAAAAACAGTCTACACAAGTACTTTTCAACCTCATGAAAACTCAGGGGCCCTGTACATTGCCTAGAAACAGTCTTTACCCCACTGGATGTTTTACCCTGCTATACAAAAAAAAAATGGACAAAGTGAAAACAGGTTTATACAAAGTCAAAGCAATTAAATAAAAATACTGCATAAATATTCACCCCCTTCAAGTCAGTATTTAGTAGATGCACCTTTGGCTCCAATCACAGCACTGAGTCTGTGTGGATAGGTCTCAGTCAGGCTTGCACATCTGGACACTGCAACTTTACTCCATTCTTCTTCACAAAACTGCTCAAGTTCTGCCAAGTTGTGTAGGGATTGGGCGTGAACAGACATTTTCAAGTCCAGCCACAAATTTTCTATTGGATTGGGGCCTGGGCTTTGACTCGGCCACTGCACAACACTCACCATGTTGTATTTAAGCCATTTCTGTGTAGCTTTCGCTGTAGGCTTGGGGTCATCGTCTTGCTATTAAAACATAACATCTTGTCTGATGGTCTCACTTGATCACGGAATCTCCCACATCTTTTGTCTTCATGGTGTAATGGTAGCCAGGAACACTGATTAACCACTGACCCGACCTTCCAGACACAGGTGTCTTTATGCTACAATCACTTGAAACGCATTCACTCTGGTGATTTCACTAATTGTGAGACTACTAAGCACCAACTGGCTGGACCTGTTGAATTAGGTCAGTCATTTTAAAGGGGGGGAATATTTATGCAGTCACTTATTTCCCATCACATATTTTTATTTAATTGACATTACTTTGTAGAAACCTGTTTTGACATTAAAGAGGCTTTTTTAAATAGTTTTTGTCAAAAAGGCCAAATTATATTAACCATGATTGATTTATAAAACCAATAAAAGGGTAAGACATCCAAGGGGGTGAATACTTTTTATAGGCACTGTAAATATGGTAGCGTTTCTCTCTAGGCTTACTTCCTTCACCAGGAGGCGAGCAGCGGGTGTGTCAGGTGTGTAGAGGACTTTCCCCAACACTAACGGCTTGAAGGTGCTCCAAATGTTGCGCAGACCAGGTGTGCTCTCCAGGGTGTTGACAAGAGTCTGGCAAAAATCATCTAGAGAAGAAATAAAAAGAGGGGATAAGAAAGTCAAGGTAAAACCTAGAAAACAGATCTAAAATTCTGAATACGATATATATACACACACACACACACACACACACACACAGGAGGAGGAGATACTGTATATACAGGAGGAAAAGGAAAAATAAGATATTTTTACAAAATTGTGGGATTTACATCACCCAAAAAGAAAACATGATACATATCATACATGAGTTTAAAATTTATGTGGCAACACTAACTTTTATCAACACCACAGTGAACAAACTATTTCATAAAATTATTGCTATACACTGTGACCTTTTCATTTCAATTGCATTAATAAAGCCGACATATTTTCTAATAATTTAGGGACCTTTAGAAAGACATATTACATTACTAATATAACAGGTTAAATATTTGCATTAAACACTTTCATCAATCAGTGCATGGGTGTTTATGGAGAGAAGGTGGAGAAAAGCCATATTTAATGCAAATGGAATTAAGAAAGTGAAATATGAGGCATTATAATAACCACATCACGAGTGGCGGTTATGCTGAGGATACACATAATAAGACATGTAGTGAAAATGCAAGTGAAGAACTAAAGAAAATTACAATATTGTACAGAGCAAAGTGAGCCAGGGAACAGGTTTACACCCTGGGGACAACAGTCTGCACTCCAGAACAGAGCTGTCTTATGACTCCTTGTGTACAGTCTTAACGAGTCTTGTTCAAAAATCTACTCAAAGTAACTGCTAAAAAAGAGTTTTCTTTGCATCAATTGCTGACACAGAAAGGTTTTAAGCTATATGCGAAGGCTGGAAACATAAATATTAAATATGAGTTTATCACTTGGGACAGTTGGTGGTGCTGCATTATGCATCAGTGACCACTGAGTTGCCAAATGCATGTATAAACAAAAAGCTGAGGATTATTGTTTTAAAAACACAAGCCAAGAGTTCAGATCTCAGTACACGAGGAAAAGCTTCTAGTCGGAATGATCAGCAGCAGGATGATGATTATTAATTTAACATCCGACGCGACCATTGCCAGGCTGGTAGAGCCTGCGTGGTTCTGACTGAAGATCAGTTCGGTACATCTTCTGCCAGTCAGTATGGTCACCTGCCTTTATGATCAGTTGCTAACTGTCCTTTTTTCAGACACCTGTTCTTATATTAGTGCCTTTTCCAGTCCTTTTTCATTTTTCCCACCATGACCACAACACGGCCTTGGTCCACCTCTCCGTCTCATCTTACCAGAGCAACCATCAGGGAGACGTTAGTGGCCATTTTCAGTGCAATTAAATGTTAGCCCTTCTGCCTGCTGGCCATCTCTCCCAGGTGTTCCTGGGAGGTGCGTGTGCAAAGAGCTAATGGCTGCATCTTAGTATGAGTCTGGACAGCTGTTACCCCCACAGACTGCACAGATGCCACTTTCTGCAATCACAACACTTGAAAGGAAGGAAATGTATGTGACGCAGTTCAGTGGCTCACTGCTCAGTAGACCCTTAACAAAAACAGACACTGCTTATAACTCACGTCGACATTAAGATGGGGCCACAATCCAAAAAAAGTTGAAAGGGTTAGTGTAGGCAGTGGAGTACACTACATATACAATACCAACAACTTCATGTACCTCAGTGTCGGAGGCCTCAACAACATGCTCAGACCAACAAGTGACAAATAATAAAGAATTCTACTCAACAATGAAGCATGAATAAGCTATAGGTGACAGTGACAAATGCATAGCACTCTAATATTAGATATCTTTGTAACAGAGGAAAGATAAATGTGTTTTTGATACTTTGTGTGATATAGGGGAGCACCAGATTTGAGAAGCTACACATTTTCCAGAACTGTGAGAAGTGTAGTTCTTCTTGACAAAAGGTCTTTACTTCATTACAAAACAGTGGCATGGAGGAACAAGAGAATGTGTTCCTCACACCAGGTTTAGTCACAGTCAAATAATTGCTTGGAGCCTAAAGTCAGCCCTTCAACTTACCTGGCAAATTTAATCAGTTTGAGTTGCACCCTGGAGATGGGCTCAATTCAGCAATATAGCGAGACAGCAGCGTCAACACACTACAAATACTGGTGCTATGCTGTGTTCACACACACCAAAAAGGATATCAAATCATGCGTTACTCATTTTGAAGGCGTTTCATAAATTGCACAATAGCAGGCAGACAAACATGTACGCACTCAGATATACACAGAAACACCACACGTACTCCAAATATGACATGTCAGTAAAAAGCAAACTGTTGCGCGCGTCAGTCAAGCAGCACTTATTTCTAACAAGCATTACAAATCGAGCGCTGTCTTGCAGTATTCCAACAGAAAGTCAAAAAGGCTTGAATAAATGCTACTGAAGTTGCTTTCTCACAGGAGACAGAAAGAAGGGCAGCTTTGACATTCAGTGGTGTGGGACGAGCCTCTCTCGCCCCGTCTCACCCCCAACAACTGTCACAACAGACACCTATTATGGCTTCACCAGCTCCAGTGCATATTGAAAGGATATGCTTTCTATGAGAAATAAAGGGGAACAATTACTAATTATTCGTAGAGATACCCATGGGCAAACACTGGAGCCTAAAGTCAACCTTCAGTATTTCTGTTTGAAGAGGACTACGCAATGGAGCAGATAAATATCAAATGTAACAACAGCAAAGACACAACTTGTATATAAGAGGCTGAAAATACATTTGAAAAGTATGTTTTAATACATTTCTGCACCAGATGTATAAATGTAAGTACCAATGTAGAATCATTTATCACTGATTCATCTAATCTACTGAAAATGGTAGCTTCTCAAGACTACTGTGTACTGCCATGGAAGAACTGCTACCACACCAACAATTCCTTTCTTTGCTGTCAACAATTAATTGTGAAGGGAACATTGCTGAGCTATTAAGAAAACCTCAGTACTAGCTTTTATTTTTGCTATTTTATATTCCTTTGGGTGTACTTTTACACTTACAAAGGAGTTGTAATTGGCCATTATGCAGACACACTGCATATTCCAGATTCATTTAACCGCAACACAATGAAATGCCAAAGAAAATCCAGAACACCCATTAGCATGCTAACAGAGATGTTAGTGCTTATTTTTATGGATGCTACAATGTTTTTGCTAATTTGCCCTGGCACTAGCATGAAATTCCACTTTACTGTATTTCCAGGGAATAGAGGCATCTTATTAAAATCTAATTTTGGGCAGTTTTCTCCAAAGAACAAGCATTTAATGAAACATGATTGCATGGTCTCCTAATGAGCACAAGGCTGCAAGAACTTGCATTAAAGACCCAATTCTTAGGGGTTGTTTTTTTTGTAACATACATATTCAGTGATTTTTAAAGCTTCCCCAACCCCCACTCATAACTGTTGTGCTGCTCTTATTTACTTTTGTCCTTTTAACACAAAGTGTTTTCTTAACATATGACAAACATTTATAGGCAAATATGATCATTTTTGAAATTCTGGACAATGAAAGCATTACCTTAATTTATTACAGTAGTGTGGTGGTCCCCTGACCAACAGGCCTCAGGCCACACACTGCTTAAGGATATCAAGGATCTTCTCTGACCCAATTCAGTTGGCAATGTCACCATTCCTTATTTTAGGCATGTCGACATGAGTCACATCAATTACAGCATCTCGTCAGCATGTAGTACAGAGTGTCTGTCTTAACTTTGATATAAAATCATCCACCACTAGATAAGTTAATGCATCAAAAACACAGATTAATGCAGTAACGCCAGGAAAGCAGAATGAGTGCTGGGTTAGATCAACAGTGATTCATATCAGTACTTGACTCTGTCATCCACAAACGCTTGTAGCATCTATCGTTCCTCTTTTATTAATGAAATCACTGCAGCCATAAGAACACTCGTTCACCTACAGTCATAGTGAATATGGGAGGTGAAGTCAAGAATTTCAAAGTACTATGAATGTATTACAGTTTTTTTTCCAGTGTGGGTATAACCTGGCATAAATCTTTCATAAACAGTACCAGGCTGCTGCAAAGCAAAAATCAGTGGTTGACTATAGCTGGGAGGGCTACTCTGTACCATGTTACCATGTTTATGAGCTGCATATAATCGGGACAATGGGAAACAATGACATCCACTTTAGGTCACTGAAGCTCTGTCCCTTCTTTCTTCCTTAACTTGTGACCAAAATCTCCAAACATCTCTATGATTCTCACTGTCTGATCAAAGCAAACAAAGAAATATTACCTTACTTGTAGTATGTGCAGCAGTGGCAATAATGTGCATGAGGGAAAATCTCACTAATTGAATGTGGCAGGCTATTGGGATCAGAGAACCAGAGATTTCAATATATATATCAAAACTACACTCATAATGGGGATAATAATGTTCTTTTCAGCAGCTCCCATACCTCATGGCAGCTTGAACTTGGCTATTGGTCAGTGAACGATTGGTCATCTTGACCAGTGGAAAGAAAACTGAGCCAGGGAATCAAAACTCTCATCACTGGAGAGTCTGAGAATGTTGACAATATGACTATCATGATTGCGCTTTCTTTCTAAATCATACATAATAGCACTTTAGAACTTGAAAAAGTGTTTTAGTGACACCATCTGTCCTCTGTGGGAAGTCTGGGTTGCCATATGCTCATATTTAGGATGTCATATATTTGCGCCTTGTGACTCCACACCGCCCAGACAACATTACTTTCCACTTCTGAGAAGTTGCTCTGGACTTTCCTCTCCATTAAGAAGACATTATTATGCCAGGGTGGGGAGTGCACAGCTTTTAAATGGAATGAAAAGAGCTGATTTCATTGGCTGCCACTGGCACCAGCCCCTGACACATCTGTCAATAATGTATTCCTAATCAAACCCAGTTTTCAAGCCTGGTGCAGGTGCCAAATGTGTCACAGGTGCCTGCTCCTGGATGTGCACAAATAGCCACATCCTGTGCACCCTGCACAGTTGACTGCACCAGGTACCAAGCACCATGAACTCATAATAGTATGGACCACTGCCTTTTATCCAAGCTCCATGTATATTTTAATAACATGAAGTGCTGGGATTTGGACTGCACTTGTCTGCACAGGACCGCATTTAGTTTAGCAGTGTATACATTGTGATCTAATATACAAGTAGCTCCATTCTTTTTTTTCTCCATAAAGTTGTCAAAACACCAAGATTCTGACATGATCCTCTTTTTAAAGGGGACAAAAACATGATTCAGTTGGTCAAGATTCACGCCATCCTCTGTAATACCTACTGATCAAACAGTCCTTCACCTTTTCCCAAAGGCAACACACTTATGCGGTTCAATAAATAAATAAATATTCCTCCATCATGTCCTGCAGTATGATACCATGCATTGTGCACCACTTGTTTCAGAAAAAATAAGCAATTCTGTCCATTTCCTGGCTACTGTGACTACATAAATTACTGCAAAACTGAAATGTAGATAAGTGAATAAAACACAGATACTGTGCGACAGCAGCCAAAAGGAGTTTTCTGCAGCACCTACCGGAACTGTTGCCCATAATGGAGACTGACTTGTTGTTATCCACCTGCCTGGGTGAGAGTAAACTGAAAGTCATATTGGTGGAATTGAAGTTGGACTGCTTGCCGCACAGAAGCATATTGAAACTGCCAATCATGTCCACTTGGAAATCCAATGACGTAGCAGCCTTAAAGACCATGGAGCTCTGCAACCTGGCCACCTGGATGCAACAAAGTAAATGAATGGAATTTCAAAAATACATCTTTAAAGAAAATAGCCATGTCATCATAGAGTCTAAATACGTCTGACACTTACATCCTCCATCACTGACAGTATGTTCTGAGTAGTGTTCCCCATCAGTGTCACCCTGTTTAGTCCACCCAGATCCAAAGTTGCAGATAGCTAAAGGAAGGTAAGAACATCTGGTTTACAGAACAGTAGTTAATGCATGTGACGAAGATATCAACAGATGTATAAACCAATGATTATAAACATTCTCCTGTTTTAGGTTGTCTTGCCAAAAAGAAATGATATACTATAAGCTTAAGTATGCTGCAGATTTAAAGGGGGCCTTTCTGTGTGGAGCTCCAGACACAGGATGAGCAGCTATGTTTACTACATTCATTCATGTTCACAGACTTTGTGAACTCACTGGTGATGCCCACATCTTGTTCAAAATACCAAGTGTTTATCAGCATTTCAAGATACTATACGAGAGCAATCCACAAACTAATTTGTGTATTTTGACCTGTAAACTGTATCTGAACACCATCATCCCTGGCACTGGTTAATAAAATGACAAGTGTTAGTGTGTTACTGTGACATTCTGAAGGTACACAGCATGAGTCCAATTAGAAGAACTAAATGGCATGCCCTTTCAACCACTGTCATTTTCATGCATCAAGTGTCAAGCCTAGGCTGTGTTAGGAATGCCTGTATTGTCTTGCAGCATATGAATTTATAAAGCTTAGAAACCCTTGGAGTGAAAAATCTTGGAGTGGGGAGATCAGAAGGCTGAGGTATAAGAAGAGCGAGACTGTAACACCACATCGTTATTTTTAAAATAAACTCTACTCACAAATAAAAGTCCCTTAAAGCATAGACAATGACATGGCTGCTGAATGAGTCTCAAGTACATTCATTCAGGATCACTTAAGTGCAAGAGGACACTTAGCGAAAAAGCACAGGAATTTCACTCAGACAGTTTTGAACAGAACAGCTGAAAATCACCAGAAAGGGATCAATTGATGGAGAGATTTCAGCGCTGTTACTCTGTCACATTAGAGGGCAGACAAAGTGAGCCTTGGCACCAAATGGATTTCTTATACTTACTGGTTAAACTCAACTTCCACTGCACTTTGTTACTGAAGGCTCCAGCTGTCATGTCCTTATTTTACTTACTATACATACTTTAATTGGTGGGATGTGTTACAACAACGGCAATGACTCTATCAAAGTTAGACTAAACGAACACTTGGACATTTGACTGACCCTCATTGAGAGATTCTTGTTTACCATCTTTAGTGTCTCTTGTGTTCTGAAATGATTTCCAGGAGCCCAAAGAAAGTTGGGAAGCAAGTGTCTAAATCACCTTCTGCCACTCACTAAACCTCGGTGATAAACCTGAGCTTCCTTCCTTGTCCCTTTGTTCAAGCTGTTTTTGTTATCATAATCACTCAGCGATGCCGAGCTTCAAATATGAAGGCTTGATGTTCTTTCCCATCCATTTGCTTGAGGTCCTGAAGAGATTTTCCAGCCTATCTTGTCTGAGCTTTCTCTTTGTGTGTGTGTTTGAAAATGCCTGTGGGTTTAAACTGTTCAAATGCTCTCTCCTACGTATTTCCTGCCTTATCATTTATTTATTGGATTTGCTGTCCAATATTTTTCTTCTGAAAGATAAACGCAAAAAAGTGCAGTCTTTCATCATCCCAAAGGGAAATGCTGGATTTAAAAAAAAAAAAAAAAAAAAAAAAATCAAGAAAGCATTGGTTCTAATAAATAATTCCCAGCTGACTGCATGCATTTTAGTAAAATCACTGGAAGACAGACACGCACATGACAGTGATAATTTTGAAAGCTTAGACCCTATAGGAAAGAACATTATTTCTTAAATGGAGAAAATAAAACTACATTAAGAAAATGTTGCAGTAATAAGAGGAAGTGTTGAGGTGTTGATAGCGGGTTGGTCTTAAAGTGCAAATTTTCACTTAAAAAGGGAATTTCTTTTTCTAAGTCACAGAGCCAGACAAGCACATAACATTTAACTTTTAAATAGGTTATTCAGTTGCATTCAATTTATTGCAAGTCATGCAAGAATTACAGTTAGAGTAGCCCAGGTGCCTGCAAAACTTATAAACTATATTAAACTCTGGAGATTGTTTCAACTTTCAGTATATAATTGTTAGAATATCCAAGCTGAAAATTACCTTGAGCAGCCATGTTTACTTTTTCTTATTTATCTCTCAAATTGAGCTGCTTCCCATCATGACTTCCATGTAGAAAATGCCAGAAGGAGAAGACACACACACAAACAGCCTACACACTGGCATTTCATTTTTCATTTAGGCCTCAAGTTCACACACCCAATAATTTAAGACCATTGCACTAATAATAGTGGTGTGGAGTGAGTCGCTGACCCTTGTGGCTTAAAATTAGCATACAAAATCTATGGAAGACAATTCAAAGCTGAACAGAAATTCAAAATAACTTATTATATATATCCTCAATACTCGTTTTAACATATGTACTTATTTGAATTATATTTATATTTATAAATATTTATTATTGTAGCACTGGGAGAGGAGAGACACTTGGCGGGATCCCCCATAATGTCCCTCTGGGCAGGCGGTGTATGGCTGTGAGTTTGGTGGGTATTGTGTGTGTTCGGTGTGTGTTCTGTTGCTGTGCAGTTGCACCTGTTGTGAATAAAGCGAGAACAAGACTCTGGTCTTTGACCCTTCTTTGCCCATTATTTTATATTTTAATTTTATTTTGAAGTTTACACTTACCTTTAAAAAAGAAATGAAATCTATGTTGTTGATTTCTTTGCTGCTCAGCACCTACTACATTTGTGTCCTCCACAGTGACTCTCGGTATTGCAGTTATACTGGTGGAATTATCTATGCAGGTGGGGTCATTTGTAATTTCAGCTCCAATGGCCACACGCAGTTAATCTCTGAGGGGCTGACACTGTTCAAGAAGGGTTCAAATGCATCCTCCAAGTTTCCTCAATTGTTCCAGTGGTGGCTGAGACCTCACAGGGCTTCAAATGTACATTTTTAATACCACCGTCATTAGCCCAGACAGCACTATTTGTAAGGATGCTTTGTGGCTCAGCAGGATTTAAAGCTTTTCAAATTACAAATTTCTGCCTGTGTTACAACTGAATTGTCCCCACCAGGTCAATTAGTGTAAATACGGTGCCCAAATGCATTCACGCAACTTTTGTCACAATTAGACTCACTGTGACTAATTGTTACTATAGACAATTCCTTCAAGTTTCATCAAACTCAAATTAGACAAGTTGTGGGAGACAGCAAAAGAGACTCACCTCAGAAAGCACTTTCCTCGCATCCAGATTTTGCAGGAATACTTGCTGGGTGTTAATCAGCTGCTGGGGAGAGAGGGAGCAGCTGACATTTTGAAAAGCCTCCTTTTCAGCTTGGCTGCTAAATTGGACATACGAATCCAGATCCGTCCCCTCACACAAGATTCCCCTCAGGTTTCCTGGCATCGGGACACCCATCACCTGAAAAATATTCACCAACACAGGGAAAAGTTGACAGACAACACACTTTGCATCTGACCATATTTTATTTATCCATGTGTTACGTGCTCGTGTTTTACATGCAGATAGTATGTGACATCATACGATGTATTTCAAGATCACATGTAAAGTATTTACATTTTTCTTAGATCGTCCTCAAATAAAGACTGACATACTGTACATGTGTGGACCGCCACAGTAAAAATGTGACAAATACAAAAATTTACACCCCCACACACAGTTGGATATTCAGAAATAGACTGTTTCATACCATACAGTATACAGCGATTCCAAGCTAGACATGGTAACATGGGCAGAAGACAGAAGATGGCATGTGTGCACCGGAAACTTTTACTTTCTGGCCACCTGAGACAGTGCACTGCAACCACGGCAGGGATCTTTTAATCAGTTCCCGCTGTATTTAAGTATCATTGTCAACGGCAGTGAAACACAATTACCCTCTTGCTGCTCCTCTGACATTACTTGGTACATACTGTAATAGGGTATCAATTGTGGAACAAGACACTCAATGCTCTTACTACTGGTGCAAGTTCATTTCATTCCTAATAGCCTATTATAAACAGTTTCAAAGTACTTTTGTCAAGCAAACACTAGCGCTTGCTTTGATTATGACTGGCCAGGAAATGTTACTCAGAATTCATATTGTCTTGGCACACGCTTGGTCTTCAGAACATTTTGGTAACATTTAAATTGATTTATTTACAGAATGAGGTGAAAAATCAAAGTAGCGACGGTTTGGTCTGGAAACTGGGTTTTACTGTTCTCACAGTGCTAGCAGAGGAGTGGAATGATACTTACAGGATTGATGTAAATCTTAGCATTCATGAGGCTTTCAGCAACTGATGGTGGCACCAATAAATTCTCTTTCAGATATGTGGAGAAAGTCTCATTGTCTCTTAGAATGCTCCGTAGGATCACCGGTTGAGCTTAAACGTAAAGATAGAGAATCATTACCTTTGTAGCTGATACAGCAAAAACATTTTTAAGCAGTAATGTGCTGTACTTGATGCTGAGATGTGTAATATCTGGAGGGCATGCACAGAATACTTAAAGGGAAATGAAATTGCTGTTTCAGTGAATCTTATTTTCATAGTTCTGGCCATAAATTCTCCTTACTCCAAACGTGCAGCCCTTCTGTGTCTGGCCTCTTCTCTTTGTCTATTCGCCTGCATTTGGTTTCTGTGCAACTGTACACAAACCTGGGTGCACGCAGAAACGTGTCAGACTTGTGTCATTTGCCCTAACGGATACCTACTGTAACCAATCATGGAGGAGAGCCTGTCCACTGCAGTGGAATGTTGGATTAACCAAAACACTAGAGCAGGGGTTCTCAAACTCAATATTCAAAGGTCTGAAACCGATTTCTATTCAAGGTCAAATGACTTATTAAATCTGCTAAGAGCTTACAAGCAACGTACACTCACCAGCCACTTTATTAGGTACACCTGCACAAGTGTATGCAATTCAACACAACACTTCCGCCTTCCTAGGGAGGTGTTCCGAGCATGTCCCACCACGAGGAGGCCCCGAGGAAGACCTAGGACACGCAGGAGGGACTGTGTCTCTTAGCTGGCCTGGGAGTGTCTCGGCATTTCCCCAGAGTAGCTGGAGGGAGTGTCTGGGGGGGGGGGAGGAGTCTGGGCATCTCTGCTTAGACTGCTGCCCCCGCGACCCGGTTAACGAGATAAACGGAAGAAGATGGATGGATGGATGGACTTCCTCCTTAACAATTGTGTTTATGCAACTCAAAATGTTTAAATTCATTTGCATAATTATTATTGAAGTCACAAGTAAAGGTGGTGTTGTACTGGACTGCATTATATTCAGAGGTGTTCCTAATATTCTGACCCTCTACTGTATGTACGTAGCCAGGGAGGACTAAAATATACAGACACCTCTAAATATAATGTAGTCCAGTACAACACCACCTCTAACTATGACCTCAACAACAGATATACAATTGAATTTATACATCTATGACAGTTTTGCTAAAAACTAAAACATCTGAGCTTCATAAACAAATGTTAAGGTGAAAGTGTTGCATTGAAGTGCATAGAGTTGTGCAGGTGTACCTAATAAAGTAGGCCGTGATTGTACATTCAGTTTTAACAAAGTATTTCAAGTAAAGATAAACACTTGTTCGCATCTATTAAAAACCCTAATTAGATGAACTCTTATTAATACATGCAAATCAGTGAATTATCAGGCTGAGGGGAAGAAGTGACTTGTACTAGGTAATGCAAGGTTCAATTAAGATAAATGTTTGATAACAGCAACAATCATTCAGTCTCGCCTGGAATTAATGATGCACTTTGATACACTATGTTCTACACAACCTCTGATCCCTACTAAACACATTTTTATGTCCCTCATGGCCGCGGCACCATGAGGACGGACGGCCAAGGCTGGGGGAAGAACATGTTCTGGACTCTGCATGAACACTTTCTGATTGAAGCGACCACCTGAGTCTTTTAATCAACCCATGGTTGAAAGCAAAAAAGGACAACACAATCACCTTTGCCATCCCACTCCTTTGATAGCACTCCATTCCCCATTCTTGTTAATGACCTTTTGTGCTCTCACCTCAGACAGAGAAATCCATTAATTAGGCCCAGGCTTAGATCTTTGATGGATTTAATCTTGTATATTACAAGCCAGAGACCCCAAAATGCAAATTACCCACCAGCGGTTTGTTGAACAGCAAGCCCCCACCTCCTTGCCTTTTTGCAAATTAGGTGCTGTATGAAAATCTGAATATCATCAGGCTAAATGAGCCTAATGCAAAGCAGCAACTTATCAAGACAAATGATCTGTCAGTCTGCATGGTAAATTGCATCATAAATAATCACACGACATTGTTTTTGAGGGATAAAGGGGAATAACAAATCCTCCAACTTGTCACCCACATGAGGGGGATATTTTCCTTGATGGAGAGTACTTACAGACATAGCAGAGTGATTGTTGCCGAGGCTGAGTATTTACTGTACCTATTTTTTAAACAATTACTTGGTGGAAATTAATCTTTTGTACCAACAAAGATAGATCTCCACTTTGACCCCTGCTGCTCTTCACCAATTTCTGTGATAGTGGCTGATAAGAAAACAAGGGCCATTACTTTTAGGTGACTGAAGAGTATTCAAACTCTCTTACCAATAACCGGATTTGACTGTGCCAGGACCGAAGACCACTGGTCAATGTCATCTGCCAGTAACTGTGTCTTCCTGAGAATAGATCCATTCACCAGCAGGGTTTGCAGCTCTATCAACACCCCAGCAATTCTGATTTAACAACAATAAGATGTCTTAGATATAATCTGAACACATAACCAAAATATTCCTTTTCTCATGTATAATGTCTTTGGCACCAGAAAAGGGAACATCCCTGTACGTACATGGAGTTGTTGAAGTTGTTGACTTGTCCTGGTGCCTCCCCTGGCGTCGGAGAGCTCAAACAGGGATTGTTGATGTTACATATCATACCTTGCAGCCAGGGCAGCACGCCAGCTGACGGCATGGCTTTATTTGGGTAGTGACCTAAAGAAACAGAGGTGAATATGCAACTCATTGTGTGAAAAAGTAGATGCAGATGCAGTGATGTCACAAAAGAGGTTTTTTATGTTCTCGCTGGATCATTAAACTGTCCTCAGTATTTTGATATATATTAGCTGAGATATGAGCTGTTATGGAAACACTATAAAATTGTTAAAAACCTAGCTGTTCTGCATGTTTAAATGACTCGATGTACATTATAACTGGGTTCCTACTTACACTGGCCTTGGTCAACTGGCTTAGTGGTGGACCGCACCCCCACCAATATGAAGAAGAGAAACAGAGGCCATAATACTTCAATGACCAGTCGCACCTGCACAAATGATAAAGTCATCTTAGTTTCATAATTTGTTTATAAAATACATCTTTGGTACATAATATAGTGATGTAACCTAACTTGTAAAGTTAAACCAAATCTTAGATATTATAGGGTTGTTGTGGACAGTTCATTAAAAAGCCCGGAAATGAAGCGTCAATTTTTGTTGTTTTTAAGAAACACCGTACTTTCATATTACCCTACAGTCAATGACTGGCATGTAAAATATCAAGAAAATAAGTACAAGTGTATGATGCTAAAATACTTGGCTTTAGGTTGCAATCACATTTCTTGTGAATACTCAGAGTTTTGAGTGTGTTTCTAATGTACCTGCACATGCCATAGTGCATATGTTTTGCTTTTAGTTTTGCTATTACTCTACACTTAGAGTGTCAGGATAGCAACCTCAGCATGTGAGTCCCCAAGCCGAAGCTATCAAACACTCCTTATCTTCTTCTGGCCATGCTCAATCTTCTCCTGGATGAATACTACCAAGCACTTGCTTTAATACAATCACTTCAATGCCTGCTAGTAGGTAGTGCCCCACGTGATGTGCTAGGCTTTTATTTCAACTCCAGGGAGAGGGAGAAGAGAAATCAAAGCAAATGGAAGACCTCAAAGATTTACTTGTTCATAGTCACTCCAGTTGTTCCTCTCACTTGGCTTTGAGGAATATTCGAGACAAGGTAAAAAGACCAGAGAGTTTGGAGGTTTTATAGATATAGTAGAGGACCTGAGCTTGAAGGAAGGGATAAGACCACCCTGAAGTGGGGCAAGTGGGGAATTTTTATATATATGTGTGTGTGTGTGTGTGTGTGTGTATACACAGCCTTTTATTACCACTACTGCCATTGTAAAAATGCCAAAGCAGTGCAGTTTCTGGAGTTTCTTTATGCATAAATCAAAGTAACTTGCATTCCTGAAAGCTGAAGGCCAAGTCACATTTGTACAGCAGTAGATTTCACTTAATAACAGCAATTCAACCCTGTGGTGAAATGTTTTAAGCACAAAGCAATATCCAAGAACAGATGGTTTACAGTGAGATATTACAATGCCACAGCTCATCTTTTCTTGGCTCCTCAACCCGCACCCTCTGCCATAAGCTTTTATGTGCCCGCTGACACACCATCGCTCAACCAGCCCTCCTCTCTGCCATGCTCTCATCTACTGAACCCTTTCTGGTAACCTCAGTTGACCTGGCATGCCTGCATACTCATCCCTCTCCACATCTCTGGGAGAGTGATCTGCTTAGAGGAATCAGCTGAGCAGCTCCAGTCAACCAGTCTCCTGCTCCCACTTCTGTACCATGTTCAGACATTTGATCTGATGACGCACATTAGCACTAATAGTCAGACAAGATCTATACTGGGGTTATTGTTTTCATAAATAAACTAGAGGGCATGCAAATGTGAGAAAAATACAATGATATATTGCTTTTTATCCAATAGCACCATGGAGACATTATAAATTGAAGTTAGTTTTCTGCAGCAAAAAGGGGATAAGCACACTGGCACATCGTGAGTCTTCGGTGGTACAGTTTTGTCAATGAATTACAGATGAGAAAATTGCATATATTTCAAAGAAACTAGATAGAATTTCAAATTCAGTCCTTTAATTCCCTCCAGTCTGTGTGTCAGAGAGGATGTAGTTCTGCTGAGAGGGTGAATTATCATAATGTATTCCAAAGAAAAGGCGTGGAGAGGGAACACAGAGATCATTGGGACTTTCTCAATGTCTGGCTCCCCAGGCATTTGCCATCGGACAGCAGCGTCTTTGTGAATAGATAATCTCCTCCTATGAAATTATGTGAAATGCTGGACCATAAAATCAGTTTCACGCCTGTTATAAAATCTTAAAATGCTTGGTGAGGCATTCATATAATTGGTCATTAACCTCTACAAGCCCTCCAGAAACGCCATTGTCCTTGCCAACTCCCACCGGTTTTGTCTAATATCAATATTTCTTGTTGACATTGGCCAAATATCTCACATCCCGTGCACAAAACCACAACTGTGCCCTTAAATATTTTAGGGGGAAATAGGCTCATATTTCTTCCCAATTCAAAAGGATACAACCCAGCAGCCAGTTCTTAGTACTAGTTGATGAAATTAACAAAGACACTGTTTCACAGATACTGAAGTAGTAAAATTGCAAATGACTTTGCCTCGAGTTTTCCAAGAAAGTCTGAACTTTGATAAAAGCTGCTTTTTTTTGTGACAGTGTCTTTTGTTTTGTTTTAAGAAGGCGGACAAGAGGGTGTGTTCCAACCATAGGGGGATCACACTCCTCAGCCTCCCCGGGAAAGTCTATGCCAGGGTACTGGAGAGGAGAATTCGACCGATAGTCAAACCTCGGATTCAGGAGGAACTTTGCGGTTTTCGTCCTGGCCGTGGAACACTGGACCAGCTCTATACCCTCTTCAGGGTGGCGGAGGGTTCATGGGAGTTTGCCCAACCAGTCCACATGTGTTTCGTGGATCTGGAGAAGGCATTCGACCGTGTCCCTCGCAGCGCCCTGTGGAGGGTGCTCTGGGAGTACGGGGTCTGGGGCCCTTTGCTAAGGGC
>NW_018127993.1:651085-704503 GCF_001952655.1 Monopterus albus
CCCCTCCTGGCGAGGGGGGCTAACCCTAACACTTAGACTGCTGCCCCCACAACCCGGTCCCGGATAAGCGGAGGAAAATGGATGGATGGATGGAGTGTCTATTGTTCTCCTCTGGAAACAGACACACTGCTGTGCTTGAACTCTTAAGAAAACAAGTGGGTCGATGTGACTCCTATCATCACTGCAGGAGTATAAATCAAAGAACACAATCCAGCTCTGTGTAACAGCTATCTCTGCCTCAGAATGGCTCGCAAGGCTAACTAGATTCCTAGACAACTTGTTCTGACCCTTGAAGCGCAGTTGCGACACATGCTGTAACTGTCTTCGTGCAGTATGCGAGCTCCTCGCCACAGTGGATGACATCAGAGGCAGTAATATCCACTATATATCATTGTTGCTGATCATGTGTAGGCTGAGTATGACAGTATGTGCCAGCAATGCTAGCACCAAGCACAATAGCAGTGGTAAATTTCTATGTCTCCTTTGTAGTGTTGCTCCTGGCTTTGCAAGCCTACTATGGCATCTAAACATAACGTGCCCAATGTATTTGTGCAGCTTGTCATGATGTCTATGGATGGTGATTACCTAACACATTTTGACTCATATTAACACTGAAAATAAGAAGTTAGCCTTAGCCTTTAGCTAACAAAACAGTTTGCCGCCTCCACAGTCCACTGCTGTTTTGATTTCATGTTAATGAAGCTCATGCTTTTGTTTTGGTATTACAAGTTAGGCAAGACTACACTACTCTTGTTGCTTTTTTTGTTTGTTTTAATGGTGGTCAGAGTTTTAGTTTAATCCCTCCCACAGCTCCTGATATAAGCGGTTCTTAGTTCTAGATCAGCAAAGAGTTGGTGCCAAGTTAGAACTAGTTTTCCTGACTCAGATCTTTGGCTGTTGAAGCACAAAGAACTGGTTCAAAATTAGGGACTGGCTCCAAGGCAGAACTGCTTTGGTCAAAAAAAGGTAGTAGAGACTGTAATGTGTGTAATAACCTAAAGTAGCTCGAATACCATATTGCATAAGCAGTGAAAGCAGCTAAACAGCCCGCTAAAGTTGAACCAGTGGAAGGGTATGAAGTAGCTTGACTTTTAATTTCACCGTGGGCAGATAAATTGCTCTTCAAGCAGTTGAACTAACATTTGAAGCATAAACACAAAGTAGGAGAAACTGAGTGGATATGTGAAGGATGAAATCAGTTAAATTGTCAAAGTTAGAAATTAAATCAGTGAAAGGTGTTGGCACAGATTATTTGAGTGCACAGTTTACAGTTAAAGTCTCAGATATATAAATAATAAAATGTCATGAATTGTACTTGTCTAGTTTTTTTCTAAACAGCAATGGCACTAAATCTAGGATACCAAATGGATAACACATTTCACAGGATGTGGTAGTCAGTTAGTTAAAAGAGCTACAAAGAGTGTTTGCCCTTCAAACAAAGCATTTAACATTCGTCATTCTCTACCCACTTCCATTAGGCCAAAGATGGGCTTTGTTAGAACTAAAATACAGGCAATGTGACATAATGTGCACAGGAGACAGATCTCCAAAAATTGAAGGTGACGTTTCAAATTGGCCAGCATTAAGGTAAGACTGTTCTTCTTCTCTAGAGGGAGAGTTAAAGGCAGCTTACTTCTATAGGAGACCATTTCTGTAGTAAATCCCTCCTATTACCTTGCTCTCCCATGAATAACTTTGATAATACAACCCTGGGACCATATCCTCATTTTCCCTCCATTGCTGACCAATTTTAGCAAATATACGTTGATTTGTAAGGGGGGCTGATGAGTGTAAGTCTACCTTTTGTCTCCTCCGAAGAGTGAAGTTCTTCCACAGGAGCAAAGTGAACTGCGTCCAGAGACCCATTACGGTTTATCCTGGCAATATCCTGCCAAAGCGTCACTATGGCAACCGGCCCACTTAATAAACCCTGAAGGGAATAAAAGGCAGAGTTTGGTTTTAATACAGAGGAGAAATGCATCTTGGGGGAACGCCACTAATCATTCACTTCCCTAGGCCTTGGGGCTTATGGTGCTGCACCTGTTCTACGAATTATTATCACCTACACACAGCAAATCTCAGGATGCTGCTATGCCTCAGCACATGGAGATTACACAGTTTGGATCGACAGTGTAAAAGTCTTTATTAAAAACCATGTAGTTGTTTTACCTACAGCATAATAACATGTTAGGGCAAAATCACAATCTCTTTTCTTAAAAGTCTGCATTCAACCAAAAGCCAAATTATTGGCTGTATGTAACATGTAAATGCATTTTCAAAAACATTTGAAATTAAAATGCCGTTAAGAAAATGTTAAATTTTCTTAATCTGTTGCATAAGCCCACAATTTAACATAAATTGATTATAATAGAAAATATCCACTTGTAATACATTAAAAGATGTATTAGATACAAAGAGTCTCAGAAAATCCTATTTGTTCAGAAAAATACTACAATGTGAAAACTGCAATAACATAATCATACATTTTGTTTTTAAATACAGTAAACAGGACAAAAATTTAAAAAATATAATGCATGTTAACACTTTGCAATATATGAAAATAGTAATAACTGATGAATCCTGCAATAACATGTAAACATATTGTATCATCACACAATACACTGACAATACATTATTAAATGAATGCCATGGGTGGATATACAGCTACAGACTTGTGTCTCCCATACGTGTTCCATAATAAAACACAGACCTTTTAAATGTTCAAAAACATTTTAAAATAGTTAATGTCAATACTCAGTGGCCGAGGTGTGCGACCTAGCTGTGTTTGAAGCACTTCAACTGTTGCTCTGTGGAGACCTTTCAGATTAGAACACGGTATGTGCACTAGATGATGACAAGGACAAGTTTTATAGCCCAAAGGTTAGTCCTGACAATTGTACCACCTTTGAACACCTCATTTCCTCGTTTTGTACAATCTTCCCTCTGTGTGTTTACATTATTTACTGCTACTTCATGGATGTGTTATTTATTGTCATGGGAAACTTGAGGCTCCCTGATTTCCTTTTAGCCAAATAAGCACTCTAATGAGCTAAAGAATGAGCGTGCTCAAGGCTATTCAATAATCTATTCCAGAATACTGGGAAAATGATGCCAGGTAAGCACAGACTCTCCTGACTAACAATTTGTTTTGTTAGCAGTACTAATGCACCCTGAGGAATAGACCATCTGCATCAAATCATACCTTCTGTTGTCAAGCCATCAAACGCATGCCACATTTTTGACATTTACGGTACTATAGATTGTTCTAGAATAAATGTACTGCAATCACCTCCTCCACTGCAGTTTTTTTTCTTGTAGTACTCTTCTTTATTTGCCTTAGCCTTCGGTCCATGGCTTACCTTGTGTATCTTTGGAAAGAGCTGGTAGTTATAAAACTGTACAATGGTAAAATGGCCCAGGTCTTTAGATAGAGGACTAGAATACAAATGAACGTGCAACTCCATCAAATGCTTGTATAATTGAGTATGCGCTGCATTTGCTTGCACTATAAGTTTTGTCTTGTAATGCAAGAGAAGAGAAGGACAGGTTGGTGCAACCGCCACTCTGAAATCACTTCAAGCATGAAGGGTAAACAAAATCTCCAAGACTATACTCAACCCATATGTCAAAAATGTGTGTGTGTGAGTTGTGTTCACATCTGAGAAGAGAGATGTCTGTAAGAGGAGTGTGTGTGTGTGTGTGTGTGTGTGTGTGGGTGGGGGGGTTTGTGGAAAAAGCCCAGCTCAAGAACTCTTTTTCAATTCCACATCTAAAGAATAGATAACAAGTAACAAGAGAGGGTATGATTGTGATTTGCATTGCAGCTGCAGCGTTACAAAACACAATGAACACAGTTCTCCAGAGAGCAAAAACCACGCAGTGTGAAGAATGTTTTCCAGATCATCATTTAATCTACAACTAGGAGCACAGAGAATAATTGGAATAAGTTCTTTTTGCCACTGTTTTGGACTGGTTTTTCACAACGCTGTGGCCATAAGATGCAGCTTTTCCCAGTACCATTAGTTCCAAAGAAAGCCCCAAAGAAACAAGCGTGGAAGGGAGAAATGGAGAAAATGTAGTGATAGGACAAACAAAAGCAAAGAATTGAGAGGATGCAAGTCTTGATGCATGCCTGGCATTTGGAGACTTGGGACAGCAAAGTGCATTATTTCAGCCCCTAGGATGATCGAAACAGTAAACAGATATTTGTCATACAGCACGAGAGCAGAGGACAGCGAAGAATGTCTGCAACATCCGTTACAGGGGGCCGCTATTGCCCTCTGAAGGCTATAATGGTCCCTGTGCACCTTCATTCAATCTGTCTTTTCTCTCATAAGCTCCCTCTGAACCTTAGTGCAGCAGGACTGTGAAAGGACGGGTTAGGGGAACTACTTTGGTTGTTTGTTGTAATTGCAGGCAATACATTCTGATGAATATGAACATTCTTAGATGTTAACCATCAGGTATGTCCATGTAGTGTTAACTGCATGCACCACACTACCACCAGCCAGTGTTAGCTGCAAGAATCATCTTTGCATCTCAATATCACCTTAACTGCATTACTGCGTCTTAATAGCTACGTACCAGTTCTGCCAAACTGAGAGGGAAGAGAATTTGCTGTACTATTTAAATAATGAGCTTAAATCAAATGTAAGTATTAAGTCATTCGAGGCCTTTGTGCTTAGTCAACTTCAAGGGAGAATATATTTTGCAACATTAAACATTTCTCTCAGTTATGCTTCACTTAAGTATCTTCATCCTGGGGCCATAGTAGGATAATTTCATCCAAAAAGCTACAGTATCACTTTCAGCATCTTTTTATTACTTCAACGTTTTTAAAGAAGAATAAAAACGCATCAGTGTCTGCATCAACAAATAAACACATGCAAACACAAAACGTAATAGTGTTACGCAAGATGAAAAGAAGCAATTTTACACACCTATTCATTTCTTTGACAGACTGATGAGGCCATGGACCTGTAATAACTTATTTGGGCTGAAAAATTATGCCATGCTTAAGAGGACAAGGTGGTATTATTATGTTGCCGCAGTCTGATGTTACACTTAACATTTATTGCACTGATACTAGTTGTGATGGCAAAATGACTCAATCTGAGAAATTTATAACATAACTTAAGATTTTTTTTACTTTAGTTTTTTTCAAAGCATAAGTAAAACACCGGTGCTGAAAAGGTTTACTTATTTATTAAATATATTTTTAAAAACAGACACTCAAACTGTAGACTAGTCAGGCTGGTTGATGCCAACAGCTCATTTACAATCCACATCTGAAATCTTTCTTTAACAGCCCCGTCAAAAGGCTGAATACTTGTGTCTTCATGTGGGAGTTTTACACACCGAGTAAAAGTCTGTACATGTTGCAGCACAAACCATCATCCTTTATATTTAAGCAGTACAAACATCAGTAATTAGCTAACCAGAATTTACCTACTTTGAAAATCGGTGTGTTGCTACTTCTGTCACTAATTCAACCGTTTTGCACCAAACACTGGTTAATCACTTTAAAGTGTGATATCGGAGTCTAAATACTATTGCTGATATGTAATTAGCTTCTTAAAAAAGTAATATCTCTAAGCTCTGGTAAAAGGGTTTCCTCCAGCAACGTCAGTCACTTTTAGCAGCTGATTATTCATTCATTTAAAACAAGTGAAACTGATAAATCAAAATATATTAAATGTTAGCATTTAATGACTCATTAAGACTTGCCATTCAGGAAGACATTATCTGCACATACTCTGTACTGTACAAAGGCACATCATATGTCTTTTTACTAGGCTTGGGGTAAATCATTAGCATGGGAGCAGTGCTGCTCAACATGGCCTAAAGTTCACTCTTTCTCCTTCTGACTCAGCAAACAAGTCATTAAAATATGAGTAGGTTCAAACTTCCTGATATTTGGTCAATATCTATAACAAGCGCAAAAACAATAAGCACTTAATTTTCCCCCACTACTGTGCAACACATGGGTATGCATTGAAATCCTATATTTCCTTCTCAGCTACTGTATTTCCATTTTAAAAGCAGTCAGCCTGGAGACTAGTTTGTACACTTTCAAACACAATAAGCAGCTCTCAGGGCACTCTATTTGATCCTCTACAGAAGGAAAGCAGAGACTGGTGTATATACACCCAGGCCTGAGACCGAGCTAGCCTCCGGAGCAGAGAGGAAGCTGTAACAACAACAAGAGGAGACGGACAGGATCGCAGAAGGCTTGGCTATAAAACATGTGTCCTGTTACAGAAAACAACCTACCTCCAAGCTGTTCGGTTCTCACCCATCAGCACATCTTAGGGTCTAAAGATGGATTGGATCTGTTTTAACTACCGGGCATTGTGATCTATGCAAAAAGCCACACATTTACCATCTCTCTTCCTGCTCACTCCCTGCCTGCCTCTCATGATCGCTATCCCCTTCTACCTGGAGTCATAAAGTATGCAAATGACCTCTGCTGAGCCTGTCGTAGTGACTGTAGCCACAGTAATACCACAGCCATGAAGCCCACAGGTGGTGTACATTACACAGCATGTTCCCTTAAGCTTAACCCTTTAGCCAAGCACATATGTCCGGTGCTTGTAGTCTTGTCTGAGTCACCTGAAGAAGCAAAGAGGGTGAACAGGAGCACTGCCCTACATTCCAGCGGCCTTGTTTGTGCATTCAGGGGGCTGTGCAGGTTAGTCTCGTGGGATGCGTCACAGTAAAGTTTGAAGCGTACTCACCTGTTGACTTAGCACAAATTATTCATGAGCTAATTAGACCTATTTTTCTTTAAACATGTAAAACGTCAAGTAGAAAGGTTGGAGGCCAGATGGGATCATGGCATGTGCATTTATTTACTGTGAGATAGAGCTGGGCTGAAAGCGTTGATCAATTGAATGTGTCACATGAGAGGGGGGCATCTAAGTGCATTGACTCTAAGGTTTTATAGGTACTATATAATTTGGTAACAAGAGGACTAAGAGTTTATTATGCTAGGTGATAAAGAATAATACCAAAGGTGCACTGGGAGGATATAATTATGCAGATGAGATATACAGGAAACAAACAGGAAAGCCTCACTCTGCATGGTATTCCTCTGTCATTAGGAAATATGTCACCTATAACATTTTTATTTTCTTTTAGACCAAAGCTAAAGCAGAATTACTGCATGAGGTTTTGCCAATTAAAAATACTGAATTTGATTAACAGCAGCCAATAAAGAATTCTAAAAGCAGACTAATCTATGTATCGTGATTGTGATCAAACACTCCTGTCCTCCGTGCTTTTTCAAAGTACAAGAGAAAACTTTTCTGTCCCTCACAATCACTCAAGGGTTACTGTGACTACATCGTGGGGTGTAGGGTTCATACTCTCAATTAGTACCACACACTCCTGCTCAAAGAACCCAGGTGAAACCTCAACTGCCCAAAAGTAATTGCTTTGACTAATGAAGTGCTGCTGCTCTAAGGTGTCAGCACAGTGGAGGACCCCTGCTGTTCCCAGATCAGAAAACCCTGTACTAGTCTAGCCATACTAATGAAAAACAACACTGCATTGTAATTTGAATGAGCATGCAGTGAGTAAAGCAAAGTGGTTCAAAAGCTATAAGCAGATATTCAATGTAAAAAAATATTTATTCCATGTTTTCCACCACAGATGCATTATTCACAAGCTGGGGGATGTCGGTGTGGAATGATGGGCGAGTGAGGAAAGTAGAAAACTGAAATAATTTACAAGCAGTAGTAGACTGAATAATCCTGCAGACTAGATGCAAGGTAAAATTAATGGAACACCGGGCAGTAACACCTGCAGAAAATATTTAGTGTGGGGGCCAGTGAATACCTTGGGGTGGCACAGCACAAAGGCTAAACAGCACAAAGTAATTTCAGACTACGCAAGTTGAAAGAAAGATAAAGATACTAAATTATAGTGTAAAATAAACTGCAAACTGTTTAATTCATTGGTTGATCTCATGTGAATATCAGATTGATATTCCCTTCAAAATTCAACTCAAATGTGTAACATCTTAAATGTATCTCAGATTTTTAAGGTCTTATGTTGCCTGCTTATTGCCTGTTCAGGAGAACTCAAGTACAGAAACCTTTACTGAAACACTTCTGTGTGTCATGGTTCAAGCTGAAGTTATTATTTGGTTAGACCTTTGTGTGCTTGCATTTCAAATGGTTCTCAAAAAGACAGTAAGATAAATGATCACAGATGAACACACAAGCGAGGCAGTCAATACCCCAGGCTGCTTACTGAGAGCTGGTGAGCAAAGCCACTCAGGTCTTCCTAAAAGTCGGTGCTAGCAGGCTAGCTGGCTGCTTCCTGCCCTTTCGTTTGACAGCTTCTCTCTCCCTGATGATGAGGTGAGGAGTAAACACATAAGTGCTTGTTAACCCTGTTCATCCAGACAGACTGGACAGCTGATGGACATTGAGAAGGGATAAACATCCATCGGCCCTGTAGGGTCACATCTGGTATTTTGGCTCTCGATTCTGTGTTTATGCTCTTCTTAGCATGTGGAGAGCTGTCCAAGGGACAAGAAACCGGAAAAGTTGAGGAAAACAAATAACAGCCTTCCTCAGCAGATGCTGTTGCCTCTTGCTGACTGCTGGCCACTGGTACAATTGTGTTTGTTTTGACTTCAGCCAGCACAGCCCACACAGACTGTGCAGAAGCAGAACAACACTTTTTTTTCCAGCTAGTGTCTATTTTGACATCACCATTGTATGGACTGCAGTGAGAACACAGCGTGTGATAAACAACAGCTTGAACAATAGACTCACAGGGCCATTAGATTCAAGCTGAATAACTGAGCGATTACTTTGAAGCAAAGTGTCTAAGATTCCAACAATTGGTCCATATCTTTTGATTGTGCAATAAAAACTGATATTTAAACATCAACAACTGATCGAGAAGGAAAAAATAACACCGACCGCACCAGAATTAGGGTATATCAATTTAAGTCCCCACCCTACTCACAGTTAGCCGCTGTGAATAGGCAGAGCTGCAACAACAGGGGAAACAATAAATACCATGAAAAAGGAAATGTAATGTCAACAGACAGTAATACTGCATGAATGATGTGGTCTGTAGACACTGAAAGCGTTTTAGTGCAAGACACTGGGAAGGTTAATGTCACGCAGGCATCAGGACTGTCACAGTTTCTAAAGATCAAGTTCATATAAACGAGAACCAACACACAAATTGCAGCCTGTCTTGAAGCGCCGATGCTGTTCTGTTTATCTGTGGTTCTGCCGCCGCTTCGTTACAGTGACAACCTCGCAGGTGACTGCGGTAACAATACAGCAAGACAGCTCCATTCGAAACATCAGCAAACAGCCTGCTTTATTTCTATGATAACAAACCCAACATGCTGGCGCATTCTCAGACAGCTTGGCATCATGATTAGCCTTTCAATCTAGTTTAATCTGTTTTGCATTAACAGAGAAAACAACAAGAAAATCCAGTTTACCAGTGTAAAAGGGCATGCCATGTTTCCTACCACGCACATAAAATTCATTTCACTTCAAACGTCATTCTTGAATATCAGCTCCAGTGTAAGGTCTGCAGTGGGATCAAGTGGACTGTGAGTAGAGGTTATTTAGTCACACATACTGTGAATTCTGAATCTGAACAGATTAAATATTTAGTTTTCCCTCATTTGAATCCAAATATGGCCGCCATAGAAGGCGCACGTACTCCTGGTCTTCTACACAAAGCACAATTTGGCAATCCGATCCAAATGATATTATATTTGTACATGTACATAGATTTTAACATTACACAACCCTTCAAAAAACATCACTTTTCTGTATTCTGTGTAAACATCAAGAATTCTGACTGCTACATGTCTGATATTCAAAAAGGAAAAACCAAGAGAGCCGCCAGAGAATGTGGGAAGCCACTGAGGGATCGGGTCTCTGTCAGGGTACTAGCAGTTCCTGCTGGTTGGTTTTGCCATCTACACAAATGAGGAAACTGTCCAGGTAGGGCTCTTTCCTGCAGCTGAAAATAATCAGCCATGTGTATCAGAAGAAGCACAAGGTTGCCTGCACATTCTCTGGGCCAACAGTGAGTGCAAGCAGCAACAGTGTTTGGGAAACTGCCCCTACCAAATTAGAGAGGTAAAAAAAACAAAAAAAAGATTTTCTCCTGTGTGCTCATGGACAGAGTATGATCAATGGGCCAATATTCTGCCAGGCTACAGCCAGGTGCAACACCTGCTGCTACACTAGCATACAGAGCCACAGGAACAGCACTGCCAACCGAGCTATTTGCCAGCATATTGATAGGGCCAGAATCAGCACTGGTATCATCTGCAGTAGCTGGTGCTGCTCCATCATCTTGGCGAGGCACTCACTCACTTCCTGGGTGCATTACTGAGTGTTTTAGCAGCTGATGATATTAATGCTTGTTATGCAGATGGTCGTGATACCTGCATTAATTCAAGCAAGATGCAGTGCTGTAAGTTTAAATAATATGCTCAGTAAGCCAACAATCTGATCTCTTTGGTGAAATATGTATAATGTATCCAAAGATGACTCATTTACAAATCATTAGAGACGGGCTCATAACAATAAAATAAAACTTGTAACATGATATTGTTCCAAAGTTTTAGCCATTTCCCAAATGTAACACTTCATGATGCTTTAAAGTTTTGTTTTTTCCAAAGCAGGGAAAAGACACGCCAACATTTTCAACAAAGATAAAAGCAGCACTAATGAGAATTTCTGTTTAGTCATCTGTATCCCTCATGGAAATATACTGTGCTTCGCTGTGGAACTGCACGCCTGCGCTATCTGTAAACACCTTATTTTCAGTCTCAAAAGCCACTTTTACACAAACAGATAACTCAACAAGATGAGCCACTTGCAGTAAATAACACAAGCTAAAGTTTGATTTAATTCAAAATGACAAGCACCTGGGACTGGGACTGCACATGGTCCCTAATCTTCACACCCATTTACCAGCCAGTCTTCAGAAAGCTCAACTATATATAGGACATTGATAAACATATATTAATGTCATATACATTAGTTACATCAACTCTGTACTTGATGACAATATCATCGCTTTGTGCATTAATACTAACCCTGCAAAAAAAAATGTTTTACTTCCCTGAACCTTAACTCTAACCTTAAGGCTCATCTTACTTGTCCAAACAGGCTTTGACATGGTCTGATCGACACACAGATGTTTCCCTGTCCAGGCTCTGTTTTCAAAATGCTAAAGCTTCACTTAATAAGCCCTGTATGCGCCCAGCAGGTAAGACCTCAACGCAAAGACGCAAACACAAAAATAAATTTTCCATTTATAGGCTCAGCTTGACTGTAATTATCTGGGAGAGTTGCACAGATTTGGGCATCACCCGGACTGACGGATGGGCCTTGTGCTGTACTGTGAATACTGAGAGACAAACTCTGCTAGAGAGCAGAGGCAGAAAGGTCTAAGTGGCACTTTTATTTCTAAATACGCACGGCAAAGTAAATATATAAATAAATAAGTGACTATATGGATGGACAAAAAATCTGCTGTGTGAACTCAAATGACCTGAGGCCTAAATTCACCCGAGCATAGCCGAGCATGGTTATGGTAAATGGTAAATGGACTGTATTTTATATAGCGCTTTCTCACAGTGTGTTGCACTGGCCAAAGCGCTTTACAGAGATGATACACCATTCACCCATTCACACACAACATTCACACACTGATGACGACAAGCTGACCTCTCATACAAATAAAAAAGCAGGAAACACATGGGTCAGTGTGTAATACTTCTGGAGAACATACATTAAGAGTTAAAGCAAGTATAGGATTTTTTATTTAACTTGAAGAGAGTCTGACATGCCAACCTACTGTACATTGTTTGGTGCTATTAAGGAATCACACTGGGATATCCAAATTCACTTTTGAGCTCAGGTTTACCGTACAACAAACTTACTAACAGATATTAGACTAGATCCTTGCTTTTAAGGTGATGAATAAAATCCACTTTAAAACAAACTGAAAGCCAGTGTAGTAAAAATGTGAGTAATTTGGCCTCGCTTCTTTATTTGTGTCAAAAGCCTGGCTGCCACAGTCTGAAATAGCTGAGGGGGACAAACAGCTCACAATGTTCAACATTAAATATTAAAGCTTATTTTTTTTTCCCATTAATTGGAAATGCCTCTTAATGAATCAGTCGTGAAGAAAACACTTTAGCTTTTCAAACCTGAATGAAAGTCAGCTTCCTTGTTGCTGGCAGCTAATTTGACATTTTTTGCAGAAAGTTAAGAATTTGATGCATAGCAGAGAACACAATTAGTGGGTTAAAAAACCGCTGTAGAAACTTCCAAGACCTCAAGATGCCCAACTTTTACTATTAGCTGCACAGTCTGTTAAATATCAAACCTGTGACTGGGTTTCAAGGGTTTAAACAGCTAGGCATCATCTGCATAATTAAAATAAGAGATTATGCTCTTACTTTAGTGGGTAAAGGTGACCATATGTAGATCTCTCCAAAGGAAACAACTCAGGTAAGCTTCATTGGCAGCTGCTATTAATGACCGGCTGGGCCCACAGCACATCTGGCTCTGCTGCGCGAGACAAACATTTCAACAGCAGCATCAAGCCTGGTGCTATGGACGCACATTGATCAGCCTTTTGTATCAAATCATTCTTCTGAAAACATTTTAAATTCAGCCGAAGCCATTACACAAATGTTTATTAGTGTAGTCAGAGGCTTGTTATTGTGTAGCGTTGAATGCATCACCGGATATCAAGACAAATAATCTTGTGTGATTAGAGATAGGAGCCAAAGCAGTGTGTAAAGTATAATAGGCACTCACCTTATAATAATAGAGAGAAAAGCAGCAGCAGAGTACAGAGCAAACAGCACCCGATGCAGGCGGACACAACATACACACCTGTTCAGTGTAGCACTCGAAATCTTCCAAAGGAGTTATCTTAGGTTTTGGAGTAACATACACCGATCGGCCTTAACATTATGACCACTGACAGGTGACGTGAGTCACACTGATTATCTCGTTCCAGTGGCACCTGTCAGTGTGTGGGGTAAATTAGGCAGCAAGTGAACATTCAGTCCTCGAAGCTGACGTGTTGGAAGCAGGAAAAATTGGCAGCGCAACGATCCGAGTGACTTTGACGAGGGCCAAACTGTGAAGGCTGATGACTGGGTCCGAGCATCTCCCACACCTCAGGTCCTGTTGGATGTTACTGGGCTGCAGCAGTCAGTACCTACCAACAGTGTCTAAGGAAGGACAGTGAACTGGCGACAGGGTCATGGATGCCTGTAGGATTAACTTTTAAGTTTCATTCCTCCTTTTCAAAAGATTCCATTTCATTTGAATCTTTGTTAAAATGGCTGAAATGAGAAGTGTACATTGGTCTCTATGAAGAGGAACATTCAGCAGCTATAGTGGTGATATCACACCTAGAGTGGGGAGGCTGCTGAATTTACATTAGTTTTTCAATGAATGGTCAACCCACTTGTGACACGAGTGCCAACCGACTCCTCTGTACACAGCATTAGGCAGGTGGTCATAATGTTATGGCTGACTGGTGTAAGGCCTAAAGAGAGAGCACACGGGTGATTCAGAACCTCCCCGGCACAGTGTTATAGACATTATAAGCTTCACAAGGCTAGTATTTATTGCGGGGCTGTTGTAGTGGATAGCTTTATACTGTGCTGACAGTTCCAGTTATGTCTGCCTCCAGTGACATTGCCAGGAATGTCGAACTCCTAGCAAATCAGTTGTTAACGAGGCCAAATAAAAATAACAACTGGCTGTATATTGATTACTGCCAAGTGAGACATTTAGAGGAAGGAATCGTGTCCCCTGTCTCGGCAATGAGCTTGGAACTCATTGTGACTCGTGGAGATGACTAAAATTTAAAGTTTTCAAAAGATCTTGTAAATTTGAAGGGATGATGAGATCACAACATTTTGCACTCTAAACCCTTATTAAGAGTATGAATGGTGTTAGGCATGCATTGAAGCGTGCCTGAATAGGGGAAACTGCCAAAGGTTTTCCATATCATGTCAGCACACAAAGGCGGTCTGGGTCTGGAGAAGTAATCATTTGTGCTGAATGGCCATATAAGTCTGAGGTCTTGACAAAGAACAGCCTGAGGTGTTCTTATATCTGCTGTCTCAAAAAGATCAATCGGTGTTTTGTAAAGTAAACCTCACCAGGATAATACAAAGCAGTTTCTGACATACTGTCAGCTGTCACTGTAAGTCACCAGGGAGATGATGTTACTTAAGAGACAAACCCAAAAGCTCAGTAATGTTGCAAGCTTGTGTTCCACTGAGGAACAGAAACAGGTGATGAAATTTCTGCCTTCTTTTGGTTTGGTGACGCATAGCAAATCAGCACATTTGTAGGTTTTTTTTTCTTTTTACTTCCATTTTATTTTCATCTATTGTGCGAGTGCCTTGGTTCAATATCTAATTATGTTACTAACACTGATAAAAAAAAAAACAGGAGGTCCGTTTGGGAGAAGGGACAGTGTGTTGAGTGGAGAAAATGGATCGTCCCATTACTGACACTGAAAAATACATTTAGGTTTTCCTATTATTCAAAAAAAAAAAAATTACTAACAAGGGGCCAATTCATAGGATCTAAATGTGTTTTAAGGGCAAAATCTATTAAGGGCCTTTGTACACAATATTGAATTTGACAGTGTTTAACGCCTTCAAAATGAATTAGCGTTTTTTATTTTGGAGAGCAGTGTGCTACACCCACTGTTCATGATTCTGCGTCAAAGAAGATGGCACAGTGCTAATGGCAGGCCGTGTTCCCAGAGCGAGCACTGCACCAACCGAGACACAAATGGACATGGTTGTACTTAACTGCATTAATACATCAAATCAGCTACTGACCTGCTTTCATCAATGAAGCACAGATATGATGATGCTCAGCATTTAGCAAATCAATCAACCTTTCAGTGGTCATGTGGCTTATTTCAACACCTTCAAAGAAAACAACATGGGCTGCAAAGATTCTGGTTGTTAATGTCTACAGCTGTGACTACAGGGCCTTCTATCAAGTCTGGTTTATTAAACTTTCATGCATTTGTTCTATTAACTGTTTAGACTGAAATAAAAAGAGAAAAGCTGAAAGAGGTTATATTATGTGTGGAAGGTTTTATTATAGATGTTTAAGACCTACATTTAAAATGACCACATAAAACAAGTTAACAAGTGGTTTGTAACAGTTTTCAAGATATTTTCAGGAAGCTGCAGAAATGTAGGGATTAGAAGACACTATTACAAACACAGTATTTAAAAGAACTGCATCTTTGTCATGTGTTGGTGTCAAGCACTGTATGCTACTGTAATTCATAAAATTACTATATGTGTACATTTTTACATAATGCACTCAGCTAACAGGACTTGGTGACAATTAAAATTAATTTCTCTGTGTACATACTATATCTTGTGCCATATTTATGAGACAGCAGTGCAACAATCTTTGTAAACTATGACTTCTTGTCCTTAAAGACATCGATTTCTTCTTCTACAGTTGAATCAGTCACAGCGTTTACATTTCAAGTTGTCTGTAGAACGCATCTAAACCATTTTTCAGTCACAGCATTTACATTTGTCTGTAGAACGCATCTAAACCATTTTTTCCACAGCTTTCTTTCCACACACAGGACACGGCAGCTGAAGTTGGTGTTATGGTTTGATTTGTCTGGAGGCTGCTTGAGCTTTTAAGTTTAATCTTGATAAAGGTTATATGATAAAGACTATCAAAAGTGGGAACTTAGCAACCTGCATGCAAAATGTTTCTTCACATAATTAATTCTACTTCCAGCCCTTGAATCAACTTCACTATCTTGCAGGCAACAAAACATAACAAAGATGTTAAAAGCTCAGTTTCTCTCCAGTGTAAAGCTTTTAAAAAAATCTTTTCATTTCCAAGCCATTAGACTGTTACAGCAATATCATCCTTAAGGATTATGAGATGTTCATTCCTCCATAAATAAGAAAATAATTCCTTCTTTCCCAAAAATCACACCCTACATTCACAGAACAATCCTACTCATCTGTTTGTCAGTCAAAGTCAATGCTACATGAAATAAAATACACCAAAACAGGTCGCAGCGGTTAGCACCGTTGCCTCACAGCGAGAAGGTTCTGGGTTCGGGTCCCACCCGGGACCTCGTTCAGGGACTAAGCAGTGGAAAATGAAAAATGAAAAAGGTCTACTACTGTATACCAGCAAAATACAACTTAATTGACAGGCTGCTTGTCCTGGGCCCCGTCAGACAGAAGGCAGCAGAATAAAATCTGAAAACTTTCCCTCTAATAGTGTTTGTGACCTACATTCGAACTATGGCGATGAACAGTCATACAAGTAATATTTATATTTCAAAATCCTTTTATACAACTTGTATAAGAACCAAAAATTCTTTTTTGTCTTTGTCATATTGCTGCAATTTTTCTCAGTGCTGCTGTTATGGTGAGAAGAAAAAGACCTAAACAACCTTGAACATGTAATTTCACAGACATGGGATTTTTCCATACATGTGTTCTAAACATAAAGGCAAAAAAAAACAACAAAAAAACAAAAAAAAACATTGTCCTCAGATTTGTGAACCAAAATTTGTTCAGGTTCCATGTGAAGACTCTGGAAAAAAAGCTGTTAACTCATCACAAAATGGCACCTCTACCATGTTCCCTAGTCTCTACACAGTGTGGTCAGGGTAGCACAAACACAGACGTTATAAATTGATCTCAGTGTGATGTTACAGCCTTGAGCTCTAGCTGGGAACACAGGAAATTGACTTGTATCTTTTCATGCTGCATTTGAGAACAAGAGGCTGGTCCGATTCACCTCACTGCACGAGGGAAGGGAGTCGATAAAAGGTGGATAAACTGGCCGGAGGACGTTTGCACGAGCTGCATCAGTCTCTTAACAAAGAACAACACTGGAAGATACTGGTCAAACAAACAGTGTGGCATATCTGTGATGTACCAGAGCTCTATACTGCAACTGCAAAAAAAGAAATAAAGCCTCATATAATTTAGAAGAGTGGCTTTCCAGTCATTGGAAACAAACTTCAACATGCTTAAAAACTTTCTTAAAAGCAGATTTTAACCTGTTACACCACAGCACCACTCCATATATATATGTGATTGGATTGCCTCTATAACAGAATCCAGGGCAGGTTGGTAAACTACCACCCAAGTATAAAACAAAAGGTCAGCAATGTATCTTTATCTTCCATTAAACCTCTTACAACATTTCTTCCTTGACATTTTATCTAGTCTTTCAAACTTTTAGGCTCTGGGTGACAACTGATTTCTAAAAGGTTTGACCTTGGATTCACACCTCAGGGTACAGACGGCTCAAACTGATCCAAAGTGCTCTCTGTTCAAAGTCTGATTGGCATTTCAAAAAACAGTCCATCGATTTGCCGGGGTTATTTCCTCCAGTCTGACACACTCCTCAGGTTGTTATCCCGGCAGGAAGCTGACTTGTGGCTTGGTGCAAGGGGCGAGCAGCACGGACTGGCTAAAGCCACAGTGGTACAAGGCATGTTTGAACTAACACAGCAGCAGTGGACAGATGCTGACCAAGACATGCAGTTGTATGCAAACACAGGTTGAACTACTGCTGAATGCTGAAGTCACATAATGTGATGATGTCCAGCCTGTGTATCTTTAGGAATCCCTGACTGATAATGCATCTGCTCCAGCCTTGGTATACACATAAATTTCCAACAATGATTAACGACGCTGTCCCGTCTCCCACAGGATATACTGTAGGCAACATTTTATCTATCAAGCCTGGAATGTGTATCGTCTATATTGTCTATTTTGCTTTTGGAAAACAGTAGTTGCAGTGGAAGGGGCAATAAAAACCTAAACAAAAGCTGCCGCATTTGTGGAAAAAGCTACAAATGCGGCAGCTTTTAAGTCTGTGATTGCCTGCAACAAGGACAGACCAAAGAGCAACATTTATCTGGAGTTTGGGTTTCCAGAATGCTGTGCTCAAATCCAGACCCAAATGAACCTTTCATCCACATCTCTTCACAGCAAAGCCGCTGGCCTGACGAAATATTTAGCCCTGCCACTCTCTCGATATTGGATATGTCACCCTCCACCGCCCGTACCACGGACCAGTGTTAAACTCATTTTGCCTGTGGTGATCCTCTGTACCAAGAGCACCAGAATAGCTTTTGTAGAAGATGATGCTGTCCATATGAAGAATTCAGAAAAAGGTAAAAACACAGCCGGTACAATGGTAACAGCTCGGAGGCACTAGGTGACATGTTAAACTATAGTCAAAGCATATGACTTGCCTTACATTTAACCAGATATCACTGCATTACTCAAGCCACTTAAATGTATTTACTTACTTTTATCCAACATCTAACCAGGAAGACCTTACTGGCATTAAAAATCTCTGTATCAAGTGTCCTGGCCATGACAGGCAACAACATCAACCAACACAGATACATAAAATACAAATAAGTCCACAACCCCCCGTCATTAGTTAGACAAACAGCTGATAATAAAAGTATTGCAGATGAAAATCTGTAAAAACAGTCTAATACACTGTTTTAAAACATTGAAATGAACAGAATTACAGTAACAAACGGTTCTTATTCCTAAAAAAGAAAGAAAGAAATGCTAAGCAGACCCAATAAAACTACAGGTGTTTTCACTGACAGGACTGTGTGTGTGTAGACGAGGCCTGACTGACGCTTCCCTCACTTCCTGTTTTGATGGGGCACCATGTTGTTATTAGCACACCAGCACTGCTTCAACACAGCATGAACACCACTGAACTAAATCAGTCAGAATGACCCAAAAAGCATGTGTGGGTGGGATTTCACTGAAACAGCATTAAAAAGCTATTTAACATGCACTAAAACATACAGCATTTCAATCTTTGAACCAATTATCAGTCTCTTAACAATTTAGCCAAAAGCAGTTCCCAGTTGTCCATGTTTTTTTTTACACTTGGCATTATGAGTGAAAAGAGAGTAAATAAGTAACTAAATGAATTAAAAAATTTCAAGGCCCTTGTAGCCAAACTGGCAAGATACAAGGGCTGACAGGCAGAACGAGTAAGGAGGGGACAAGGAGGGAATGATACCGCCAACACACTGACAACCAATTTGGCAAAACAACCCCTGCCTGGCTGCTGCAGTATGATATTTCACCAGGGGAAGGGAACTTTACATGAAATGTCAGGGCAAACATTGCCCGTGACAGGCTGACCATTGGGGTAATCCGTTACTGGCCTCTGATAATGGTAACACTCACAGATCCTCCAGAATTTCTCTGCGAGTCTCCCTGAACGCCCCTGGGGCTCGGGGGTGTTGGGATGACTGTGAATGATGTGCACGATGACTGTGAAGACGAATGTCGGTTAAGTGATGACTGTGAAGACGGATGACGGTTAGCAGAGCCAAGCCTAAGCTGTAGGGAGCGCACCGAGACTTAATACGCCACCTTCCAATACGTCTTCCAAGTCCAAGAGCCAAAATCACCCCATCTGTTTCAGTAACTGTGCCATCAGGTTTCTGCAGAGGGATGTGGAATACCTAGTTCAATAAAGAGACGCACACAAAACTGTTTGCAACAATCATTAAACCTCTCTATTCAAATACAACTCAACAAAGTGAGATAGTGGATTTAAATTAGGTTCCTTCTCTCACCGTACAGCGATTTTCTGTCATTTAAACAAATCAAGAACAAATTAAGCATGAAGCTTTCAAGTGACCCGTTACATTACAGAAAATGCAGCTCTGGATCTGGACAATCTATTAAAGTTACCAAACCTGGCTCCCAAACGCATTCAGGGAAAAAAATAAATAGGATGTCTATTAACATTCTCACACTCAGATTTACAAGGATGCTCTGCCTAAGGTCCACACAACTGTTACCCTCCCTTTGAGTGTCACCGAAATGCTCGCTGCTTTACATGACTTGGTCGCACACAGAAAGGCGTTTGCTGCTGTGTGACAGAAAAGGTCAAACCACAGAGAATAATTCATTGGCATGTTGAATCTTATAAAGTAAAATGACTGGTAGCTCTGTGAGCAAGAAAGAGGAGCATGAATATGGTTGAAAAATGGATTTTTAAACTGGGGCTGAACTCTGTATTTGAAGTAGCACAGGAGGACTCCAGACTGAGGTTAACATACACTCACCGGCCACTTTATGCGTTGCACTATTTAGAGGTCTCTCATTATTTTTGTCCTCCCTAGCTGCATACATGAGAAGCTCAGAATATTAGGAACACCTCTAAATATAATGTAGTCCAGCACAACACCGCCTTTAATTAAGACCTCAATAACAACACTGAAACATTTTGAGCTTCATAAACAAAGATGTTAGGATGGAAATGTTGCTGTGAGGTGCATACAATTGTACAGGTGTACCTAATTAAGTGGCCGTGAGCATATTTAAAGTAAACAGTTTACTCTATTTGCCAAGGACGTATTTAATCTTTTAGTTAGGCAACAATTCGACACTTGTGTCACCAAGAACAACAGGCCCTTAATGGTTTTGATACTTCCACTCTTAAATTCAAAATCTGTTATGGAGCCTTGGTAATCCCAAGGTGTAAGGGGCTAACCATGTAGCCGTAATGTCCCCCGATCAAGTCGAGGACAACGGTTATAACCCCCCTGCCCTCTCTTTTCTCATTTCCTGCTGCTTTCTACTGTCACTCTCTAATACATTTATCAAAAGCGCAGGTTTCAGTGGTGGTGAAAAAGGACATCCACAAGTACTTTATTAGAGTACAATTTTTAGACGCTTATGATTTATTTAAGAATTTCCACTTTAAGCTAATTTATATTTCTACTCCACTAGATTTTAGAGGGCATGATTGTGCTCAGCTCTGCAGCATTAGACTGTGACAGCCAGTCGCTCTGTAGAATCATCTACGAGGGATTGTTACAGGTTACAACCGTATATAAAGGTATTACATGAAATGCTGCTGAGACATTCATCTATAATATCAACAAGTTCTCTTCTAAGTACTTAGCTGCTTTATATTTTTACTGATAATATTTATGTAGTTTTCCTTAAGTATGATTTTGACTGAGACTATTTCACTTTATTTTGTCAAAGGATACAACTAGTCTTTTAATATTTTCATCTCCTATAGGCTATAAATAGCGATCATTTATCAAGCATTTATCACAGAGCAACTCGATACCAGTGCCATTAGAACGCCAATAAAATGAGCATGGAACAAATCATTTAGTCATGAAGGAATGAAAACATAAATCAATGTGCCACAGTCAAGTAAAAAAAAAAAAATAAAACAACCTATTGCTGTTAATTAGTTGGATATGACATTAAATGTCTGGCTGGTTAGTTACTCTGTCCCTCAGGGGGAAAAATACTTTGCACCCAATAATATATGGTGCTGCCTTGTACTTACAAATAATAAGTTAACGATGCAGTTCTTCTTTGCGAAGGAAATGGCTCATGCTGAAAGACGCCTTGAAAATCCATACATAAGCTCGTCAGCAGGGAAAAGTCAAACACAGCTGAACACTATTGTCTTGGACTATCCAGAAATCATTGCCCACATGCATCCACAGTTTCTCTTCTACTGTATGCAGCCGAAGCTGTTCATCAGGGGCTCACATCATTAAAAAGAAATCTATGAAAACATTGAGGGAATGTCCTAAAATGAATATACTTTACTTGACCGCTGACTTGCAGCTGGACAACAGCAGTACACAGATACAATCAGATGCTCTTGCAGTCAGACTGACTGTAACCCTTCATCCCATTAGCTCATAACAAATACAGTAAACAATTGTCAAGATGCTCCTCAAGCTGAGATCTACATGCCTGCACTTTGGGAGGGCGCACATGCATGCAGACGACCCTCCCTTTCCTTTTAGCCGGCTTCACTCAGTCATTCTGTGGATAACATCTCTGTATATTTTAGCACATTTGATTAAGCGGGTCGCAAGTGCCTCGACTGACAAAGACGACGAAGGGAGAGAGTGGAGAGCCAGAGAAAAAGACGACTGCGTTTGAGCTAAAATGCAAAGTTGCCCGCCACTATGGCTTCTGTCATCAGTATTCTGAGACACTGCGAGATACTCATTTATTTATTTCTGTCTCTCACTTCCCATTCACAAGGTCCAAGGCTTTTCATATCACTCTGTGTGATGGAATGTACCCATTGTTCCCCCCCCCGGAGATTAAACTCCATGAAATGTCAATTTGAAATAAACTGCGAAAAAGTGATTCAGAATCCAAGCCAAGCACTAGAGAGGGAAAGCAAAGTGGTGGGAGGGAGGAAAGAAAATGAAATTGGGGAGGAAGAATAGGTTAGGGAAAAAAGAAAGGAGCATTGTCTTCTGGTGTGTCTTGGGCTAGGGAAGAAGTAGGAAGTGTGAAAGTTCATTTAATCCATCTAAAAATTTTTGGACTGTGCTGCCAAGCAAATCCCTTTTATTCCTCCAGCAAAAACGGGCATCATGGATGAAAAGTGTTTCATTCTTGCACTTTCTTGCTACAGGCAATTGGAGAAACCAGCAACCAACACATTGTAAAGTGCCTCAGGAAGCTTGGGTGAGGAAGGTTAATGAACCCACCTTTTCCATCATCCCAGTGGGCGTTTTTATGGGAGAAAAATTAATTACTTGTGACAAATACACTGGTGCTTGGACGAACTTCCATTTCTGCCAGGCGGCCTGTGAACAAAAACATTTTTCCAATGTGACTATATTAGCCATGGACCTGCCTAATCGGTGGCCTATGCAGAACCGCATGTCAGCACACACACAAGGTGCATAACCAAGGATCTTACTGGCAAAACATGACAACCCAGAAAAAGTTCACAAGCTCTGACACCGATGCTGCTTCCTGAGTAAAAGAGTGCCCGCTCTGCCATAGTGCCTCACACTCTGGGCGAACAGCCATGTGAAATGACAGATATACTTCTGATTTTATTTTCTACTGTATGTAGTGCATTCAAATGTTCGAAAATGGTAAAGAAATGATTCGCTCCCGGTTCTCCCACGAGCACTGCCATGATTAAAATGACATGTTTAGTGTCCCCCGTTAGCAGCATATTGACCCCATTAATCGCGCCGCTAAACGCCGTTTCCCTTTCTGGAACGGTCAGTTTGATGAACTGTTCATTGGCTTTCACTGGTGGAGAGCGCCAAGGTCTGAACCAAAATTATTAGGCTAATAAAGAATATGGAGTTTTTATAATTAAGATCCCGCTGGCTTATGATTGCATTCATTGTTCCCATCAACCACCATGGCGACATGAAATCACATATAAATGAGGCATTAGCTGTACCGACGAAACAAATATAAAATGAAATGTTTAAAGATCACCTCACTTTTAAAGCAACAGCTATAAACTACATGGAGTGCTGCCAACCACATAGGGTGAACTATCCCTCTTCTTTTAGGATCATCAGCCCACTAACAATCAATACACTCAAGAAAAATGTGCTTCAGCATACGCACAGGGTTCTGCTCACCCTAAATCCTTTGAGCTGGCCACAGCAAAGTGTCCCCGAAGGAGAGTATTAATCCTCATACATGATTCATTCATTTGTACAATCCTGACAGAGAAAAACATAAAGAGATATGAGGCAAGAAGGAGAGGTACAGAAAGGTGAGAAACTTAATGTGGATCTCAAATCAAAATAAAGCTGAGGAGGTAATTCAACATGGCTTTAGACACTACTGTCAGTGAAGGCACCGAAGTGTAGCCCCAGCAAGACAATTAAATAGCTATCCGTTTGGCCTAATGGTTGCATTTGGTGGAGGAATGACAAATTAGAATTCAATGAAGTTATACTTATTATAACTGCATGCTTGCCTTTTACTGTCTGCGCGGTGCCACCCTGAACTCACAGACAAATTACCCAGAACACCACAGCTATGAATTATTTATTATGTGAGATACTGGATAACAGACACCTTCAGTTGAAACTAAAACTTAGAAAATGTCACTGACTGAAAGAGTCAATTCTTTTGTTCCATTTGATTAAATTACAAACAAAACATTGTGGCATCAATATCCAACATATACAAACAAACGCAGAAATGATTAGTCTCTTCTTTTAACATGACTTGGTTGCAGCTGTGCACCTGATATCGCACTAATGAGTAAAAACATTTGTCCAAAGAAGGTAACTGTGAACAGGTTCATTCATTTTCAGCATCATTGCAGCTTCCGCAGGCTTGGGCCATAAAGCACAAAAATATTGTTGATGGTGTTGAAATCACCATGCAATAACGTACTGCGTAATATACCTCAACGACATTTGGCATTCACGTTTATGGCTGTAGAGAAACTGATCTAGTCCAAAGGTCAAGGTGCTGACAATAAAAGAAGACAGCATTAAAAAAGGAAATAAACAAACACAGCATTTCCGCTTCGCAACCTCTAGGAAACATCAGACAGCGCACACGTCAAAGGAATGAATTAGCCTCTAATTTCATTGTCGACAAATGAAACAAACAATCAATAAAATGCATTCAAATGTACAATTTAATCAGTCCACTTATCGTCAAGGTGGCCTGCTGGGAATCGCAGTTAATTGACAGTATTTGTGCAGGAATACCAAATAAGCAGTGGCGTAGATTGCCTTTAAAGCTCTCTTAGTGAGACATGCATAAATATGGAAACACAGACAGATGCTCGCGGTGATATAATGGCATCGGAAGGCTCACTTAATTTAATGCAGGCACATCATTTGTCCTATGGGAGCCTTATTCTAATACAAGAGCTTATTGCAGATTTAGTTAGATACTAATTTCACTCATCACTCACATAAAGAACACTGCCAGAAATGCTACTGCATGAAATGTACTGTAGCACACTTATGAAAGATCTGACTTTTAGATTCAACTTGTTCCCAAGTTGGAGGAAGTGACCGGCTTGACAAGAGGATAAAGAATTACATGTTCCGACTTGTCTAAATCCATTTCTGACTAAAAAAGGGTTGATGAACTGTGTTAGGAAGACATAATATGTTTCAATCTGTCAGTGGAAACTATTATTTTTATTTGTTTTTGTTTTGGGGACTATATATTGCTAAGTTTTAAAAAGAAATGCCAAACAGAGCCATGTTTTCCTCTAAGGCATAGCAATGCATAGAAGGGCTGGGGAAAAAAAGTCATTCCAGTGAGTCATTTGTTGCCTTAAATTGCTCTTTCAAGACAAGACCATTTGGTTTACTCATGTATGATCTGCTAGAAATAGTGTCCTGTCAGAGACATGGGAGACTTGTCTTGGTTAGCCTCTCCAGGGGAAGAGAATACCACAGCTGTCCATACTATCAGATATAAATGAATAGCTGTGGTACTGAATTGAAACATGTCTTGGGGAACTTTGGGGCCATTACTATATGTTAGATGGAAGAGAAAGGGGATTTTAATATCTCAGGAAACAATGTAAGGTTATGGCAGAGGCAGTGCACATGGAAAGAGCAGTGTACTAAAGGAGCACTACCTGTCACGTGGACTGATTTACAACATGACGTTTTGACAGCAGAGCTGACTGACAGGTGGCCAAAGGAAATAAAATAATCCAGTTTCCAGCACTTCTTAAAATACAAACATAGTGTTCAGCAGCAACAGCTACAGGGAACAACAGCCTGGGCAGAAGCCAGCACATTTGGGGTCCTTGATGCGTAGGCTTTCAACAACCTCTCTGTGGACTCCAAATGTTGACAACACAGGACAGACAAGGATCCCTCAAGTTTACTTTCCAATATCACAGTAATGTAAACGCATAAAATGGAATTTCACTTATATCAGTTTCCTTTATTTAATCAGAGCAAACAGATTTTCCTAAAGACCTGGCCTCAGCAACATATTTACACACAATACAGGGCACAATCACATTAACTTGGTATATTGAGTTAAATAATTATGGGCAAGTAAAACGAGCACAGGACAGTATTTAAAAACCACGACCCAGAGAGTGGCAGCAGAGAGCACAAAGGCACATACACAGACACACGAGATGCATTCGAGGCTGCGGTCAGATTAAAAATATGGGTCAGGGGTTAGGCAATAAAATTTGCAGCCAGTCTTGGCGACTATGGCTCCACATTGTCAGGGCTCATCAGTTATTAGTGCTTTATGAGCCCCTATAAACAAACTAAATAAAGCTTTAAGCAAAACCTAATTTTCACAGTTTTAAAATCTCATGATTTCCCACATCAGGGGTCGAAAAGGTCTCAAATAAAGAACGTGCTGATATAAAATGCTTCTTAAAAGAGTTAGGTGTGCCAGTGTGCTTTACTGGCACTGTCAAATAAGATAGGTGTGACCTGACAAGATGCCAGCCACGAAAACAGGCCTGCTGTGAGTGTGAACCATGCAGCGGATGAGAAGGAGTGTGCTTGTTCAATGCAGTGGCCTGTATGAATAAACAGACAGGTTGACCCCACTGCTACGGATGGCGTCATGGTCCGTTGACAGATGAGCAGTGTGTCAAATTTCCTGTCCACCCCTATGTCAACACATAGGAGTGTGAAAACAAACTAGACCAGATTATATTCAACTATATTTGATTAGTCTCTTAAATGTTATGTTGAGAATAAAATGAGAATCTACCCGGCTACAAAATAGTAGAATGCAGTGACTGTGCATAATGTTTTAAAGTTGCAACCTTTGCATCTCTTATTTAGTATGTTTTTGATCAGTAATGCTATGTTAAGATTTTTAATCTCATTGCGGTTTTTCTGGTTAAGTCAAGGTTAAATACTAAATAAATTTCAGACTGTGTTATATAAGTAAATAAGAAGGATAATGGAAAAAAGTCACGCTGATATTACTTCATACAGAACGGATAATGCAGCTGTCATACCACATCTAAATTTCTTCTATTTCCTCTCCTGAAAACTGAAAATGTCTCCCCCTCAGTCTGTGTGACAGTTCAATTTCCTGTGCAAAGTTTTAATTTGAAGCATCCTCTTGATGCCCTATCTGGAATTTAGATCTCATGAGGTCAAGCCGGCATGAAGAAGAAAGGGCCATTGTGCTGACACTCATCTGCAATGTGACTTTTTTTTTTTTTTTTTTACAATTGTGCCACCGCACACCCCAAGGGGAACAACGCTTAGGTTCTTAGTGTTACACAAAACACTTACAAACCAAAACCGTACTAAACAACTAGAAGGCAGGAACCTCATCCTTAAAACTGTGTCAGGCCCAAAGCTAAGGAGCAGCCTGCTTTGCTGTGCTTTTCAAATCAAATACTTCAGCAGCCCTGAGATGCAAAAACATGGCCAAATGTTGCACAAAAGCAACTAACACAACAACATCAGCAGTGTTACATCAACCAGAGAAGCTGGACAGCACAGCTATGCTTCACACACACGCACACACAAACACACACGTAGAACTAGTGTTTTATTGATTGAGGAATGCGCTTTAAGTAATTGCCTAAGGTCAATCTAGCCAGATAAACTGTTTTCTTGCTTCATTAAAGGAAACCACAACTTCTCCCTCAGTCATTCAATGTGAGTTATTGACTCCCTGTCCCATGACATTTTGATACAAAAGCAAAGTCCCACAGATTTTAGATAAACTGATTGTGTTTGCTGCCCTTTGTCTTGTAAAAATGTCTTTATTAGACTTACTCCCTTTTGTTTTTGCCAAAGAGCATCTATACATGCTTCTATTTCTAAAGAGGATGGATGGATATGACTCACAGCTTTATATAAATCCTTTAGTCCTGTGATGAGAAGCAACTGCACAGTTAATTGTTTGCCTCTTGTATGAGTTGTATTATTGAAAAAAAATCACTGTCACTGGGTTCATTTGCCAGTATTTTTTTTTTCTTTTGCATATCCACCATATAAAAAGCATATTTCCTATAATACAGCATCAATAACATGAGTGGAACCATTAAGTGAAACTCAGTTTGCAAAGTGAACAAAAGCTTGACCTAAGCAACTGTGTGGACATCGAGTTGGTTCTCTGTTACAGAACGATGCAGTGTAGTACCACTAAACAGTAATGCTATATCAAGAATAATAAAAACAGCCATTAGGTTGTGATGGATTAATGAACTCAAACAAGTTATAAGCTGATGCACCTGAAGGTAAGAGAGACCCATTTGATCATGCAAACCACTATCACACGCCATGAGAAGCAATAACGTAAAGGACAGATGAACACAGTTATATTATTTAATACATACCAAGATGTGGAAATCATGGGCACTGGGTGGTGCAGTGCCCAAAACAGGATCCGCACATTGTTTACATAACCAAAACCTACACCATCTCATGTACACGTACAACTTTATCTAGAACAAAGTGTTGTTCATATATTAGGCACATGCTGAACGAGGTCGAAGGTGATAAACTATTGAACTCTTGCTTCCTTTTAAGCTGCAAACTCCCATCACACAGTCACTTTATAGAGAAAGATGACACCAAACTAGATTCAATTCTAAAACAAAGGCTCTCAGTCAGCATCATGTGTAGAGTGCCATGATGTATAATTCATTGCCATGAGATTTGCAAGTCTCCATCTTCACATTCATTCTGTAAAACGATGTTAGTTACTGGGTTCAGACATCCCACTTCCATCAGCTCAGCTCTGTTGGATTACATCAGAAGCTGCAGCTAAATCCAAATTCAGCCCTGAACCTTCATTACTACCACTAAGTACCACTGTCAGTTTTAATTCTAAATCAGAAACAAACCTCTATTAACTTAAGGTTTAACGTGACTAGCACTTTTACAGGCTATTGTATTCATAAGAAGTCAAGTCAAGCTGCACACTGAGCCTTCAAAGGACTAAAAAGCATGAAGATGACAGGCTCGTGCTAATGCAACATTTAAATGTTAGCTAAATGTGAATACCGTGCATGATCCCATTACACCCTCAGAGAACGGCTTGTTTGTTCTAAAACCCCTGATCTAAAAAGTTTCTTAGTGGTTTGAAGTGCAATTTAGATAAACGATAGGCCTCAACTAATGTACTGATAGGATTTGAATTGATCTGAGCTCAAAGAGAAAGAACAGGAGAATGCCAAACCTACAGCTTTGCTCACAAAAACTAAATATCATGATAATGCAGTGGAGCACTTGCAGATTTAGAGTAAAAGCCCAGGGGATGCAGATGAAGACTCTCAAACTGAAAAGCCAAAATTTACCTTCCTTGCTTGTATTTTTCCACCTTAAATAATTTATCTTCATATCTCTACACTGAAAAACATTTGTAATAAACACACCTGCCTGGACTTCTGACTCACCATCTTGTTTCAAAGATTGAAATTAAGCCAATTAAGGATGCGTGGGGTGCCTGAGCTTGGCAATTAGTGATCTAAATGCTTTGTTCAAAGCTTGAAATCAAACTGCTTAATCACTGCACAAATCCTCAGACCCTCAGAATCACTCTTGTATTGTGGAGCATGCAGTTGAAGAATTAGGCTAAAATACCGATTCGTGTGCCATGAAAACTGAAAACTCTTTTTACTGTCGCCTTCATAAAACGGATAAGGATAATAATATTCACCTTTATTTGGCCAAGTATGTTGCACACAAGGAATTTGTTTGTGGTACAGAACAGAGGCAGCCATTTGCGGCGCCAACTCAAACGATGGCACTAACCATCAGGGGTGACTTGGGGGTTCAGTGCCTTGCCCAAGGACACGTCAAAATGTGGACTGCAGGCACCGAGATTCGAACCTCCAACCCTCCGGTTAGGAGATGACACACTCTACCCACTGAACCACAGTCATGCACTTTGAGGTCAATACAATTATTTCTGAATATGATAATGTCTATCATTCATATCAAACAGATTCAAACGTCAACTGATTTGACAGCAGAAACTTTAAGGTTTCAGGAGATATAATGTGTCCACAGAGGATTTGTGCTTCTCTAAGAAGCCCAGACTCAACCGGGCTGCTCAGCGACCCGATTAGAAAACATGGCACTTAGCAACTTCATCATTTGTATCTGTGTACTGCTACGTGCTAGCATGCATAATATAACTCAGTGTTAGGATTAGCATCCAGCCATTTCCAGCCCCTGCGATGAAAGCAGATGTGTACACATTAGTAAGAGCATCCCTTGAGGAGATCTCATTAAATTGCTGGATCACAGCAGCATCCAATCAACAGCATCCACAGAGAATCCAGAGGAATAGATTTTCATTATCTTAGCGGGGGCTGCATATAAAACTTATATTTGGTTTCCATGCCTGCAGTTCACATGTTGAAACAGAGCCCTTTCACAGCACTCAGCCTTATCTCAGAACCTGATTATGTGAGGAGGTTAACTGGAGATTAATTGGTCGGCAAAATCATTAGATCACATGCATTGATCTTGTGAACTGACATCAACAAGCTGTGCACTTTCTTCTCCTACGTTCCACCCAAATAGTAATCACAAAGGAAAATAACAGTTTGGTTATGATATATGTTAGAAAGTTTTATGATGCTGGTGGCTAGGACCAGCACGCCCACCCTGCCGTGACACTGCCACTAGATTCAATCTACAATATGCTGATTCCATCATAATAAAGAAAATTGGCTCAATCCCTGAGGAGAGGGGCCCTAATAGAAAATAATTCTGCCCTTGAAACACTCTGGGCCTGGCTTTGATTAGATGATGCTATCTTTGTTTAGACTTGAGCATCTGGGGCAGGACCATGTGTTCATATATTTAATTAAAATACCATTGCCTGCACTGACAAAGGACACTTATCTCATCACAGTGTTCACCCTGGATTTTGTCTCTTAATTCAAAAGATTATCTTGGTTGATTGGCCATAGAGGTGGGATGGACGAGGGCAACGGTGAGTATGGAATCTATTGGCTTGTCAGAATACTGGCTCGTCTGCTGTCCACCTTGACTGCAGGCCAGACATCATCACTGCATGCCATCTGGCTCGGAGACAGAACTATTTTACCGTTATCGCTGTGTTTTTATCATTTATCTAGGGCTGTGTGAGAGCATAATCACAGTGTCATTATGTTGTCACAACCTTGCGACAACAAAATTTATCGCTGAGCCATTGACGACCTTTGTATGCCACAAAAACATGCCTCACTGATACTCTATTAGTCAGTACAAACTGTGGGAAACATGAGCCAAATGTAGTCCTTTTTATATTTATTTCTCAATGGGGCAGCAACTAGTGACTGTTAATTTTCCAAAGATTCTGCCTGTTATTTTCTGAACTTATAATTTTGTCTATAAAATGTCAGAACACTGAAAAATGCCAGCTTCTCAAACATCAGAAATTGTATTTGTTTTCTATGACGGTAAAGTGAGTACATTTTTTGGACTGTTGGTCTGAAAGAAGTCATTTGGATCTTAAACTGTAATCATAAAAATAACTGCTAGCTGCAGCCCTAACCATCAAATATATGCTCTGACTGTAGAGATCATTTTAAATTGAAATAAGGGGAAATCATCGAGAGGAATATTTTTAAAGGTTTAGCTCCTTAAGTTAATAATTCTTTAAAATCAATCAACATCATGACTTGATAATTCTTTTAAATATCCACTGTTTTTACATAAAGTGGTTCAGAAAAACATGTCCTAAATAAAAGAGACTTTAAACAATAAAATGTTTCTATACAAAAAATATTCAGAATATGTTAAAGGTGGCACCTCTCTCCAAAAATTATTTAAAAAAACTATTTAAAAGTAAGAAAACAATTTAATTCATTTTGTATTTGCTCTTACATAATGTAAAGTCATTTTTGTCTGACAAATATTTATCTCCATAGGCCAAATATGCAAACATTTTCCCCAAAATAGCAAATATTTGACCACAAACACTATGTAATTCAACCGCAGTACATCTGTGATCCAGTGCAGTTACTCAAGCATAAGATGTTACAAAACTTGAACAAACAAGACGGCACTGTAGTGTCCCAGGAGCTCTCACACCACTGAGACCATACCAGGAACTCTACCACGCTGCGGTTGTCGTTCTGGTTACGTACAGCAGACTCAACTGTGCAACCTGCAGTAACACACAGAAATTCCCTGGACAACCACGACTGTTTTCCTGGCGAGCATGAGCTTTCTCCTGGGGCCTGTGTTCCCTGCACGTTATCTTCCAAATGAACTCACCGAGGTTTCCTGTGAATGTCACATAACCTGTTTGCCCACGGCATGAGGGGCCTGTTTGCTTCTCCCAGGCGACTGAGTGTTGTGATACTGCCAGCCATTAAAGGGCAACAGAGTTTTGCTGCTTATCCCTTCTGTCATAAACCAAGGCTGTGATGAGACATGATGGAGTAGATTTATGAGTGGCCAGAAGTCACAAGAGGGCAAGTGGGAATGAGTTTAAGATACAGAGCAAAGTATGAGGGGTGTGCAAAACTGATGACATTAGTATTAGTAGTAGAGTATACGGGACTGAAGGGAACAAACACTTCATGAAACTACTGACTTATTGCAAACACTACTAAAAGGTGGTTTATATTAGGCTGCATACCAGTTGGTCAGTTCATCTATTAGTCTGTTCAAAGCATCAACATTGTCTATAAACAGTGGATCAAGTCTTTTTAAAGTAAAACTGACAAAAAAAGTTTGATAGTTACAGAATATTCTCAGGTTTTGGACTGTCCGGATTGGACAGCTACCCTGACACGACTTTGTTATGGTCCGTTTTGAACAAAGATCTTAAACTTATGACTAATATTTTAAATCTTTAGAAAATGTTGTCATATCAAAATCAGCCTCCATTAATTGAATACAGTAAAATGACAAAAATTAAACAATCCTGGTTAAAAACTGAGTTAAAGACAAATAAAACAATAATGAGAAACTAATTTACTGCTCTAAGGATACCAGCTGGTTAACTAGCTTATCCTATGCTTAAGTTATGGCAGTGTTTTATTTAGCCTGTTTATAGCATGGGGGATATTTGACATTTGTCTTCAACCTGGAAGCCTTTTCACTTTAATATAATTACAAAATGACTAATGTTACTAATATTAATATCTGAAGTCTTTGGGAACCAAAATGACGCTGACAAAATCTCCCTCCATCTTAAACCAATGTTATCTTGATTAGAAAAGCCAGAGATATATGTCCTTCTGTGCGCTGAGGCCGTCAAGCTGTCCCAGCACACAAAGCTGGAGATGGCATTGATTCCCCTTTCATTTGGATTTCTGCCAGGTGTTCTACAAATCACATCTGAGCTACTACTGTTCACATTGCACTCAGGTGTTTTCTCTGGCCGTGTGCTCTCATTCACACACATGCACACTCTCGCAGATCTGGAGATTGGTGAAGTGCTCGAGGGGGAATGTGAGGAAAACGGACACTGCCCTTAACTGTCAGCAACAAGGATATCTCTAGTCACATGGACTGTGGATCGTAATAGCTCGCCAGAGGCAGCTTCATCATCCTTTCCATAATGGAAGGTTTTTAAAGTGTAAATAAATGTATGTTTGCCAGATGTTTCTAATCCTTTAGAATACCTGATCCTGTGAAATACTGGAATTACACAGACATGCAGTAGATTGTCATGTGTTCCTATAATATAACTTATTCTCTACCAGAACATCTTAAAACGTATCCCCCCCTCAAAAACTAACACAAACACTGTAAATTGATTATTGCTTCACGAGCTCTGAACACATCAACACTGACTTTGTAGTTTGGGAGGTACAGTGAAAACCATTAGCAACTGAGGATTTCAATCTCAAGTCCGATGGCTTACTCAGTAAAATCTGGATACATTTGTGCTAGTCAGAAAACATTCTCACTTGGGTAAACGGCATCAATAAGCGATACCGTTTGACTTCAAAGCATCATGCATCGATTTTATGCGCCAGTAAATATCTGTATGGCATTAGGAGTGCATGGCATTAAATACAACACAAGCATGTTCCTGAGTAGCATGAGGGCCCAAAGAGCAACTCATTAATAAAGTGCACAGGAGGCCAGAGTCTTATCTTCAGCACACATCATGAAGTCACTCGCAAACGCCACTCAAAGCGATGCAACAGTGACGGCCAGAGCACTTTGTCTGCTAGAGTCATATAGCTCTATATCATTAGGCCTGTAACATGAGGCCACACATCTCTGGCGGTTCTTCACAAAGACTCAGCCATCAATCACACCAAGCTCAGTGAAAACAGGCTGAACTCTACCTAAATATTTTACATGCAGGATATAGTCAAACGAAACAGTCAAACCTGGTGAGAGACAGAGAAGTACAGAAACCTGACGACTGCTTATCTGACTGCAGTCCTGTTTCAATGAATATATTAGTCCAGTGGGAATATCTACAACATAAAATACTGGTATATGCAGTGGTGGAAAAAGTAATCAGATCCTTAAGTGAAAGTAGTAATACAACAGTGTAAAAATAGTCTGTTGCAGGTAAAAGTCCTGCACTTTATGTTACTGAAGTACAGGAGCATCAAAACATAAAGTACTAAAAGTAAAATGACTTTATGCAGCACGGCACATTCAACATGAATGATTATCATAATTACTGATGCATTGTTGTGTACATCACATTTAATGTTGTGGCTGGTAAAGGGGGAGATAGTTTTAACCAGCACCTGGTCCTGAAAAGCAACTAGTAAGTAAACTTATAAAAGGAAAGACATCAGTGACAGTAGCAGCAATTACATTATTCTCCTATTTTACACTATGCTGTGCAAATCATCTGTGTATTTATTCACACTGGTCGAGTCTTACTGCACTAACCTCATCCTATCCTGTTAAACTGTAGGTCTACTCAGCTCAAAAAGGCGAGACCTAAGTAAAAACTGACTGATAAAGAAAGCTGAAGATATAAGAGGCTAAAAACTCGATTCAAACATATAAATATCATCTTACATTCATCAGGGGTAGGAACAACACCAGGGATGCTCCCAATCTGTCTGCTCAAAATTTACTGTAAATCGATGGGATTGCCAGCATGCCAGTTAAAAATTAATTTGCTGATTGATTATGTAGGATTCTTTTGAAGTCTCTCTGTACGTTTGTTGTCAATAATCTTTTTAATGCTGTTTGATATTGATTCTGAAGTTCAACAAACTCTCAAACCAAAATCACCCAGACCACAGCACTGAGTAAGAATTAACTGGAAAAAAAAGAAACTTTAAAAGAACACATGCACTCAGCTACTTAAATGTGCACTAAGACATGAAAAAGAGAATTAAAATGACCTTCTGCCTATGTGACACCTTCTCAAGTTGTTGTGCAGCTACAAGGCAACATTAGCATCCATTTGGATCACTGGTTACTCTTGCTTTAGTTCTTCACCTGAGGAAATATATTATCTTTAGATACTAAGCGACTATGTTCATTATCTAGCCACTCGCATGAAACTCCAAATCAACCAGCGTTGCCTCTCCCTGCTCCGCTATACTCTACTGCAATCTGCTATGTTCTGATTGGTCAGAGAGGTCAATCCTGCTCAAAACCTTTTAGAAGCTATAATCTTTGTTGTCAGTGCTGTTCAATGAGCCCGGGTCACAGGAGGCTTCAGCATTTTCCCCCCACATTAGGACAAATTTTGGAGCAGATTCCTACAACGAAAAAAGTTACACACTGTAGCTTTAATTTGTGATTTGGTTTTAGGCAGGTGGCAAACTGTTGATTAATGAGCTGCAGCTAGTTTGTCATGTACTGAAACAGTTTGTACAATGAAATGAAAAAGTAAAAACACATGAAATGAAGCTAAAATGAACTGAGATGGTAGAACGCTCTGAAAGCTGAGCACAACTGCAGAATCAGGTGACAATTCTTTGATTTCCCTCACTAGTACTGACACTTTAAACAATCCCTGCTATGATTTGATCCATTAGGGCAGTTCTTAAGTCAAACAATTTTCATCTTCACTCTTATAATTTCTCCTCCACTGCTGAAGGACATGCTGATCACATTGTGATGGCGACCACCAGAACTTTCTAAGGCGTGAAACAATAAATCTTAGGATTGACAGGTTGCTGTAGGACAGAGCGGGCTTACCTCTGGTCATGTCTTCTGCCAGGATCAACGGTCCAGATGACTTTTCATGTCTTCCTGATCTCAAACTCAAACACAGTTTCTGCAAAGAATTCACTGGTTACACCAGCACTGATAGTGAAATATTTATTACAGCATATGAAATCACCGGGTCTATTGTAAAGCAGAGCATACACAGCACATCCACTGTTGCTGGGCCAAAATTTGTTTGGCACTAAAATGAACAGGGGGTTAATGAGAGATATTAACTCAGGGATTGTTCCATCACTTCGATGTCCGTCGCTGTTATCCTTATAGAAGTCTTCTGAGACCCAGACAAAATACCAGATCTTTTGTCATAGCTAAGTGAAAAATCTTGACCAATAATTTATTTGTTGGCAAACATGTTTCACTATTACAACCAAGATTAGTTATGAGGTCATTCAACTTGGAAACCAATACAAAAGGGAATAAATAATAAACCATAATCATAGCCAATAATAAAAACTAATCTGTGCTGCTAAACTCGCTCCGATCCTCCACTGTTTATTTAAACAATAAATAAATAGATTTTCTCCTCAAGGAAGAAAGCAAAACACTTCCAGTTTTAGCACTCCAAAAGCTCTTTCTTTAATAAGTAAAACAACCATGATTAGTGCTCATCAATGCTCAATTAATTCTCTTTTTGAGAAGCACAAGTGTTTCTGAATGCCAACAGAGATGAAGACTGCACCATGAACCATTGTCAGGGATACCTCACGATTAACTTTGATTCTGTCTCCTTGACTGTCTGCGGATCAGAGCTCTGCTATCTACACAGCAAGACGAGGGAAACAAAATCAGAAACGGAAAAATGAACCTGGAAACAGAGGTGAACCTTTTTGCACATAAATGTCTGCACGATAAGTGTTTTGTTTTATTTTTTGTGTTATTTTGTTTCTACTTAGATGGTCTTTTCCTGGAAAGCAACAACAAAACCAAACGAACAAAAGAAAACCAAAACAAACAGAAAAACCAGACTGGTACCAGAAACCGAGAAAGGCCAGCACAACAGAACAAAACTTCTCCTAACCACTACGTTTACAGAGACAAACTGTTTGCTTGGAACAAAAATGCATACTATTATGTGCAATGCTAATTATCTGTACAATTACATAGAAATATCTTATAATACTCTTATTAGTTTTTTCTCCCTCTTAACAACTGTTATTACAGTAAAATGAAAGGAAAAAGAACAGCTATGCTTAAAAGCATACGATCAATAATTCCTTCATGGTAATTGTTCAAAATGTGTCGTGTAGTTTTTGCTTTTTTTATTTATTTTTTTGTCCATTGAAGGGACACTTCAGCAAACAAAATGTGCTGCAACTCACCAAAGAGGAAGAAAATCTTTCAAAAGTCAATATAGATACAGAAGTATAATAAAATAGTCCTTTTTGTTGGATTTCTCATTTATTCCAGTGAAGTCTAAAGTTCTGACTTGGATGGTTTGGGGCGATGCAGTTCCTTTTGACTGCCAGACCTAAAAATCCTGTGTGAGTAATTCTTTTCACACTGAGACACTGAAATACAACAAAACAGACAGAGTTGGGTGGGTGGGGGCGTGGGGAGGGGGTCTGACGTGGGTGTGGACACAATATCAACAGATTCCTGCAATCTCTGGCCAAATATAGTCACATACTGGCCCCCATACATAGCGATTATTATCCTGCCTGTTGTGAGTAACGGAGTCCAGTGGTTTGCTCCGCATCAGTCTCTGAGACACAGAATAAAAGAAAGGCTACCACTGCCAACGACTGATGGAATAAGGGGACACAGGAAGGAGTAGAGGACTATGGTAATAAGAGGGACACGTGGAGTTGTGTTTGGGCCTATAGGCTGGTGACCAGGTGCGAGGGCTCCTGGGGGGCATCCTCTGGAGATAGATCCTCTTTGTTTGGGGGCACGATGAAGCCATCACTGCTGCCACGCCCTAGCTGGTAGTAGGAGTGCAGCTGATGGAGGTGGTTACGTGAGCCTAAGTTCGGCATGCTCTTGTAGTAAACGTCATCTGAGCTGGCCTCTGGGCTCTTGGCATCTCCAGCATCCTTGGAGCCGTCAGCGGATTCTGCAGATACGTCAGGCAGACCGGGCAACATGGGCATGCTAGTATAAAGGGAGTCTCTCTGGTGGTTGTGGGTGGGTGACGAGCCCTCGTCCTCGGTGTGCTCGTTAGTAAGTAAGGGAAAGAAACTTTCGCTGTTCTCCTGGGCGATCCTCCTTCGAGACGAGGAGGAAGTGGTAGTGGACGAGAAGGGGTGGTGGGGCAGCGGAAGCGGTGGTGGCGCCGGCTGGTGGAGGTGATTGTGAAGGTTGTCCACTGCCTGGAGTGCTGGGGGCGGTCTTTGAGGCAACAGCGGTGCATTAGACTCCTCGCGGATTAACTCCAGGCCCAGTCCTTCATCGTGGTGCGGACCGAAGGTGGAGTGGTCATCCAGGCTCAGCACAACATTCATGCCCATCCCCACTCCCAAGCCCATCCCGTAACCACTGTCCTTGCCACCGTTACTAACATTATTGACCAACTTATTCATGAGGTTCCGGTTCTGCTCAGACGAGCGCTCGTGGGAATTGTTGAGGTAGGAGGGAATATAATTGGAGGTGAGCTCTTTCAGGATCTTCTTTTCCAGGGTGGTCTCCTTGTGGTTATAGCCCCGGTCAATAATCTGTACGCAGTCACTCATGTACTCGGCGCTGGCGATGCTATAGCTGTTGCCATGGTTACCATTCAGTGGTAGAGTATCCATGACACTTGTATCCCGGGCATTGTTCAGGATTCCCTCTGGAATGATAAATATGGGTTGGGTTGGGGGGCAGAGTGGCAAATGAGAAGGGTGAAATCTGATGGAATATAATTGCCACAGCAAAACATCAGCCATTTTTACAAACACAAATTACACCCATCAAATACTGTAGCGCTTTTATTCTTAAATATGTCCTGAATCTCAAACACTCTCAGTAATGTCACCTAAAGTTCACAATTCCCTAAGATGCACTTTATGGAAATAAAGACCCCACAGTATCTGAATTAGGTATGACATAAAGCACTGTATTTACATTGTACTGAGCATCACACTTACCTTCTTCAAAAACATTTCTAAGACTCAGTTTCACTTTTCATTAACTGGTTATTCTACGCCAGTGATGAAAACACTGATATGTGTGCATCACACAACACTACAAAGGTCAAGCACAGCACAAAGTCACAAAGCTTATGCACAGAACAAGCAAACACAGACAAAAACAGCCATGTACTTCATACTGCACAAAGTGAACACAACCAAGAGCACCAGCTGTAAATCTGGACCCCAGCCATATTGTCCCATATGAGCATTATAATTTATTATCATATCAAAAGTCTTGATATGCTTGATCCATGTGAACATAACTAATCATCCCTCTAAACAGGATTTAGTTAAACTGTAAGGAAGAAGACTTTCTGTTCTCTCTGTTGCATGAACATGTAGATTATAAATTTTCCATGCAATCGACATCAAAGCGCATGTTTGACGATAATTCAAACTACCTCAGACAAGGCCATCCGGCTTGTTAAAAGCGCCTAGCTCAAAGTCTGACCTCTTGAAATTTTGACAAGAGACCTTCAACAAGTGTATTGGCTTGATCAAAGTGAAGGATTAAAAAAAGCATAAGTGAATGAACAAAGGCACAGCTGTTCAATATTCACTGAACAGACTACAGATCAATTTATATTGATGTGCCTTATGAATTGTTGAGTCTGACCATTGACAGTAATTGGATTAGTCCATTCAGAGTGTGATATCAGTGGATATTTGCCTGTAAGAAGCAGCAAATCGTTGTAGTGTAAACTACAGTATAGGCAGTGGAATCGGGCTGTTATTTAAACTGATTTTTACAGCTCTGTTTGGAATGGCGAGGGCCTTTGTCATAAAAGAATGCTATTACTTCCAAAGGGAATGACATTTTTTTTCCCATTACCCCTTTGTCAGCATCGAGTGAAAAGAAAGTAAAGCCAAAGTCAATTACATTTGATAAGCAATGTTTAGTTTGACTCCCATACTCGTCTCTCTGTAGGGCTCTTTTAGGGACAGCATGAGGGAAAGGAAAGAAGAGAAAACAATAAGCGTAACAGTGACAGGTAGAAAGAGAAATGTGCACATACAGCAATGCTGATGTCGCATCAAAAAATGTTTCTGGAAGCAGTTGTTTTATGTCACCATGCAAAATTCTACGTATCCACAGAAAGAACCAGGACATATCTCATGACAGATATAGAGGAAAAGGGTAAAACAAGGCAAATGTACTTGTGCATCAAATGCACAGATAAATCTGTTGACAAATTTCAAATCTATGGCGGTCCAGGAGAGTTATAGTGTTCTGTCAAGAGCTCCAATGCAGTACTTGTGCTGCATGCTGTTACTCAGTTAATATTTATACTGAAATAACCGATATATTTGAAAGCTGTCCCTCATCACAAACTTACTAAATAATCTTCACAGTAGATCAAATTAGAAAAAAAATTAACAGTTGAAAGTTTTGTTTTTGTAAAGTTCCACTGAACGAAGGATACTAAAACAGATAAATGCCAATGCTCATGTTTTATGCCTCAAACTAGTTTTTAATTTGCAATATAAATTATTTGCATTTTCTTTTGTGTGTTGACACAGATTGTGGAATAACGTCTGACAATCCAACAGCAGCATTAAATAAATAGATAAATAATAAAAACGAAGACAGAAGACATGGCACATGAGCTTCACTGACAACATTTGAGCACATTTAAAATAAATGACTGGGAATGTATCCAGCTCCCTGTGGGCACTCGTTCTTGGTTTCCTCATTTTTACATCTCTTTGTCGGCCAAACAGCCACAAGTCAAAATGAATTATGTAACCGAATTGCACGCCCTGACCAGAAACCAGGATACACCTCCAATGGAAAAACCCCACAGAAAAAAACAGTCTGCAGGATTTTTTAGGTTCCATAGTTTGTTCATCATCAACATCTAGAGCAGTGTTTTTAATTAAAGCCTTGTTATTCTAATCATGAAGATGCTTCGTGTTCCTGGGGAGGAGCAAAGATTCTCCAGGAGTGGACATGAAAACAAAACACTGCTCTAGCCACAATGTTAAAGAATGAAAAGAAGCTAGCACACCTTGTGTGTTGTACATGCCCAGAGGGTTGTTATAGACTGCCGATTCCCCAAGCAATGTATTATAGGGATTGTTAGTGCCATGAGGACGTAGGAGTGCATTAGGTATAAGATGGTTAGCCATAGCCCCTGGAGCAGCCAGAGAGAGACGGAGTGAGAGAGAAAGATAAAAAAACCAGAAGAGAAGAAGTGTAGAGCCAGAAGAAGGTTGGTGGGTAGATAAATTGAGATATAGACAGAGAGAGAGAAAGAGAGAGAAAACATATATCAGTTGGGCAGATGCAGCTGAGCAATGACAGCCATTAACATCCAAATGATCACATGATCATTAATGTGAGGGCTTTGCTACATGAAAGCGGCAGAGCTGAACTGACATGGCTAATGGGACCAATGGACAGTGTGTTAACTGTATTGTTAATGTCGGCCATTAGTGTCACACTCGTCTTTGAGCTCCACATTCAGGCAGCATACATGTGTTAACAGACAAAACACACTGACATGCCTAACACAACACGTGCTGTTACATCTCTGGACGCAAACAGGACAGAATATTAAAACAGAAAAGAGTCTCACACTAAACTCCTTCCTTATTGAGCCTTAGTGAGTTTAGGTTTCCTTGACCTGATGATGCAATGTGCATGGGCATAGTGTTAACTAGCATTTGAACGTTTAAACATCAAAAGTGCTGTGGTTGTTTTAGCCTCTCAATGACCAAGAACACAATTTGCTAAATTGTTTAAGGATTAAATCATATTTGTCTGTTCTAACATAAACCGCAATGTCCAGGGAACTAGCTGATTACTCACACAAGTATGTGATTATTACATTCCAAGACCAAACAGCACATTAGTTTGTGGGGTTACAGTTTACATTAAACAGTCTTATTTGAGACTTGCATATCTACTGTGTAACAACCCCTCACATCAGGCTAATTTTAGCTGTTTTGTGAGCAACTCTACTAGATTTACTGTAGGTTTGTTTACACACCAGCGATTCCAGTCACCATTACCAGAGATAGTTACATTTAAAGTTCAGACTTAAAGCTACAGTATGTAACTTTTTTCAAATGTTTTTGTTGTAGAAATCTGCTCCAAAACGTGTCCTAATGTGGAGAGGTGCCGTTGAAGCCTCCTGTGACCCAGGCTGAACAGCTCTGACAGCGGTGCAGAGATTTTAGCTTCTAAAAGGTTTTGAGCAGGACTGACCTCTCTGACCAATCAGAGATGTTCAATTATTTCTGCATGATCAGTCAGCTTTGTTGCATTCTCATTTATTGTAATTTCATGAGGACAAGTATCTGAAGAGCTGGGCAGAGCATAGCACAGTGAAGCAGGAAGAGGGAGCGCTGGGTGGAGAAGAGTAGACGGATTTGAAGTTTCATGCTAGTGCTACTTTAGGTTACATACTATAACTTTAAATTTTTGAAATATAACAACATATCTCAGCTATTAGAACAAAACATACGTCTGGATCTTGCACTTTTCATAAACATTGTTTGCATCCAACTCATCAAGCTAATCTAGGTACAGCTGATAATGTCTGCAAAAGCACCTGTAGCCAGCTACAAATGCCTTTGTCTATTTTTGCCTGAATTCAGAGTCACCCTGCTGCAGAATTGAGTTCTGCATGATGAATCTTTAACCATTATCTATGCACACTGTATGCAAGCCAGAATGGATAGCTGGATGATAGCAACAGCAGGAAAGGGACCTAGTCAATGATCGGTTGCTACACTATTATTATTGCTTGTAGCATTGCCAGTCTTATGAGCTGCAGAAATATAATTTATACAATCATAAATATGTAAGTATAACATTTCCTTTTCTACAAGAACAAAGCTCACATTTGGTCTCATTCCTTATGTGCTGTTGCTGAAATAACATCTGATTGAAGTGACTGGCTCCCCCTCTTTAGGCAAGGCGGTCATTACTTTGCTCCAGCCTCGTCTCAAGCACGAGCACAACAGAGGCTCATTTTCTATACATGCAATTCTTCTCCTCAAATACTTGTTGCCAGGATCTTGCCCAAATGACTCATCAGTTTCCTAACCACATCAAGCCAACCTTCACAGCCTGAGCCCTGTGATTAGCTGCAGATTTGAAGGCTGCAATCTTAAACATGAATGTGGCAGATTCCCTGATGTTTGTTTTTCTTTTGCTGGTGATAAAAATTATTTATTTTCAAGTGTTTGAATACATTATGTAGAATATCAAGTATGCTCCAAATGCTTGCAACTCACATTTCCTGTTTACAAGATTTTTTTAACCCCCTGTCAACATGATATGATACCGTTACTTTTAAAGAAGCCCAATTTAAGATTTATAAGTGTGGTACTTCCAGCATATACTTCCAATACGCACTATGGCAGAGCAAGTAAACATCTTTTACCTGAGGTTCCAGTACACAGCAATTAGATCCTCCGGCTGAGTGTAATGTTCTTTTCTAAAGCTCTGAATCTGTCATTTCAGTGGAAAAAGTTTTTACCTTGCGACTCTCTCCCCATCGTTTCAAAAAAATTGGTTCATGCACTTTTTGACAGTCTTCTAATTGCAGAAACATTTCGGAATTCTTCTTAATGGAATTTTAAAATAATTACAGCACTAACAGTGTTACAGTATTGACAGATTTAGGCTCATCTTTTAATACTATTATTTTTTGCTTGAATTAACTATTAATTAAGCCTATTATAATGTTTGCTTGGAAACCAGAATGTTGTTTTGATAAAAGAAAAAAAAAAACCCTAATCTGCTGTTGATGTTGCTGCTTTGCCCTAATTATAGTGTATTCCATAAACAACTCCAAATGATTAATCCCCACCCATTTACTGTGTCTCTGTGATAATCTGGACAATTTCCAAAACCCCACTGATTGTGTAGTGATAATCCTGAATGCTGGGATAAATTGAACATGCGACGCTATCAAGATGATTGCAAGAGTCTGCTCTTGAGAGGAGCGCAGAGTGTCTGCTCCAAGGTCGCTCCCTAACGTGCAAAGAAGGGGGGAGAAGTGGGGTGCTGATAATAAAAAGGACAAAGCAGCAGGAAATATTTGCTCCTTGACACATAATTGCTCAATAACAACACAAGAGCAGGCATGGAACAGTGAAATTCTATTTGCATCTGCTCCTCTGATACTCGAAGTGGCAGAAACACACGCCCCAGCACACTCTGGAGCTCTTGTGAGAGTTGTCTCTATCAGATCCGCCTGGTAACAAGCCAGGGGTATAAAACTGTGCTAATAATTTCTATCTTCAATCTTTTATGGGAGAACCATGTGGGCCTTTCCTCTACTCCCCACCTAGCTCCCCACCCCCGACTCCAGTGCAGCCTCTCTTGAATGGATAAAAGCTGTGTCTGTGGATGGTGCTAAGCTGAGTGCCTAATTATTGAGATCCTGACACTTCCCCTCTGTGTCAAACATTAATCCATCATTGTAACTATACATTAGTGTCTATGTAAGCAGCTGCCCAGAGCGGATTCAGAGCGCGAGCAGTGCAGAACTCAAGCCCTCCATCAAGAAATGTGATGAGCGAGGATACTGAAAGGGAGGAATAGCAGCAAGGAAAGTACAGCATATTTGCTACTTGATGTCGAACGTAGCCTGGTATCTTTTTTTTTTCCTGTGTAACCTGAGAGACTGAACTCTACTCACTGTGCTGCTGTCCAACACATTATGGAAATCTACTTTTTATTAGCGTGTTCCTGACATGGAATCACACTGAGCTGATGTTTTTCAGGTTGCTGGTTCAACACGTGTCCTGTGTGGATGCCCGGTTTCTGTTTCAAGGCATTTGCAGTCAGACAGCACAGTGTTGCCAAAATAGAGGTAGTTTTTGTACCAAAACTAGATCATCTGAATAAATTTATTAAGTTTAATATCAGAATTTAATGAATTGCATTTTTGACTGTTTTACTTTTTTTTTTTTTTAAGTCTAAATCCTTCCTCATGGTAGTGAAAACTCTTTGTTGATGCTTCAAAATAACAGATGCAATAAAAAATTTTCTGTAGCAGTGTGACACTCAAATGGATTTTATCTTTTCATTTACTACCTTGTATTCACAATCACATTCGCTTTCATCCAGGCAAAAATGACACCCAGCTTTTTGAGTGTCGCACGACTTCTGACAGCAGCATTTCATTTATCATATACAAGAACTTGCTTCAATATTTGGCGACTAACAGCTCTGTTTTCGCTGGAATTTGAATTGAATCTATTGTAAAATAATTGGTTTTCTTTGATTGAACAGATGTTAGGTTGAAGTTTGTGGTTTGACGTTTTACTTGTTCATAAAGTCCATGTCACATTAAATGGAAAGCGATTATAACTTCATAAAACATTGTAGGCTTTGGTGGGAAAAGGGTTTTGCATTAGTCACATAGTTTGAGCTGAAGGTCAATGTATTGAGAAGAAGTGCTGCGAGACCAAGTACCTCTGTTGAGTGATGCGGAGCTGTTGATGTCGCCAGTCATAAAAGAGGACTCAGACTGTTTTCTGACTGTGTCGTTCCACATTCGACGGATGCGGCTCTGTTGAGACAAACAACATGTTAAAATAAATCAGAATATTCACGCTGAACACTGTCAGTAATGCAGGTAAGGCATTATTGGGATGTTCTTCAAGTTTTATTCCTGGTGTTTTCCTCTAACTCATGAATATAGGTTGAATCAAAAGCTGAAATAAACCATGAAACGTCAGCTGAAGATAAGTAACCTCCAATTAAAGCTGAGCATTAGTACTGGTCGACAGTACTGAGTGAGTGTGTGTGTGTGTGTGTGTGGTTGTTTGGCTACATGTCAGCCCTGTGATAGACTGGCGACTTGTCCAGGGTGGACCACGCCTCTCTGTCCCAATGTCAGCTGAGATGAGCTCCAGCCCCGTGACCTTTGTTAGAATAAGCGGTATAGATGATGGATGGGTGGACAGAATCACACAGGTGCTAGCTAGTTAGCTAGCTAATTTTGGATGGACAAAATGAAAGCACATAGTGAATATGCTATCCAAACTGTCCTTTGTAAAACATCCACCTCTGCATTTCATCCTTTCAGTCATTATCCAGTGACTTCATTGGGATTTGTTTGTGTGATTTCCTGTCATCCTTCCATCATCCATAACAGTTTCATGTATCTGTTTTTACTGCAGTTAGTGCCACTTCCTCAACCCTCAGTAGTGTCAAGGATCCGTCTACAACTCCTAGAAGGATTTACAGGGCCCTATCTGTGTATATCTCCCTCATCAAGGTCGACAACAATCTTTGAATATAAATGTTTTTCATTTCCTGCCCAAACAATACGCAGCATACAGTACTACTGTGTGCACGGTTTGATAATGTAGTGAGGAATTATTAGCACCATATCAGGTGCACTTGCTTTCAGTTTTCTTCCATTTCCAGTGGTGTATATAATCTTGCTGAACTGTTGTCACCTCATTCTCAGATCTCAGCAGTACAGTATTATTATATGATAGCCATAACTCAAAAATTAGAAACATAATGTCATAAACCAGAACTATCCTTTAACTAAACTGTTAGTGAAATGGTGGATCACACCCACTGCAATCTCCATTAACTACATTTGGAGCAACCGTGACAACAACTAATCTCTTCTAGAAATCCTCTACTGAATGACACTGAGACCTGGAACATGTTCTTGTTCATAAAAACATAACCATCACATCATGAATCATGTGAAACATGCCTATACAGAAGTGTTATGGTCATTAGTGCACTCTCAGAAGGATTTATGGTTTTACATGTCAACCCCAGCCCATATATTCTAACAGCAACATATACGTAATGACACAGCTTATCTCATTGTGATACAATACATCATGCTGCTCCCAGCACCGTAGACACAGATGGGTTTAAAATGACACAGTTATTGCTTCTTGTGTTTCTGAACAGATAAAATTTGAACCATGCATCGGCATCAGGCTAGCATGTACTTTGCTGATTACACATTCATTTAGAAGCCCCAGAGTTAGTAATAAACATCCACAAGTGCTTCCATTCCTGCCTCAACTGAGCATGAGGTTAGAGCCAGCTTATTAAAGCACAGTGTATAATTCGTCACTTTGATCTGTAAGCAGGATCCAGCTTGGATCAGGGGTTGCCACTGCATGCTCAACTCTAAGGGCTGTTTACAGCTGAACACTGGGAGGAAATCACACTCTCTGGAATATGGATATGATGTTCAGTCATAGTGCATCATGGCGATTCATCATATACTTTATGTCAATGTGGGAGGAATCCATTAACAGTTCACTTTACAAGAAGACTTACCACTTACACAGAGAACTGACATAACTTGGCAGAGACAGTCAAATCTCCATCTATAAGCATAAACAAATTCCCTACAAAGCTTGAGCCAACAGAGTCAGTGAGTGCACTGCAGAGACATGAACTGCAGACTGACTTTATGCACTCAGACAATGCTTAGGTCAACAAACACTACATTTTCCTGCTATCAGTCCCTAACATGGACTTTTGCTGCACTTCCTTGAAATCTTTCATGCATATACATACTGTAGTAACCTTAAAAATATTCACACATCTGATCTGTAGGTGGATATGTGTATTATTTGGAATCATATCTCTACTTGCTTATAAGAATGAATTGTTGGAAAGCATGCACATTTTAACATATGATTCACTGGTAACCTGTTACTGAATAAGCACCAATTTGTATGAGAGCAGAAAAATGACAGACTAGGATGATGTAAGGAAATATGAAAAGTGCCCCGCCACCTGTGACCCTGTAGAGTAACGTCCGGGAGCACGAGAGGTGCTGCCCTTCCCAGAGCCAGTAGAGCTGTCCACACTTTTACTGCTGCAGCAGTGAGTACGCAGGCATTTCCCATACTCCTTACGCACCTGTATTTACAGGAAAACAAAGATGCAGCCCACACAAACTAACAGTTAGATCAGTCTAGGCTTCTGTAACATGGTACATTTGGAGATGCATTTGCAGTCATAAAATTAATTTAATAATATGTGTAGAAAACTGGCATAGCATGCAATTTCTAAGTGGGGGCATTTTAAAATCAAGTGTCAAGCGTGAAGCTGTGCAACTTAAGGATGAATCAGACCTTTTTCTGCAGGACACAGTGGAAGATGAAGATGAACATTCCCTGCAGAGAGTTGAAGATGGTGAAGAGGTAGGCCATGACCACCGTGCTCTCGTTGACATACATGAGGCCAAAGGCCCAGGTGAGGCCCAGCAGACATAGCAAAGCAATAGCTCCAATCACCCAGGATCTGAAATATAAAACACCACACATCTTCCAACCATCTCACAAAGATATGTTCAAAAGGTTTTAATAGTGGCTGCTTAAAATAAGTAATGTAAGCCCTACCAAAGCAAAACATTTTGAGGGAACTAATGGAGGTATGGCTTATTTATATCGTAGCGTGTGCTACCACACAAATATCCAAAAGACAATATTTTAAGGTGTTAAAAATCAAGGTTTTCAATGAGAGGGAGAAAAAGGCATGAAATAAATGGAGGAGGATGAGAAAGTAATGAGAAATTACAATGGATTTAATCATCTTTATTTTCTCTCCTTGTTTCGGTTATTTTCCCAAATTTCAAGCATATAAAGTTAGAGAATAATGGAAGGCTGTGGAAATGGGAGGGTAACAAATATGGCATTTTCATTAGATGACTGAGTGATGGATTCTACTGTTGGTTAAGGGTCTTGTAAAGTAAACAGTCTGCCCTTCACTTGGACAGTGTTATATCTACATTATAATGCGGATATAGAGTGCACTGTGAAGATGTAGGTGCCATTTAAATCTAATCTTGTTTGTCACATCTGCAGGTTTCTTATATCTCATATGGGAGTGCTGCGTTCACACAAATGTGGCCACCAACATAACTGAGTACTCTGCAATATATTATATTAAATTAATGATGGGTGCTCATTGGTTCATTTGTACTAAATGAAAAATGGCGTTAGGGAAAATCAGCCCCTGCCGGTTTTGTCTTACTTGATCTCAGGTTTGTAATCCTGATAGCTGAGCAACACGACAAAAGAAAACAGGCAGAAATAAATCAAATCATATAAACAGACACAGAGGCTTAATCCAAAATGTGTGGCCACAAATACAATGCACAAAATTAGACATTAAGAGGGAAACAACACACCAAGAAGGAAGGTGGCATATGCTGGCAGTGGAGATTAAAGCTACATTCACAGCATCCACATCCAAACATCAAGGCCAGTCATTCAGACAGTTTGGGAAGGGATCTATTAGTGATTTACTGGTGCTAACCACAATAATCTAGGTTCACAGAGTATCCAGCTCCCCCCATTAATGCTGGCAGACCTTCACATTTAAGCTTTTATAAATGGGCCAGGTGTGCAGCAAAATAAATGATTTATGAATTCACCAGAGCAACCATTAAACATAATTTTCCCAGGGCTGTCTTCATGACCTGGCGGGAGGGGTACTTCATCAAGGCAACTGCCCCGAGAATGGACACAGAAACACCAGCAGCTGTCACAATGAGAACAAGATATCGCCCTCTAACTAGTGGAAGTTTTGTTCTATGGATGGTGGACGATAAAGTCACAGGAGGTCATAAGAAACGCATCTCAAAGGACAGGATATGAAGAGGCTACTACTCATATCGCACATGGCTAATCTTCTTCTGGAGATATCAGATAAAACTATGAGGATGAATTTGAGGGCTGCATGAAAGAAGCCTTGAGGCAAAACTTCTGAGCCTGTACAACAGTCACTGAACAGCATAGCAGCTCACTTACAAATGAAGGGAGTGCGGTTTAGTTGAGTTGTATCCTGTCAGGACTGGTGCATCCCTGAAAGCTACTAGTTCAATATCACTTACAGATGCTTTCATATACTTGGCTTCATTAAGCTCAAAATAGTTCATGAATAATTCTAATTAAATGTGCATTTTAAACAAATTTCATAACGCATCTAAGTAACTTAGGTAATTAAGCTCGAACTGTGCCGTCCACACAGCCATATATTCATCTGAATGGCTGTGCAATACACAGATATTCTATCCATCCCTGAGGGCTGCAGCACAGCACTTTGACGTTTCAAGCACTAAAAAGGGAGAACTGTTTTGTGCTAATCGTTGAGCAGAAATACCAAAAATGAGCAATTTTAGCAAGAGAACTACTTCAGACTATGGCAGCAAATTACCTGCGATTTCCTTCAAAATGACTCAATTTGCAGAGGCTCCATTCATCGCTATGTCACAAATCATTTATGTATGAGACTGCAACTGGTCAGTTCAACCTGTTTTAAATCTGCATAAAGCCATTTTATAGGTTGTTTCAGTGGGGAGAGCTGTGATCAACTTGGCGGGGTGTTAACTATTTAACCAAAGGTAAGCTTAATAAGACTGTTCAGAACATCAATGTAGTAAAGAGTTTGATATTGGCAGAGATATCTTTTTTAACTTCGCCATCATCCTCGTTAGCACATTTCATTTGAAGTGTCTTATCTCTATGGGGAGGAAGCTCTAAAAATGTTCAGTCCATCATGTTCTAAATATGCTGCATTCAGAAGCAACTTTAAAGTCACAATGGTGCAAAAGTCACGGTGTAATCCACGAATCACAGGGAAGTGGCAGCTGCCGTCTCCATTATGTGGTGAGGAGGGAAACAACACATCAAACACACAGAGAAACGTTGCATCTTACCAGCTCCATTCTACAATAACACATCCATTATAATAACGGTAGCTAAAATGAAGACGGAGAAAAAAAAATGAAGATGAAAAACAGAAAGATGTTAAAGATAAACACAGCGTAAGATAAGAAGGCAGGGTGTGAGTGCTGATCAACAGAAGAGAAGCAGGGAGGGAGAGATCCACAGTGAAACAGACATGAAAGATTCATATTAAAACAAGCAGCGTGATAAATCTGAACAGAAAACGTGACATTGAGCCATAAAGAGAAACCAAAGAGCAGGAGGATGAGACAAAAGATACAGCTCATTAAACTCAACTAAAATGACTTAATTAACCCTTTGCTATCATGATAACCACAACAGTTCACCGCAGTACCTCGAGGAAAAGTTCATAGAAAAAATGAGGCAATAACGGAGCTGGAAAGATCAGCTGTAATCGTTAGAGGCCACAGCATTCTGAATTGTTTTATAATTTTGAGTCCAAGATTACTTGGCTATGAGATAATAACAGGATATGTTCAGCTAAGTGGTCGAGCCAGTTTGCCAAATGTATCTGCACATGCACGTGTTGAACAATGGCCTTGAATTCAAAACCGTGTCAGATAAATGAGAGCTGACAAACTCAGCGCAGGTTCATCAAGTGAAACACTGAAGAATGTTTTGAAGTCTGAAAGACCCTTAGTCAAGAGGTTGGTACTGTACATTACGGGAGGCCGGTGTTATAAATCACGTGACACAGAGAACCCCAGCATTCGATATTTTTCTCCAGAGCAAACTACACCATGTATCTTACAGTACCAGAGATGGGTAACATATAGAAACGGACTTGGAAAATGTTGACCAGTTATAAATCAGACTGCTAAAGTAAAACAATTACTGTAAATGTTCAGATTAAAAACAGTGTATTCCATAACTTGTGTTTTATGCCAGAACAAAACTATTTTCAAATGTGTACTATAGTAGTAGTACTACTTCTATTTGACAGTGTCACCACGTTCTGCAGCTGCTTTGCACTTTCTCCAAATTCAGTTCTTTGCAGATTTTTGGTTACGATTTTCTTTGTTACAAGAACGAAACAGGACCAAAACACACAGCTTGTTATTTCGCACAATCTGTTTAAAAACTTGGAGAAAGGAGGTGACGATGAATGGCTTTCACCATGCAGCCACTGCAGGAGATGTCGACTTTATATTTATACTGAATTAGTTAGTAAAAACTCATTTCTACAGAATGTAAAAATGATCCATTTTAATTTTAGTAATGCATCACAATTCTCTACTTACACACATTATACCTACACTAAACATCAATAGAACATAAAGACCGATAAGACTGGAGAATAACATTTCAAAATGTGTGTATTTTATATAAGCAGCGTTGCCCTTTGTATGCATGTGATCATCAGGTGACACCTGTTCAATAGCAGCAGATAAAATCCTGGAACATCCTGCAGTGAATCTGTGATGAAAACCACACTGGCACAGTAGAGTCTGACATGGCGTAGCTACAGCATGCTGCATCACGCTCACAGTAGACTGTTCTTTATGTGTGTATCACTGTGCTGAGAGGAGCAGGGCAGACAGGGGCCACTGTACTGAGACACAACCAGTGATGTGATGCCACAAAAAAAACAGCCAGAACGCCCGCCATAAAGCAGACTAATGTGTCCAGAGTGGCCTAAAAAAAAGCGAGGCAGACGGCAAGAACAGAACAGAGCCCCTTATCTATCATAGCAAACAGGCAGCAAAACAACTTTATACTATCTGTAGGACTCTGCCCTGACACCAGGAAGCTGGCGCTTACGTCAAACACAGTGACCTCAAGTCCTGTGTCACTCGACTGGGTAACAGCATGTTAAAACAACTTTTCCTACATCCAGCCTGACACCTGGATGAACCAGTCGATGATGTTAAATCTGTGACTATACTATACAGGTGCATCTCAATAAATTAGAATATCATGGAAAAGTCCATTTATTTCAGTAATTCAACTCAATAGTGAAACCCGTGTATTATATAAATTCAATACACAGAGACTGAAGTAGTTTAAGTAGTTGGGTCTTTTAATTGTGATGATTTTGTCCCACTGTTAGGTATTTTTAGTCAGATAGAAATTGGATAGATACTTTATGTATTAGAAATGTTTAGTGGAGATAGGATGTCTAGTTAGACTGTTAAATGCTTAGTCATGCTTATGAGTTTCTACAGGGTACATCTGGTCAAGGATAACTAGAGAGAAGAGTTGATGACTGTCAGCAGACAGGATGTTTAATATTATTATTATGACGTGTAGAACTGTAGCCTTAGCCATAATATGTTCTTATGTTTAAGTCACGACATGTTCTAGAAGTCTGTGAGAATGTTTTTAGCTACACACCACTTAATCAACAGACACACACACACATTGATTTGCTTCATGTTTTGACTACTGCTATGACCAGCTGCAAAGCTGGTAACAGAGACGTCTCAGTTGACGTTTCTGTGTAGTATGGGGCTAGCCCAACCAAAGGGATATAATGTATAGGCCTGGTGGATTCAGGGTCTTTCATCTTACATCTGCCTCCGAGCAGTTTGGAGGTGCAAGATACCTGAGCGTGTAATGTTAATTTTTACCTGTGTTCATGGAATAAATCAGCACTGTTTTGTAGTTACTTGGACTG
>NW_018127993.1:705409-706938 GCF_001952655.1 Monopterus albus
GTTTTGAGTTGACTAGCTGAGTGGCATGTCACCATATTCTAATTTATTGCGATAGTAAATTGGTGGGTTTTTGTTAAATGTGGGGTAAAATCAACACATTTAAAAGACCCAACGGCTTAGACTTTTCCACGATATTGTAATTTATTGAGATGCACCTGTATGTTCTGGAATACTGCATCAGACCACAATAATGAACAGGTAATACTCCAGTATTTATACTGCACTAAACACTCAGAGAATTCACTGCATCCCATTGTTTTTGCCTTATGGCTCATAACTTGACTTGATTCCTTCTCATTGATCTCATTAACCTCATTTCCTGCCACAGTAGGCAGCTGTTCCAGCAAAATTAATAAATAAAACAAAAAAGTTTGGGTAAAACTAATGCTTGCTCTTCTCCAGCAACGGATGGCAGACGGAGAGAGCAAAACGGCTTAAAGGGTCTTATCAGTGTGTTTGTATGCTTTAACTACAGATCGTGTGTACCAATATATATTACATATGTACTATATACCAGCCTCTGGTCCCCATAAAGACCTTACCCTGCATGTACACATGCTGAGTCCCCACAATGTGAGTGTGTTAACAGGTTTTGGTCCCCAAAATGTAAGCAATAATACAAAGGGCCACACGCACATTATGAATATTCATTGACAGCATGTTGACACCCAGATAACACCAGGTCAGATTGTTTCCTGGCCTTTTCCTGTGCAGAACAACAGTGTTGTTCAGATAATGATGGAGAAACAACAGAAGAACTGTTTGATTTTAACCCCGCCTGACACAACCTTTCAACACAGTGGGAGGTACGTACCGTGCAGGTTTAGATACCACGGCCCTTGGGTTGAGCATTCACAACCTTAAGTGCTTTTAATTAGGTTTTCAAAATACCAAAGGTAGAGGCATGACAGAGTGAATTGCTCCAGAACACCACCCTGAATACAGAGTACCATCCAGGGGTTGCTCTTTAACTGGGTGTTCAGTATATGGAAGAAAACGGTTTTGTACAATGGGGTTGTCAGAGTGTGTTTGGTGGAATAGAGCCCATCACACTCATAGTGAGACAGTCTTTCCATCTGTAGGAAAATGTCACAAGGACTGCTATTTCTGGACAACTTTAATGGATATCTGGGTGATCTGAGTGCTCTTACTTGATGTTGTCCAGGCAACCAGAGTCTGGTTTCAAGATGGCTGTGTGATGAAACATCTTGTACAGTGCGATGCCCAGGAAGATCACATTGAGCTGAGGGAAAGAAAGAGACAGGAGTGAACCCTGCATGTTTCCTGTTTCACTTCCATTCATTTTAAATCAGGGCACAGTGTAGCACAATGTTGCAACGCTGCAGCCAGACTTAGATTCCCACTTTGCCAAACAGAGCGCAAAATCCCATGAAACTTCTATGGTTGTACAGCGGACTAAACAGAAAACTGTGACACAAGACAGATGAACACTGGTGTGAGGTAGCCTTTCCATCTGACTTACTCACACTTGTCTCACCATATTCACACTTAGAGACAACCACAGGGAA
>NW_018127993.1:707031-742706 GCF_001952655.1 Monopterus albus
GTCCTATTTCTCTGAGGCAGTAATCACAAAAATAGCAAATGAGTCAGACCTGATTGTGGCATGGCAGCCACTTCAGGAGTTAAATTAATCATGTTTCACTTACAGTGGGTACGGAAAGTATTCAGACCCCCTTCAATTTTTCACTCTTTGTTATATTGCAGCCATATGCTAAAATCATTTAAGTTCATTTTTTTCCTCATTAATGTACACACAGCACCCCATATTGACAGAAAAACACAGAATTTTTGACATTTTTGCAGATTTATTAAAAAAGAAAAACTGAAATATCACATGGTCATAAGTATTCAGACCCTTTGCTGTGACACTCATATATTTAACTTAGGTGCTGTCCATTTCTTCTGATCATCCCTGAGATGGTTCTACACCTTCATTTGAGTCCAGCTGTGTTTGATTATACTGATTGGACGTGATTAGGAAAGCCACACACCTGTCTATATAAGACCCTACAGCTCACAGTGCATGTCAGAGCAAATGAGAATCATGAGGTCAAAGGAACTGCCTGAAGAGCTCAGAGACAGAATTGTGGCAAGGCACAGATCTGGCCAAGGTTACAAAAAAAATTTCTGCTGCACTTAAGGTTCCTAAGAGCACAGTGGCCTCCATAATCCTTAAATGGAAGACGTTTGGGACGACCAGAACCCTTCCTAGAGCTGGCCGTCCGGCCAAACTGAGCTATCGGGGGAGAAGAGCCTTGGTGAGAGAGGTACAGAAGAACCCAAAGATGACTGTGGCTGAGCTCCAGAGATGCAGTCGGGAGATGGGAGAAAGTTGTAGAAAGTCAACCATCACTGCAGCCCTCCACCAGTCGGGGCTTTATGGCAGAGTGGCCCGACGGAAGCCTCTCCTCAGTGCAAGACACATGAAAGCCCGCATGGAGTTTGCTAAAAAACACCTGAAGGACTCCAAGATGGTGAGAAATAAGATTCTCTGGTCTGATGAGACCAAGATAGAACTTTTTGGCCTTAATTCTAAGCGGTATGTGTGGAGAAAACCAGGCACTGCTCATCACCTGTCCAATACAGTCCCAACAGTGAAGCATGGTGGTGGCAGCATCATGCTATGGGGGTGTTTTTCAGCTGCAGGGACAGGACGACTGGTTGCAATCGAGGGAAGGATGAATGCGGCCAAGTACAGGGATATCCTGGACGAAAACCTTCTCCAGAGTGCTCAGGACCTCAGACTGGGCTGAAGGTTCACCTTCCAACAAGACAATGACCCTAAGCACACAGCTAAAATAACGAAGGAGTGGCTTCACAACAACTCCGTGACTGTTCTTGAATGGCCCAGCCAGAGCCCTGACTTAAACCCCATTGAGCATCTCTGGAGAGACCTGAAAATGGCTGTCCACCAACGTTTACCATCCAACCTGACAGAACTGGAGAGGATCTGCAAGGAGGAATGGCAGAGGATCCCCAAATGCAGGTGTGAAAAACTTGTTGCATCATTCCTAAAAAGACTCATGGCTGTATTAGCTCAAAAGGGTGCTTCTACTAAATACTGAGCAAAGGGTCTGAATACTTATGACCATGTGATATTTCAGTTTTTCTTTTTTAATAAATCTGCAAAAATGTCAAAAATTCTGTGTTTTTCTGTCAATATGGGGTGCTGTGTGTACATTAATGAGGAAAAAAATGAACTTAAATGATTTTAGCATATGGCTGCAATATAACAAAGAGTGGAAAATTTAAGGGGGTCTGAATACTTTCCGTACCCACTGTATTTCATTACTGTGACATTCAGCTAATTTGTGACGAGAATTTAAAAAACAACAACTTAGTAACACTTTATTTTTTTAGGTCTGCTTTCTCTTAATAACCGCTTGAAATTTTCCCAGAAAGAAACATGTAGTTTTGTATTAATTCCAGGAAAACAGAGACAAAGTTGTAAGGTTGATTTTTTTTCTTAGTTAGTCCACTGAGTACTGCTGAGTTTATTATTGGTTTCCAGATTAATTTCCATGAAAGCAATGGCTCATTGTAAACCCCTCTTAATATTTACTGTCTTCTTATTATGTGAAATGGTATTCCACATTTATGTTGAACTGGATGGCTGTTTGTGGACAAATTTCACATTCTGCACTGAAGAAAGCTTCAGGTTTGTGGTAGCCATTTAGAAAGAACTGGAAGGGTACCAGCTGATCACTCTCTAATTTTACCTATAATTAGTACCAAATTATATGATTCTTCCCAGGAAATAAACTGAGATTTATCAACCTGTAAAATAAAGTGTTACCAAAACTTGATCGTTGCCCAAATGTTTTGCAAGTCAAAGAGCTAAGGAGCGAGTCATGCACACAGATGCATTGCAAATAATTATTCCAAACTGGAGCATGAAACGACATTATTCATATTAGGATGTAGCCACCAGGTTCCAGCTGGTCAGTAACAGCTGTTGAAAGGACACATTTTGCAGTAAATAATGCTGCTGTTAAAGGCATATTGTCATCTTATTTGTTGTTAGGAATCTAATTATTATGACAGCTGAGTGGTGTCTTGGAAAATTAAGAGCACGTCTCCACGGGGACTTTGGCATTGGCTAAAACAGATGAACACCAGATATAAAGCAGTTGGATCAATAAAAGAGCTAATTTCATAAAATCAGCACTGTTCTAATTGGGAAAGACAGACAAAACGTGTGTGTGTGTCCTCACTGTGTAATACTTGTGCACCCAGAGCTGTGAGTGCGCCTGCGAAGAGGAGATGGGAAAAAGTAGCAAAGTGCGAGTAGGAATGGGAACAAAATCAGATTCACAGTAAAGATTACCAACACTGCATACTCTCTCTTTCTGTGTCTCATTCCCTCACCACCCCCGAAAATTGTCTCAGCCGGTGACTGCGGCAGGGTGACAAACTGCGACATATTCTCTACACCCCTCATTCGTTTTTCTGGACGGCTCCATGCCCGGCGGTGGCATATATGCTCAACAGGGCAGAGAAAAGAGGAAGGATAGGAGGTAAAAAAAGGGATCTCGGTGGACCATTTAAGTGACGACCCATAAGCTAAGTAGGGTTAATGATCAGACGGTTGTGCTTACCATAATTATCAAGGTTGCTGGTCCAATGAAACTCCAAATGAAATAGGTGTCCAGGCGAAGCCAGCAACTGCAATGAAAGAGAATATGAGAGAAGAAAGATTTGAGGTTTTATACTCCTGCTCAGAGGATATATATCAAGTGGGTGGCCTGAGTGACACAGAGGAATAGGCACTTGAAGGACTTGAAGAGTTATGACCATAAGTAAGAATCCAGGGGAACAGAGACTTTCAGAGTCAAAGACAGTAATAATAAACAGGTTCACTATTCAAACCGTTAAAGAAACAACAGGAATGAGACCGCAACCGAAATAACCTTGGAAATCAACTGGACTTGGATTTCTAGATCAAAGACGTTTCCCCTCTCATCCAAGAGGCTTCATCAGTTCTGACTGACTGGTGTTGAGTCGGAGATATTTATCCCCCTCGGTGGTGTTTCAGTCCTTAGAAGGCCAACAATGTCCATTAATGACTGAGTCGTTACAGCCCAGTATCAGTGAGAGTCGTTACCAGGGTCGATCTAGAAATCCAAGTCCAGTTGATTTCCAAGGTTATTTCGGTTGCGGTTTACTATGACCTGGATGACTGAGAATCTGCACAGATATAAACAGGAATGAGATGCAACTAAAACTGCTGGGGACACTCCAGAGAGAAGATATTAGTTGGATTCTTTTTCAAATTGTCAGGTTAATGTGTCAAATTACCACCACAGATGATAATTTTTGGATGATTCAATTACGTAGTTCTCAACTGAATCCAAACTGTATCAGTCCAAAGGAATTGGATTGACCTTGACCCTACCAGGCATGACCCACACAGTTCTGAAGCTCTCAACACAGTGTCTTACATGTTCATGTTAACTGTGATGACTCTGGAGGACTTTTGCAATTACATCAATAATGAAATAACGTGCTCTCCTGACCTCTCTTACTTCATATCAGAGCATTAAAGCTAGACAATTCTCCTCCACTGAGTAAAACTAAATACAGAGCAGAAGCAGCAGGGCTGGCAGAAGTTGACAGCGTTCCTTTGAAAAGGCAAAAGAAAAGGAAAAAAAAAAAACTTGATTCATGACCTGTGGTTGAATTATTAATCTTTTAATCTCCGCTACCGCAGCAGACAGATGCCTCCATTTTTGGCCACTGCGAAATTACAGTTCCTGCAGCTACAGTGTCATTCAGGCTGACAGAGAGAGAAAATGGAAGTGGCAGAGAATTAGTTGTGATTCAAAAGCATTTTAGGGCAAAGTGAAGTGATACTTCAGAAGAACACACCACTGGACATCAAACAGTGACTGTGGTAAAAAGTGCAAAAACAAAAACTGTGGCACGCTGCTTTACAATGTGTAAAATATAAGCTTCTTATAGTATTTTACAAAAATCCCAGTGCGATACCGTGCAGAGACAATGTGATAGCAAAACAAAGCATGGCACAATCATCCATGATATGATGAATGCTATTTTGGTTCCATTTCCTCAGAAAGAAAATGAGGTGTCTTCACTGTTTACAGCAAATACAGCTGACAAACTGAAAAATCAGGCAAAAAAATCTCTGCTGCCTTGGACAAGATTCTTAATGTTTCACTTTTTGTCATCAAAGAACTTGCAGACCAACAAGAATACTGTGTAAGAAGTGACAGGAGGAAACTGACTGTTGATTTGCTTTTACTGCGCGATGATCTGTCTCTCCTTCACTGGTATCAATGGATGAGAGTAGACAACACAGAAAAACACACATGAACACACAGACAAGTGAACAAGCACAGACAAAAGCTGAACAACATGCAGAGGACTCTGGCAGCTCATCAAAGCACACGCTCCTAACGTCGCTCTTATAAATTATGCTGAAGGTTCTATTGTTCGGTTTTGCCTTCTTCTTCTTCAGATCATGGAGAGATTTAAAGACATGGTGGGCGTCAGGAGCTGCAGGCTGTCTTCTTTTTTTTTTTTTTCCCTGCTTCCTCTTCCTCCCGTTCTGCACTGGTGTCATGCTTGTGTTTGGCTTTTTGAGCACTTCTGGTTTTATCTCCCCTTCTGGTGTGCTACTTTTCCTTTAGTAACAAACAATAAAAATGTTAATGTGTGCCAGTAAAAAGAACACAAGCCATGTCCACAGCTTGTGCCAAGTATACTGGCATTCAAGTCTGCACTGACATACATCGTCCTTTGAGCTAAGTTAATCTGCAAAGACATCTCTGCAACAGAGATAGTCACCGATAGTGAGCTGATGACCGAGGGAGTGACTGAAGCAACATGAAAAATCTAGGACATGAAGATGACTAGCAGCTTTTTGATTCAGTCTCAAGTCCTGAAGGATATCTTGCCTTTAAATAAGATGTTGCATGTTGTTTTGAAACATTAAGTGTAGCCTTTATGTTTCTAACCGCTAGTGGCACCCCCAGTTTTACTTGAAGCCTTTTTTTGCTAGTGAAATAAATTCCGATAACTGGTTTTAATGAAATGGTCCAAAAACATAGCCAAGTGAAAGCAAATGCCAGGAAAGAAGACAAAGAAAAAGCCAGTGAGAGACTAAAGAGACCACTGAAGTGCATGGCAAGGGTCACATGAAAAATTGAGACAGCCAAAGGCATCATCAGGATTTGGGAGCATTGCTGTCTTGTGTAATTAAAGCTCCAGTATGTAAATCGTTTCCAAATACTTTTGCTGTAGCTGGTCCAAACTTGGTGAGCTGCTGTCAAAGCCTCCTTTGACCCACACTCATTAAACAGCAGTGGCGGCAGCGCAGAGATAGTAGCTTCTAGAAGGTTTTGTGCAGGATTGATTTCTCCAGCTAATCAGAGATGTTATAATTTCTGCTTCACTTTGTTGTATTCTTATTCATTTTAATTTGGACATATTTCATTTTCAGTTTCATGCTCACTTTTTAATGTGATTCTTGAGTAAGGAGTGCAGAGAAACCGAATAAAGGCTTGTTGCAAGCAAATATAGCTCACTAGCTAATGTTACCTTGGCTATCCTTGTAGATCATATGACCCCTGCCTGGCAGTTCACTTAAGGATCTCTTGACTGCCAGCTAATATCAAAATGTATATAAACAGAACACATTTCAAAACATTCCAGGATGTCCGCCTTGCTGATGATGGATGGAAAACAAGGGAAATGCGTTCAGCATGTTTGGCCTCAAGGAGACACAATACATAATACTGGATGTTAACGTTTACTTTGTTTATTTACATGAAGATTCTACAGTGAACCTCCAACAATACCCATAACTGCTCTGTAGTGAACAGACTGGACTAAATGCAACTCTGCCTCCTGACTTTACACTTTGGTTGATGTATTACTTTCATTAAACTGGAGAAATTACACAGAATCATATGCTTGTTTTGCTGACCGCTCAGCAGCCTCAATCGACTAGAGGAAAGTCAAGAGTAACTGAATGGAAGTCTTACTTGGACTTTCCTGGGATGAGAGAGGATTTGGTCTCGAACAGGTGACTTCACCAGCTACAGCAGCTGACCTTCAGGCTGCGGCCTTTATTACACGCTCAGTTATTATGAGTCACTCGACACACTTCATTCATCTGCTGCACCTGAGTCACTTATTGGACATTTCTGTTGAAAATAAGGCCACACGTGACAACGCTGCTATGGGTCCCAAATCAATTTGCGGCGGGACAATGTGCCCTCTCCCACCTTCTGCTATTCACCACGTGTCATACCTTGTCCCTTCCCTCATCCTTCAATGACTGCATATAATTGTTCCACCGGTGGCAGGCTTTAATTATTCACATGATGCCAAGGCTCAGGCGGTGGCAGCTATCACCTCATCAATCACCAAGAACTATGACTCTGCCAATCTACAAATGCAATGACTACTAGTTGCACTGTGTGTGGCAGTGGATGCGTGTGCAATATACAGCATGATATACACCTCGGAAGCAAACTGCTGATGCTGGTCTTCATCATTTTTAGATGGGTTTGAGATTAACAGACAGGAATGGAGGGTGATCCTCTGCTTGACATTAAACTGCTTTGGGGAACCACCTTGTATTATAGAGGAAAGTGACGGGAAATGATATGTTATGCAGCTTCCCTAGGAAACACACAGAGGAAGTCTGTGTAACTCCCCATCTCTCCGCACTGTAATTTGTAAATTCTAAAATGCTCAGGACATTAACCACAATAGCCTGATATTCATCCAGCAATGCCATCTCCTGAAGTTAGCATTTTTCACTGTTCAAACAATGTCAGTTCAGCAGTGGGGAAATGTACTCAGCTCGAGCAACCGCTCTGCTTCATTAAAGTTGATGATGAGTGATAGCTACTCGAGCGTCATCTGCAAGACTGTTAAAGCCCCTGAAACCAACACAAACAGTTGTCAAATTGATAGCAGGGTATCTGTGGCTGGAGATACACTCAGAATGATGGGGTTAAGCAAGGAAATAACTCCACCAGATCAGGGTATAGTCCCAATCTACAACTGTTTTCAAGAACTCTGGAAGTAAACACATTTACAGTAATTGTTTGCTTCAACATCAGTAACAGGAAGAAATGGTGTAAGTGACTGGAGGTCCTCCAGTCCACATGTTGCTCAAGTATTCAGATTGTTCCCCATCTACAGTACGTGCATAGGGAGAATGTACATAAGTTTGGACAAAAGCATCTTTAAAACGCCTTGTGATATCGTCTCTAGAGTGTAGAATGTGTTGCATGGAAACAAATTATTCTCATTAGCAATAATCAGAGTGGATTAAGAAAGAGAATGACAACATCCCCACTGATTTATAAGAACTTTTAGGAGCAGTGATATCATGTTACACTGACTGGCTGTTATCTTTCAAAGCAAGAATTTTAAGTCAATATCTTGTCACATTTCAAGTTAGTGACATGTAAAAACATGTTTCACAATGAGCGTTCCATTGTCTGTCTGCATTGTTTACTGCCTGTTCATACTGTTTATTTTGCAATGTTTGCCCTGGTTGTTGCTTGTTAATACTGCCTGTTTTTTGTTACACAGCCTTATGTTGGTTTACTGTTTACTTGCCCCTTGCATGGGGATATGTACATGCACATTGAGAGCCGCTGTACCAGAGTCAAATTCCTCATGTGTCCGACACACCTAGTCAATAGAGCAGCTTCTGTTTTTGATTAGACATGTTTACAACTTCCTCAAACAATTAGGTACTTCACTAAGTAGCTAAATTATCTCAGCTATTTACAACAACAAAACAAGTCTGTAAAAGTGATAATTTACTGATAAACCCTACAGAAAACAATGTATCTGAATGACTGGTACTATTTGAAGCTACATCATGGGACCTGCTACCATTTTTGGCCACTGTGAAGGCCTCAGCCCTGGCCTTCGCCATGTGAGGGCTTAAACCACCAGCAGCAGTGGAATTGGTTGAGTAATCTTTTGTTTTCTTTGTTCAGGTTTGTAGCTTTAAGTTGTAGGTAGAGGTTATGTATTTGACTGTCACATTGGACATACATAATCAATGAAGCATGCACTTTTGGTTAATTTTGTATTGTTAATGTGTGTAAATGTTTCTTGTGAGTTACTGTGTTCATGGTCCATGAATGGGGGTGGTCCTGACAAAACGACTGGACTGAGGAAGCAGCAGGTTTAAATACCTCCCACTAGACCTGGACTGCACCAAGTGCCCAATACAGGAAAAGGGGGAGTTTAGGAGAAATGTATTGTTTATTTCTTTGTAATTTATGTTAAAACTTTGTCAAGCTATGCTAATTTCTTTAATTACATTTAAAGACAAATATTTCGTTGTCAGCAGACTGTCTGTTTAGTGTTTATTGGAATTTGATGTATTCGATTAATTTGTCTTTGTCCATTCCCTGTGTGTGTTATGCTGACCGCTCAGCAGCCTCAATCGACTAGAGGAAAGTCAAGAGTAACTGAATGGAAGTCTTACTTGGACTTTCCTGGGATGAGAGAGGATTTGGTCTCGAACAGGTGACTTCACCAGCTACAGCAGCTGACCTTCAGGCTGCGGCCTTTATTACACGCTCAGTTATTATGAGTCACTCGACACACTTCATTCATCTGCTGCACCTGAGTCACTTATTGGACATTTCTGTTGAAAATAAGGCCACACGTGACAACGCTGCTATGGGTCCCAAATCAATTTGCGGCGGGACAATGTGCCCTCTCCCACCTTCTGCTATTCACCACGTGTCATACCTTGTCCCTTCCCTCATCCTTCAATGACTGCATATAATTGTTCCACCGGTGGCAGGCTTTAATTATTCACATGATGCCAAGGCTCAGGCGGTGGCAGCTATCACCTCATCAATCACCAAGAACTATGACTCTGCCAATCTACAAATGCAATGACTACTAGTTGCACTGTGTGTGGCAGTGGATGCGTGTGCAATATACAGCATGATATACACCTCGGAAGCAAACTGCTGATGCTGGTCTTCATCATTTTTAGATGGGTTTGAGATTAACAGACAGGAATGGAGGGTGATCCTCTGCTTGACATTAAACTGCTTTGGGGAACCACCTTGTATTATAGAGGAAAGTGACGGGAAATGATATGTTATGCAGCTTCCCTAGGAAACACACAGAGGAAGTCTGTGTAACTCCCCATCTCTCCGCACTGTAATTTGTAAATTCTAAAATGCTCAGGACATTAACCACAATAGCCTGATATTCATCCAGCAATGCCATCTCCTGAAGTTAGCATTTTTCACTGTTCAAACAATGTCAGTTCAGCAGTGGGGAAATGTACTCAGCTCGAGCAACCGCTCTGCTTCATTAAAGTTGATGATGAGTGATAGCTACTCGAGCGTCATCTGCAAGACTGTTAAAGCCCCTGAAACCAACACAAACAGTTGTCAAATTGATAGCAGGGTATCTGTGGCTGGAGATACACTCAGAATGATGGGGTTAAGCAAGGAAATAACTCCACCAGATCAGGGTATAGTCCCAATCTACAACTGTTTTCAAGAACTCTGGAAGTAAACACATTTACAGTAATTGTTTGCTTCAACATCAGTAACAGGAAGAAATGGTGTAAGTGACTGGAGGTCCTCCAGTCCACATGTTGCTCAAGTATTCAGATTGTTCCCCATCTACAGTACGTGCATAGGGAGAATGTACATAAGTTTGGACAAAAGCATCTTTAAAACGCCTTGTGATATCGTCTCTAGAGTGTAGAATGTGTTGCATGGAAACAAATTATTCTCATTAGCAATAATCAGAGTGGATTAAGAAAGAGAATGACAACATCCCCACTGATTTATAAGAACTTTTAGGAGCAGTGATATCATGTTACACTGACTGGCTGTTATCTTTCAAAGCAAGAATTTTAAGTCAATATCTTGTCACATTTCAAGTTAGTGACATGTAAAAACATGTTTCACAATGAGCGTTCCATTGTCTGTCTGCATTGTTTACTGCCTGTTCATACTGTTTATTTTGCAATGTTTGCCCTGGTTGTTGCTTGTTAATACTGCCTGTTTTTTGTTACACAGCCTTATGTTGGTTTACTGTTTACTTGCCCCTTGCATGGGGATATGTACATGCACATTGAGAGCCGCTGTACCAGAGTCAAATTCCTCATGTGTCCGACACACCTAGTCAATAGAGCAGCTTCTGTTTTTGATTAGACATGTTTACAACTTCCTCAAACAATTAGGTACTTCACTAAGTAGCTAAATTATCTCAGCTATTTACAACAACAAAACAAGTCTGTAAAAGTGATAATTTACTGATAAACCCTACAGAAAACAATGTATCTGAATGACTGGTACTATTTGAAGCTACATCATGGGACCTGCTACCATTTTTGGCCACTGTGAAGGCCTCAGCCCTGGCCTTCACCATGTGAGGGCCTAAACCACCAGCAGCAGTGGAATTGGTTGAGTAATCTTTTGTTTTCTTTGTTCAGGTTTGTAGCTTTAAGTTGTAGGTAGAGGTTATGTATTTGACTGTCACATTGGACATACATAATCAATGAAGCATGCACTTTTGGTTAATTTTGTATTGTTAATGTGTGTAAATGTTTCTTGTGAGTTACTGTGTTCATGGTCCATGAATGGGGGTGGTCCTGACAAAACGACTGGACTGAGGAAGCAGCAGGTTTAAATACCTCCCACTAGACCTGGACTGCACCAAGTGCCCAATACAGGAAAAGGGGGAGTTTAGGAGAAATGTATTGTTTATTTCTTTGTAATTTATGTTAAAACTTTGTCAAGCTATGCTAATTTCTTTAATTACATTTAAAGACAAATATTTCGTTGTCAGCAGACTGTCTGTTTAGTGTTTATTGGAATTTGATGTATTCGATTAATTTGTCTTTGTCCATTCCCTGTGTGTGTTATTGGTTTGGTCAGCCAGTATATATGTTCCCCTGTGTGCGTGTGTGTGTTGTCTGGGAGGTCAGTTGCTTTTTGTTGAGGCACTGTGCAATTCAGTTGGCTGTATTTTGAGTTTCTTTGTTTGTTGACCTCTTTTAGGGCCCAGTTTATTTGATGTTGATGTTGTTTCTATTTTTCCTTATTTTTTGGTTAATAAAAAGCCCATATTTTGTGAACTTTAAAAGCTGTGTCCTCTGCCCTACTGTTTGGTCCCTGACAAACACTCAGTGTTGCAGCCCTTCTATCTTACGAGCTCTGGTGATAATGACATCAGTGAATGTTCTGCTTTCACACTTCCTTCAGGTTCAGACATAAATATCTGATGCAACATTATCTGCTTTGAACAGCTTGGGTGACTCTCAAGAGACATTTCCCATAATGCAATTTGCTAGCTTCTTTCATCCACATCTTTCAAACTCTGTACCCCAGTGTAAAAAGCAGGCTTTCTGTTTAAAAAAAAACAACAAAACACAGTAGTTTAAAGGCAGGAAAACCAGAGTTATTTTCTAGGGTTTCACTATAAACGAGACAAAGCTCTTATGACTTGGAAGTACTCCACATGACTAGTAAGTAGATCCTGATGTATAAAATTGGTGGAGCAGTCCATTAATATTACGTATATGCCTGAAAGGTTAAATGCACTGATGCACTTTTCTAGGAAGCCGTCCAGGTACTCTACAGTAATGGGTGGGTTTCAATTCTACTCATGCAAAAATTAATGCCAAAACAGTTATTTTCTTCAACAAATCATCTCAAAAGGTACCAGCAGAAAAGACTGCCAGACTGTGAAGTCTAATGCGCTCACAAGCTACAGTAGCTCCCAGTGTACTCACACTCGGTCTGTGCCATAGCTGCGATAGTCCACCGCAGCTGAAACAGCTACAATCAGAGCAGGAACTCCGTAGCCCACCAGGTAGAAGTAGCGGCGGCGTGAATGCTCACTCTCAAACACCTCCACCAGCATGATGTAAAGCTGCACACCCTCCAGGAACATCCATGTGAATGCTGCCAGGAAGAAGAAGTGGAGCAGGGCGGCGAAGACAGCACAAGCAATCTGGGAAGGGTTTATAGTCGGAGGCATAAAGAAAAATGACAGGGAAAGGAAGATGTGAAAAATCACAGTTTGTATTAATCAAATCACATTTTGGCATTTAGTTGATTTCCTAAAGTATTAAATTCCTTGCTAGAGGGTATAACATGAGTGGTAAAGTGTCGTCCAAGTGACTATAACTGAGCAGCACTTTCTGACCTCTCCATGTTTACGATTAACATTGCTAAGCTTTGTCTGGCTGAAGCGACTGGATGTTTGCCTGTAGTGACTGGCAGAAGAACGCTGCAGCTACGAAGTCCATGTGGTCATGTTTGCTGTAGCTGGCACGGATCTAAGACAGATATGAAGAAGTGAAGTCCAATAGTCCAGGAGCCATTTGGAGCTCAGTGCCTTTCATTCCACGGCCAAGTGCAAGCACATAATGTAGTTACACTCCTCCTGAGCTGATAGAGGAGCATACAGACAAGACATGACTTCAGCAAACTGTTGTTTGCATGTATGCACATGCTCACACACTTTCTAACAGTAATAAGATACAGTACTTACGTGGATTGACCTAATTATTGGCACAGTTGAACATAACTAGCATATTTTGTCACTGAAATTGATCCAATTAAAGAACTGAAAGGTTGAGTGGACATTAATTGCAGCCCAGGAGAGTGATCTTAGAGCTGGGCTGTGAATCACACCCATAAAATGTTATGGAAGGGAAAGGGCCAGGGCATTACTGTATCTTTAACTTCACAGGGCTTTGGTGCCAAACTTCGGCCTGTGAGTTCTGGTTCAGATACTTAGTGATATCTGAAAAGCAACATGTAGATTTGTTTTCAGAGCACAAATCTGAATAGAAGCGAATGTCCCTGTTATTCACCTGCATTGGTAACACACTTGTAAATATTTAAAATTTCTAAAAAGGCCGTTATAAATAAGCTGTATTCTGATCTCTCACCCATTTGCAAATGTACTATGCTCAGACAATCACTGCAGCTTTTTTCCCTAGGAGAGAGAAGAGAACTATGTACTGTGCGTCATTTGCAAACAAAAATGGCATGATTGCATGAAGCTGTAGGTGGAATCAAGCCCTCTGCCATCCCGTGTATATGTAATGACTCCCCAATTTTCTACTGTGTTGAGCACACACACTTGAAGATGACTGTGCAGTGACTGCATGCCTCCACTTGCTACCAGAGCTGAGCTCTTACAGGAAGGTAATGCCATCCAAACTACAGCTGCAGGTTTGGTGTATGTAGCAGCTTTATTCAGATTAATCTCAAGTGTTTACAAATTGGAAAACTGTGCCAGGATGTGGTTTCAGGGAGATCGAATGAAGTCATGTCAGTGAGAATGAACAGCGGTGTTGTGCAGGCGTTGTGCGAGTGTACTTTCAAAGATGTGCTTGCTCCTGTGCAACTGAGAGAAGGAGCATTTGTTGAATAAAGACATCAGATTTTTTTGTGCACTTCTTCATCTCCCTGAGCCTGGCAGAATCAAAAACATTCAGGGCCACTGGAACTCAGCGGGAAGTACCACTCAACAACACAGCAGGACAGCACAAAAACAGAAAAAAACTTCAGGCTCTTAAATCTAGATATTTAGAAGGTGGCAAGCTTCCGTGGAAATTAATGTATATACTTGTAATGCAACTCTTCCTGGTTTATACAGTAAAAAGACTGACTTTAGGTTGTTTCGAAACTTAGGGTACTTTGAGCGGTATTTAAATGCTAATTGAATGGCTACGTCACAGCTGTACAACATCTCTTACCGGCTGGTCTCCCCGATTGATCCCCACTAGAAACAGGGACTCGGCGATGAACAGGCTGATGCAGAGGTTCTTATGGATAGTGTTGCGATCGCTCTGAAGGCCACGGAAGAAGCAGAAGGTGAAGAGGCTGATGAGCAGGCACACCAGCGACAGGAGGATGCCTACCCAAGTGATGACATCCAGAATCATGTCATGAACAGGGTCTGTGTTCTGCAAAAGAGGTGGTGACAGAAAGTGGTCAGCAACATCCAGTTCATAACGTCACGTCTTTGGACAGTTTTTCTTTTATGGAACTCAGAAATGCATTTTGGTATTTGATAAGACTTTAAGGTAAACAGACTAACATACAGTGGCAAAAAAATGAAGTGAAGCATTTGGAATTACATGGTTTTCTGACTTATTCGATCATAAAATATGATCTGATCTTCATCTGAGTCATAAGTAAAGACAAACACAATGTATTTAGGGTAATTCCACACAAAGAATTATCATTTTTACAGTGAAGGGAACATCACGATTTGGGGCAGCTTTGCTGCCTCTAGGTCTGGACCATTTGCCACCATGGAGGGGAAAATAAATTCCCAGGTTTCTGAAGGAATCCTACAGGAAAATGTCAGGATGGGTGTCTGTCAACTGAGGCTCAGTATGAGTTGGGTGATGCAGCAGGACAGCGACCCTCAACATTAAAGCAAATATATTACAGAATGGCTTCAAAACAAGAAAATCTGCCATTTCGAGTGTCCCAGTCAGAGCCCGGACCTCAACCCAACAGGGATGCTGTGGAATGACCTTCAGACATCCTAGGAATATGGCCGAGCTGAAGCAGCTATGTGAGAAAGAATAGTCCAAAATTCCTCCTGAACATTATGCAGGTCTGACCTACAGCTACAGGAAGCACTTATTTGAGGTTAATGCTGCCAAAGGAGCTTCAACCACTTATTAAATCCAAGGGTTCACTTACTTTGAAGATCGGATAACATTTTATGAGCAAATAAAGCAGAAAATCAGGTAATTCCAAATGGTTCACTTTTGACACTGTATGTACATCAGGGATTCATTCGTAAAGCAAAAAACAAAACAAAAGGTTTAAAAAGAGAATAACCATGAAGTTAAAATGCCTTTCTGTCCCAGCAACATCCCAAAAGCTTTTATTTTTTGGCAGTGGGGGCTGCATTCACTCAGCTTTCCCATAAACCACTAGAAAGTGAGCCACAGGTGGCAGACATGAATCATGAATGAGTCTGTCTGAATCAATCTAAAATACACCCATATTGTTTCATTCTAGTCAGGCAGCAAAGTGAGCAGTCCAGAGAGCCACAGGTGTCCAAGACCAGCACTACAGGAACACAATCAAACCACAACATGGTCAATAAGTTTCACTGTTGCTTTTAGATAATTGTCTCTTTTCCAAACAGTAATTTGCCACCACAGACGGTTTTGGGCACTAAAAAGCCTTTTGTTGACCATAAATTGGTGGCTTTATGGCAGAGATAAGAATCAACAGTGATTCCTCTGCAGCCATGAAAAAAAAAATTCCAGCAGTACATGAAAGCCAAGTGCGTATAGGGATACTTGGACGGAAGCAAGAAAAGGCAACGCAGCCTGAAACAGCAGAATCTGCAGAATTCCTGGCTTAGCTTTAAACACATTAAAACAAACACAATCGAAGCAACATCAGAGTCAAGCTAAGGGGGGGAAAAAAAAATAAAAAACAAGGCTTGTTAGAACTGCAGCTCAATAAGGAATGTGTTATGACATCACATCAATAAGGTCTTTATAAAATTTTAAAGGCCCTGAGCCTTTGTTGTGTGACCAGCAAACTGTATGGAAATCCTCTGAACAATTCCCAACCTGAGGAACTTGTACTCCTGAGGATCCATGGAAAGACAGAGAAACAGCTCAAATAAACTGACACCACAGAAACTGTAATGTATGAATATAATACATATCTGTTAGGGTGATTAAAAAGAACACGCCTCACATATCCCCATTTGTTAAGCCATAACAACTGAACACCATTACTATGAGCATATAAAACCACATGCTGTTAGCATGCTAGTTCATGTTTCAATAGTCAATTAATTGTTAAAACTGATATATTTTAAGTTAATAAAAATATAAATAGTTCAAATACTTGTTTAAAAGGTTGAAAAAAGCTAGAAGTAATGCATGAATGCATGATACTTGTACAGCTAAAACTGAAAACAAAAACAATTAGCTAGAATAAGTTGAAACATGAAACTTCTGTCACCTCAATTGATGCAGAAATAGTACAAATGCTACACTGACAGTCCAATTGTATAAAAAATACTATAACATCCACTATTACACCCACTTTTCTATCATTGCATATTAAATAGCCTTTCAATGAGTCCAAATGAACACATTTGGAACGTGTCGGGTGGTGCCTATTAAAGCACGTTCGAGTGTTCATCTGACACAGCTGTGGGGACAGATTTGACAAAAAAAAAAAAATAAATAAATAAAAGGTCAAGTCGACACTGTATAAGCATACATCAGTGAAACAGATGTGCAGCTTCCCAGTCATTATCTGATAATTCTGCATCATGATACCAGTAGTGAAAACCAGACTTGTCAAGGCAAATGCCAAAACATGACATGTGCATTAAAAAAAAAAAAAACTTCCATGTGCAAAACATGGTAACAAGCGATAGAGTGTGACATCGTGTATTAAGTAAACATAATTACTGCATCCAAACACTTTGGCCAGCTTCTGAAGCTTCCTAATTTCCCAAAGGGATTGTTCTCTCTTTCAGCCTGCTGGGCACCGATTTAAAACAAGGAGGCGAAAAAAAAGTGAATGTGGGGGAAGGCGATGGGTAATTTTAAAGAAATACGCCAACCTCCTTACAACTGTCACTACTGCTGGGGTGGAACTTCTGACATGATGACTATGCTTGAATGCTAATGAAGATAAAATTGACATTATTTTACCATAGAAGATGTTACAAATAGTTAAAGGCTGACAGTTAATTAGCAATACCTGGCAGTTAAATCCAAGCACAGGTGAAAGCTAAGCTATACTGTCCTTAACTTTGTATACATCAAGCGCTTACACGCTCTATTAACTGCCAGACTTAGAGTACTGTTTGATATCTGAAGGCTGTGTATGCAGTCTCGGCCTCCAGCAAATAATGGATGACTTGCAGCTAAAGAACAGGACAAACCCAAGAAAATATTTGCTTAGGCTGAGAAATAACCCTGCTAAAGCAGACTATATGTCCAACATGTCTCTCAAAGAAGTACCCCATTAAACCATATTTCGAGCCTAGTCAGCAGTATTTCGTGCGGGGGCAGGGAGAGAGGGGACCATCATCATCCATTAGTGTTTTTTGTTTTTTTATTCCACTCTCCCACACCCCGCTGGTCAAGTTGGAGTGAGGAAACTTGGGGGGATGAAGTATCACACAAAAACCTTGTTTAGTGGCAGTTGAGCTAATGCTAGCAGAGAGGGGAACAGATGCTGATCATTAAGGGGCTCTGGTACAATAACAGCCGCAGTGCTCCTTGAGTCTGGGGAGAGCGCTCTTTTGATTTTCCTGCCTGATGAGCCGTTGTGTATACGTTGGAGGGGTGGAGGCGCTGCCAAGATATTATATAGAGCAGAAGTCTCTCTGTGTGCCTGTACATGTGTGTATCCGTATGAAAGTAGGTGATTTCAGCACCCTTACTTTAGAGGGAGTGCCTACGCTGTGGGTGGCAACAGATGTTGATGTTTATGCTTGCATGCGCTGTCAGTGTGTGGTGCATGTGACACTTAAGTCTGTTTTCAGTCCACTGCATGACAGATGTATTGATGCGGTGGGTGGTGCTAGCTGCAGCGCGTTGTGAGGGGCCCCTAAGGTTTCCTGGGCTAGCGAGCTGTGCAGTGGCTGCAGGCTCTATCCATCACAATCTCACCTTCAGTTGGAGAGAGGCCAGGTCAGGGAGAAAGAGATGGCAACAGAGGGAGAGAGAAAAAGAGACAAAGCTGTAGAAACAAAGAGAGAAGGGCAGGGAGTGTACCTACACCTGGGTGATGGATTTACTGTGGAATGATTTCTTTGTTCTGAGACGTGGGTGCTTGCTGAGACATCACCAGCCACATTGCCTCCGCTGAAAATTTTCTTTTACTTGGGGTTGTGCCTAGACAGGATGGCAAATGATGTGATCTGCAGAGCCTCTGCACATAACCTCACACCTACAAGGCTCCATGATGGAAATCTGTACAGGGGTCTCTAAAGTGGGCAGACGTAATTTGCTCTGAAATTCACTCACTGGGTCGTGAGGGCGGCCAAGTCATACAGCATCCATGTTACTTAGCAGGGCGAGGCACATTTGTACACATTCAATTTGTCTTCCAATCTTTTTCCTCCTACATTTTTCTCTTATTTCTTAAGCACACATATCTTTCATTCCAAATGGATGCCTGAGGAGACTGACTTTGCCCCTGATCTGCTCGCACGTAGCACAAAATACGGTTTCTGGGCTCCCAAGGAGCCTGACATGGTGCAGCTAACATGGCAACAAGGCTTTTGCAACATGTACTGGCCATTCTGGCCATGGCATCTGAACCTGACATCACATCATACAAATTTAATTACCATAATATCCTGTGTCTAAGGTGAAGTGGTGAAGAAAATGGAGCATCGATCCTCCATACCTCAAAGAACTGCCCTCAGCATGGGGCCATGAAGCCAATCCAATTAAAATGCATAAATCTCTCCATATGCCTCCAGAGCCGGGCTTTGACTCATGAAATATGGTTAGGCAGGGCAAACAGCTGCACCAAGGGGTAGTGGCCCGCTGTAGGGAGTCATGTGACAAGTTCACCTGTGTGTGATAGGTAGGATTTATGGTCTGCACGGGGATAGAGAACAGCTGCATGAGGGGCATATGAATCAGGGGCTGAGCAAATTTGTCACCTGTAGAAGGGTGGGAGGCTCCTCCTTGTGTGGTAGGAGGTGACATTCTGCACAAGCACCTAACATCACACTGTGCTCTAAACTACATGCTGCTATGGTTTAGCATTCAAGCATGACATTTTGTTGCTATGGGAGTTAACAAAGGCCTCATCTCCGTCTGTGTCTTGAAGATGTTAAGTGATGTATTCGGAAACAACTCTCTTGCTGCGTGCGTAATACTGTACCATGCCATGAAATACACAGCCAACCTTGACTGCCCTTTCTCATCATCTTTCCTGTCTGATGGTGCCAGCATGAAAATGTTCTGTAGGGACAGTGATGAATGTTGCCCAAATATCACCCTCTCTATCATCCAGTGAGATGTGCCATTGACTTATACTTACTGGTCTGTTAGGAATGGTGCCACTTACCAGTAGCTCAGTGCCTCCTAGGGCCTATCTTAGCACGCATATCTGCTGAGTTAAATAATGGCCTGTAGGTGGGACCAGAATAGGTCTATATCTCTTCAGCTGGGGCTTGTGCTTTAGTCCATATTTAAATGTTATTTTTTCCCTTTATCTTAATGCCCAATAGCTTTCTTCACAATTGGTGAACTTAAATTCAAAAGAAAGGGTTCAATAAGAAGCCTCAGAATGCTGAATGGGCATGAGCCATTAGGGAATCTTGAGCAGCATGTTTAAAAGCAAAGCCTGATCATTCATCGTTGCTGGGGTATTCACTGAGCGCTTGCATCTCCTGAAGCAATACCAAGTGACCCAGAAAGGTTTAATGCATGCTGTGAATGAAAAACAAGTTAACATCACCACTACTTTCAAGTGATATGGAGGTCAAATGATTTTTTTGTGCGTGTCCAAATTCAACACCACCACTACCAGAACTACATCTCGCCTTTCAGTATCAAATCAAGCTGAATGGATTTTATCCCCAATACATTCTGAGCAGTAATACCTTAATCACAGTAAATGTCTAAAGGCTCAGTAGAGGTTAGCATAATCAGCATTCTTAGCAAAGTCACATCAAAGTACACCCACTCTCACAGTGCTCCCTCCAAAACCCTGTTTGAAATCATTCTAAAAAGATACAAAAGAGACATATAATCTCTCGCATGCAGCTGCTGTCTGTGAGTGCAGTTTTAATTTGTTTACGCAGCCAAGGGCGCTTCTTCTCTGCTCAGGCTGTAGGATCAGTCAACGGCATCAGCTCTCTGGCTAGGTAGCTCAAAACTGGCAAACAACGGGCTTGAGTGGTGACACAGGCAGCAGTGACAGCGCTCGGTGCCCTTCGCCTGCACGGTGGTCGCCTGATCCTCTGTATATGATGGATGCTGAGTGAGTGGGTGGACTCTTGAACAGTACGAGGCTTGGCTTAAATATATTAATGAGTTCCTGTGCAACTTTAAAAAGGTTTTACGTATGGTAATTTGGTTAAGGACATCACACTGGAAACCACCGAGGCTCTAAACATCTTTGGGTACTTGCTCGTAAATTTTCTACGATATGCGATTATTCTGAGGGACTAACTGACTTCAAACATAATTAATCCCAATGAGATGCAGTTTGGAGTTTCTCCAGTGTTCTCACATACTGTGCATTCTAGTTCAAGGGTTTCGTATGAATATGAATTTGTGGGCAGTGGTTTTACCTTGTGCACATTTATAATCAATGTCAGGTTCAGCATGATTACAAGGTGCTCGTTGTTAAAAAAAAAAGTGCATTAGTGCACATATATTAGTTTAAAAAAAAAACAAATGCTTGTTCTCAGAAGAGGAAAAGTTTAAACAGTAAGACCTTGAAAGTCCTGAAGTTTATGGAAGGTAACTGAACCTCAGACTGTAGAACACGGCAGGTATGATGATATATAATGAATGTATTATTCCCAGATGACAATGCATCACATGGAGAACTTCAACTATGAGCCTATTTGAATTCTGCTTGGCAAAACTGTTCAGCAACTTTTATGCTGCTGTCAAGGACAAAATGACAGCATCATTAATGTCACACACACACAAAAGCAGGAGCATTTTGCCATTTCTAATTTGTGTGAAGTATGTGGCACTTTGAATGCAATCACAACTTGGTGCTAAAAATGCAACATTACAAGCACAACATGGGCGACATCTTATTAAGTCGAACATAAAGATCTGTGAATGTAACACTATCATTATTTCCAACTAGCGTGCATATGATCCATCAGGCACAAACAACAACAAGATAAAAGATGATGGTGACACTGTAGCGAGCCTCTGTCCTCCAAAAGAAAATTGTAATTACAGTGTGCCTATCTTTTTTTTCCCTTTCTGATATGCCACTGAGAAATAAACAAGGTTAGAATATAATCTGTTGCTCTGAGGGTAATGAGTAATAACAATGCAGAGATGAGCAGTGGTATGTTCTGTTGCTATGGATACAAAAACAGTCTCTAATTTGGGAGTGCATCGGAGAGGCAGAGAAAGAAAATTTCTCTGCTCCCACTTTCCCTCCATTCACCGTGTTCTCAGATACAACACAGTGACAGTCTGTCAAAGAAAAAGCCTCAGAAAACCTCATTCAGCGGCACCGCGCAACAAACATCCAAGTGGAAAAGATAAAGAATAAAAGAAGGTGGGAAAAAAAATGCTATCACTCAGAACTGGGGTGTTACTACTGTCCACTTTTCTCTTTTGAATTCAGTGCTACAAACAAGCCAGGCTTTACAAAATGTTAGGGACTGGCTTTACTGAAAGTGTTCATTTTACCGCTTCACCCCCCCACCCCCCCTTTGCTGCTTTGCTTTCATTACATGAAGGCTCCCATTCTTCTGGGCTCCTTCTTTATGCCAGCCTCGGCTTCAGCACCGCAGAGGGCCTTGCTGAAGTTTAGAGTTTGTGTGTGCATGAATGCTTTTGTAATTGAGTTTGGGCATTGTATCTGTGAGAGAGATAGCGTCGGACTGGGGAATAGAGGGAGGTGAACGAAGGTCTAGTGGTTTTATGCACAGGGGCCAACTGGGAAGGCTCTCAGTGTGATTTTCTTTCTCTCTGCCACTGATTCAGAAGAGAGGCTCTGGAGAGGCAGATGCCATGCCAGACACTGAGGACTACTCTGCTCTGCTAGCAGTGACTTCCATAAATTTCCTGTAACAGAAATCATTACGCCGTCTGTTTGCATCACGGCGATGACACAACTTCTTCTCTGACTGTCAGTTCTCCTACCTTTTCTCAGATTTCCCATCTCTCTCTTTTCCCCATCTATCGCCCCTTTTTATTTGCTTAGTTTCATGTGAGCTGCCCACATTAATCAATCTGCAGAAATCTCACAAATGAGTTTTTTTTCCATTTGAACTGTGTTTTTTTGCTTTTTATAACTTTCATTAGCACCTCCCTAATCATCGCTCTCCTCCACATCAACACACTTACAGTACTGTATGTTTTCCCACTTTGTTTCTGTTGCTACCCTGAAGGCAGAAAACCAAATGGCACACTGAGAAAACCCAGCAATGTGGGGATACAATGTTTTCTTTACCCTCCTTCCTCTTTTACATAAATCAATTCATAAATAGATAAACAAATTAATGCAAAACCAACATCTTGAAATGATGGCATTATGGTGATTTTGAGTTAAAAAGTTGACTATGCCCCGTTTCCACATGTGGCCAGACGAAGAGGTAGTAAAATGACAGGTACTGTAAAGCCATACTTCTTTAGTGACCATCAGCAGTGCCTGTTCATTTGTCATATATTGAGTTTCAAAAAGATTTAAAGACCAAAGCAGAGTGTTGTTTACAAAAACCAGCATTGTGCGCTGCTGTTCTGGAACACAAAGCACAGCACACATTGGAGCCAATCATATATCTGGACTACTTCACATGCTGGAGGCTTAAGATGGCTGCAATCAATATACACTTTATACTGATAGGGTCATTGTTTAAAACTCTATGAATAGAGTCTGTACTGGCACTTTAAATGTTATTCTACAAAGTGCACTGAAGGCCAGAAAACATTTACCAGTTTATTTTACCTCCTGAACTAAAGTGAAAGAGAATATAAAGGATGAATCGCCAAACAGCAACAGAAGCCTTACAGTGCTTTACACCAGCTGGGCCTTACTTTTCTTGTCAACAGTGATCTTGGAATGGGTTTGTAAACTATGATGGCATTTTCATTTCTCTTGAATGGATTTGGCAAACTGCACATTTCAGAGGATCCACTGAAAAGCAAGACAGGTGAAAGAGCCGGCCTACCTTGACATCCACATGGGCCATAAGGACAGCAAAGTTGGTCAGATGAGTGCAGGAGCATGTGGTGTGTGTTCTGTTGGTGCCTAGCAAGCGGCAGTCCTGCGTCGACCAGTAACCAGTCATGGTTTTCTTGGAGTAACTCCAGAATGAACAGTTGGGGTTGAAGTTCTCCTCAGATTGCTATGAGTAGGCAAAAACATACATAAATGGACAGAATCTGAGTGGAACTAATAAGAGGAAAATGTACAGAGCAACCTCGTGCTTGGGTCTGGAGTTAATCACACATTAGCTTTGCTCATTTCTATTACCCTTTGTTTGCACAATAAACATCCTGAAAACAGGCTAGTTTTCCCCCACTGCAATTCATATCCTGTCTGAAATGAATAGCAGGTGGCGGTGCTGTCAAATAGCATCAAGCCGGCCTCATGCCTGTTGCTCGCCGGGTTTTTTGACCTTTCTTTTTAACTTTCACTGTGTGACAATGGGCTGCCCTACCGTTTAATGGGCACCACCGCTGCCTGCACCCAGCCATGGCTCTAACGACAAGCACGTCTTGCTCGCCTTTGTATAAACCTGATCCACAACACTGAGGTTGGGTCTCACACACAAGCACAACAAAACTGCTAATAATAAACAGATCTATCAGCTGCTTTTTCCTCTTGAGCCCAGTTTCATTTGTAGGTTCAGAAACAAAGGAGAGTACTCCGACCATCAGTAGCCAAGGTTAAACATGTCTGCGTTCATCCTATAAACACCAAGAGGAGCCAGAGTTTTTCATAGCTTCACACTTGCTGTGAAGTAATTAGTTTAATAAGATTCATCCTCTGTGAATGGAAATTTGCCGTTGATTGAGTTTACCCTTCACACACCCGGAGCCTGCGTTAAATATCTACAGCAAGGAGATAGGATGGCCCTCTGTCCTATTAATGGCTTTAATTGGCCCCATTAAGTGTTGAGGCAAGGAAGCGAAACAATAACTAGAGGACACATCATCATCCCAGAAGGCCAGTGATCCAAAACATCATGGTTGAGAGGGGAGAAAAATAGGAACCCCTGCTTGGTAATATAGTCAAGATAATGGAGGTTCATTTTCAAAGGCAAGTTAAAGTTCACTCTACATGCTGAGACAAACTGGAGGGATAATCTCTTGCCATTACATATACAGTGTGCTCTGTGTAGCGGCTGCATGGCGATCACATTCACTTTACTTAAAGCTGCATTACTATGGCTAAAATTATAGTTAAAATACGTTTTTCACTTTTGGCTATTAGGTCATTACAGTTCACACCATTACTGCATTTATGGGTCTTTGTTTCTTACAGCCAAATCTAGCTAGGCAAAAAACTAAGACAATAAAAATAAAGCAGAAGTACAACAAAATATAAAGGCTGCATCCCCACAGAAAAAAAAAAATAAATAAATGTTCTCGCCTGCAGCCACAACCACGTTTGGGAAGCGCAGACCAGTTAACAAGAATGTCCACTTAACAACACTTTTGACAGGTTTAACCAGTTTACCAGAGAATAGGGAGTTCTTGATTTGATGTACCAGAGCAAAATACACAACATACTTTACCCAGTAAGGTTTAATTAATTGTGGAAAGCAAAATTGTGGTCATGATTATATGATTCATTGTTCAGCCTTCAATGTACCAAAGCACACTCTATATGTGAATGTACGTTTATGGCCCTTTAATGCAATGAAAGCGCAGCAGCAACAGCTGTCCTGTTGCACTCCAGTGTTGCAGGCGGAAAAAGCTGCAGTGCAGAAAACAACACTTTCTCAAAAGGGCACAGTTTTATTGAAACAACTTGATCTGAGCAAGAAAAGAGTTTAAAAGCACCAGTGCCCCAACATTAGACCAAGAGTAAAATTACTGCATCTAAAGTCCAAATTACAAATTACACTTAAGGCGGGTGACTCACAGCAATAACTGCACTGACACTGCCCCTTGACATTTTCCCACCGTTTAATTTGGACATCCATAAGCTATCATCCTTATAAGTGCTCTATTCCTCTGCACTCTGTTTTTTTTTCCAGCCGCTGCAGTTCTCCTATGGTTGTTCAACATCCCTGATAATCACTGAAGGCGCTGATCACAGACAAAATAGGGATGTTTCCAGGGTGGAGAAGATAATGGAGTCAAGAGGGAGAAGTCATGACTCCCTGCGATGGCTAAGCAGGCTCCAGTGAGGCTCAATATGACTGACATTTGTTCAGGAGAACAGGCTGGTGTTTGTGCAGACTAATAAACAGCAGCGTGCACCCCCAGCGTCACCTTGTGAGCAATTTTGTTTTCCACAATTTCATTTTTTCAGTAAAACTTCATTTCACCTTAATTGTTTATAGCTTGAGATAGGATTTGTACATTTTTATTGAGCTTCAGGAAAGAGAAAAGTGTGATAAAGGCTTGATTTAAGAATGTGTAAGTGTCTTTTTGTGTGTAGGTAAAAGAGAAAGAGGCAAAAAGCACATTAAATGCAGAGGCATTAACATCAAAGTAGAAACAAAACCCATCTTCACTCAGAGATTTACTCATGTACAGACAGAAAATTACCTGTAGATGTCTGATGGTAAAAATAACCGGGTCAGAGAGGTAGACCTTGTTAGAGTCCTTGTTGATGGCGGCTGTGATAACTGGTGAATTGACAATGACAGAATAATTGGCAGCCATGGCGTCACTGCCCAGCTTCATACTGGCGTTCTCTGTTGAAAGGTAGGCGCCGATGTGTTTGTACAGCACAAACGCTATCCGAATCTCACCTGCGAGAGGACAGGGGGGCACAGAGTTCAGGCTTTCACATGCGACGAGTTGGACAAGGAGCACACTACGTGGCCAAACCAAGGGGAGACCCAAACACTGCACCCGTTTTGTGACTCCTACATGCTGCTATAACAGGCTCCACTCTTCTGGGATGCCTTTCCACTAGATTTTGGAATCTGGCTGCAGGATCTGCCTCCACTCAGCCACGAGAATATCAGTCATGTCGGAAACTGATATGGGCGATAAGCTGAGCTCCAGTTCCCAGAGCTGATGCCCAGCCAGGTTCTTCTAAGGTAAACTTTAGGTGCTTTCAGGCAGAAAGCAGTAGCTGCAGCCAACATTGTTCCCTGCTGCCTTCAAAGTTGGCAGCTGCTTCAATTTTTTAAGAGTTACATTTACTGATATTTGAGCCAGCCAAATTATAGACCTGCACCTCTTTACCAAGACTAAACACACATAACAACAAAAAAATAAGTTTTAGAGCAACACCATCTCCAAATTTGACTATCCAGTCGGTGACAAATTACGACGACATGAGTTTGCAAAACTTAACAGCTGTTTTATGTTGCTAACCATTTCTTCAATACTATTTTAAACTAAAAACCATTTCGCCTAATGGCTTAATGAAATGACAGTAGGTAAAAAGCAGCAGCCTCTGGTGTATGCTGCAGGTCATTAGAAGGAACAAGGTGACTGATAGCTACAGCTGGAGAAGGGTGATGGCATGATGGTCCATTTGGGTCAATTTTTTTCCATTAGTATCTATCGGACTGTACTGAGAAGCAAGATGCTATTTGCTACTTACTAAATATGGTAAAGTGCACTACTGACTGCAGGAACAGTGGAGAAATACTAAAATTAATAACAAAAAAAACCCCTTCAAGTTCAAGCCTTGTTAACAATAATCAGGACTGTGCATAGTAAAACTGTCAGAATAAAAGAGACCAGTGCCTCTGAAAAACAGCAAAACCCTTCCCACATCAAAAAACAGTTATTTTAATTCAGTACTCAAAAATGGGGACACCATTCTTCTGCAGGCACTAGTCGGCATTTTTCTTATTAATAATTTCCTCCTCTGTCTGCCTTACACATCTTTTTCCCCTCCCGCTGTCTCAGTTTTGAGCACTGATATGAAAGAAAGTTCCCTCCCGCCATGACTGATATCATTCACTCAGATGAAAAGAAAACATTCTGAGTGCTGCAGCACTGGATGACAGCGAAATATCCGCCGTCCTGCTCTAATGATCTGCGTAGGCACGGCTGGACATCAGCTGTGAGGCACCAGGCGCAGCTTGTGTCGATTCTGATTTACACGAGCTGATAACAGAGTCTAAAAATGGGGCTGCATCGCTTATGAAGACAGCCATGTATTGTGTCTAACTGCCTCATTTACAGTTTAGAGGCGGTGCTTGAATTTAACGAATTCTACAGCCAGCTCCCTAGTTGATGACTGCAGAACGATTCCTGCACTTTGTATGCAGCCCAACAAAAGATTTAAGCAGCAAATTGAATGTTATTCACACACATCTGTACTGAAAGTCCAACAAAACCACTGCAGCCCCATGCAATGTCACATCCAAGCATTACAAACAAATAAAACATGGAATAAGAAGATTTAATTAACTGCAGTGGATCTTAATACGACACTATTTCTATCACAGTCAAGGAACATTGCGACTGTTAAATGTGGTTTATCACTAACCTGAACGGCACCCAAGGTGAAGCTGTGCACAAGGCATAACTGTGTGTCGGAATGACAACAGGGCACCAGTAAAAGCTGATTCAGAAGTTTGCCTACTCACCGTTTCTCCCATGCTGCTTTAGTGTGTTAGCAGAGAGGTGGATCGAGTTGCCTTGTACTCCAGTTTGTGGGAACTTCAGATCAGGCAAATTCCCATCTGTGCTCATTCTGGCCACCTCCAGCTCTGCACACACAGAAGAAACCCAAGCAATGCCACATTTCTAATCAATAAGCTTTCTTTTGCATGATACAAAAGCTGATAGACATGAAAAAAATTGAAGTGTACAGAATTGAGAGTGTACAGTTCCAGCTCAGGTCTTTATGGCAGTTTTCAGTGTGAGAAAATACGCTACACACTTCAAAAACACTTTCAATATGCACAAGTCAGTGTAAAACTAAATACAACTGACCGCACCCGACCTCTAGGTGACCTATCAGTAGTCACTGTTATTGGTCAGTCACCGAACATCTACAGCAGACAACAGCTATTCTCCTCTCCAGTCACGTCACTGATTTAAAAAGCCATCCTCCTACTTTATTAATCAACACATCTCCAATGAGCACTAAATGCAAAACATCCTTTCTTGACTCACTTTGCTTTGACCTGCCTCCCTCTCAACTCTCTGAGCAGCCGACGTTAGTGTCTCGCTATAGGCTTCCTAATCAAATGTTCAGGTCAAACTGTAAAAACTAAACTTGTCTTTGGCCTTTTTTTTTTTTTTTTAAGACACCATCACTCCAATGAATTTTTTTCCTCATGAAGAGCGAGAGATACAAGAACGAGACAAAGATGAGCTCGTGTCGGTGGCAGCTCAACAGCTGTTGTGTCTGAAGCAAGCTCTTAATTTATGGTTTAAACACTGCGGGGTCACACAACAGAGGGAAATGAACTGCTTACAGTACAGCCGCCTGGCTCATTCCATCAAAGTTATTAAGGTACGATAGGACTGAGCTTAATAAAGCAGCCGTGTGTGCTCTAATCTCAAGTACCAGTGACCTGTGTGAAGTCTGAGCGCTCCCTCACATCTGGGATGAATCCACTCATACATTACTGGGCAGAAATCCAGAAAACACACAGCACAAATGTCACATTCCAAAAGAAAAGGTGAGCAGTATAGATTAATCCAGGTGGTGCAATAGAAGTAAAAAAAAAAAAAAAACTCCATTACTGTGGTGATATTTCACTTGTAAAGTGATGCTGTTGTTTTCAGTGTGTACTGTACATGTTCCCCTGCAAATCACCAAAACCACTGCTCTGAAATGCTCTTCTTCCTACAAAGAACTTTTATTCTAAACTCTTATATTACATCTCTTTCAGTTATTTAATAAATGATGCATGCTGGTTTGTAATGTAAGAGATGCCCATCCAAGTCTCACAGCACAATGGCACATAGCAGTGTGTGTCGTATTGCATCCAAGTGTCCATCTTCGTGGCCTTCTTCTTGAGGTTTTATGGCAGACAAGGAAATGGTGCATTACTGCCACCAACTGTAGAGAAGGAAGCTAAGAAGTAGTGTGCATGGAAGGTGTACGTTTAGGAACAAACACCTGACTTTCATGCAGAGAACCAGAGGTCATGTCTGACGTTGTGCTTTGTGCGGTTTAAGTGGTTTAATGACCCCAGGGACCTTTCCTAAACCTAACCATCTAGTTTGTGTGCCTGAAAAGTAACCACATAGCACAACGTCTGTTCTTAAACATATCAACATGTTTGGTTTCAATGTAGTTTCATTTTAAATTGAGAACATTGTTGCAATGAGCAAAAGTCCTCCCAGCAGTTTCCTGTGCTGTGGGAGTGTTCCTTTTCCCCACCAAATCTAACTATATAACCACTTGATGTAAATGTCTCTGACACAGATGATGTCAGGAGCAGTTTCAGACTAGTGATGGACTTGACACATATTAACACAAACTGTCATATAGCCTAACTCCATCCTTCAGAGGGACTGCTCTCAAAGCAGACGTTCACACTGTTACGATCAGTGACACTGCATTCACTTCTACTGTGCCACTACACTGATGGCAGTCATCACCAGTGCAACACAAGCTGGCTGGCAGATCACTCCGCAGTGGAGAATCTCAACTTGAAACACAATTTCATCAAGTGTAAGAAACAGAAACGTCATTAAGCCTGATAAGGCATTCACTGATCAGCAGTCAGTGGACTATGACACCTCTGACTTTGAAAAAGGTTAGTGCCAACGAAAAGCTACAAAGGAGGTCACATTAAATCCTTCCAGTGCATCTGTTCTCATACCAACGCCTGCCATGCTGTCTCTTAAAAAAAGCTTATATTAAGATTCTCTTGTGCTTTTGCAAAGGCCAAGAGGTTTTGGTGATACATTCCAATTCAGCCTAGTTAAGACAATACCCCAGGCAGCTCCCCATTCTCGGGATTCCAAGCCTGCCTTTAGAATAAAGGAAGCATTTTTCTTCTCCCTCTCGTTTCCCTGTGTGATTGCATAGAAGAGCTTACGATGGGCTTCAGGTAATTTATTTGATGCCATAGCAGTTACTGGACCCAAAGGCTATACCTTCAAAAAACAAAACAAAACAAAAAAAACACCCCAATCGGCAGAAATCTGTTCATAAGATTTTCATGCAGAGTGTGAAGCTCGCACTTGCTCTGTGACATGTGAACACAAACACAGTCACAATGGGTGAGGAAAGATCCTCCTTTCTTGAAAGTGAAGAAAACAGATCTCATTATCAGCGCAAGCCTAAAATTAGAACGATGAATTCTTACTGTTCAAGATTCATTTTGAAGCAACAAAGCCGACTCACCATAAGACTGAGAACATGCCGCCAGGTACAAATGTGAGCTCTACACACACACACACACACACAAAACCCATCACTTTACATGTAATTCAGAGTGAGAGATCAATAATTAGCTGCTGCAGTGATTACCACTGTTCAAATGGGCTTCCCTGTAAAAAAGAAAAATTAAAGCCGAGCAAACAGAGATGAGGCCCAGTTAACATCACAGCACATAATTAAGCAGACTACCACTATGTGCTGTAAAATTTCACTCGAGTTGTGCAGGCATCATCTCATTCCTTTCTCCAAACGAGCCCAGAACCCCCATAATACCCAGATGAATCGTGTGCCAGATACAATAAACCCTGCACCAGTAGTCACTGCCTGCAAAATAAGCTATTGAATTTAAATTTTACTTGATTCTCAGTGGAAACATCATTTTAAATAAATTCCGCTTTCCAAAATTTGATGTATCCAGTCTTGAAGAAGAAGAGCCACTAGGGAAAACAGAAATGGCAGAAGTTCCATTATCTGTGCTCACTTGAATAATAAGCACTGATCTTTGATCTGCATGATATGTGGTTAATTCCAGCTAATTATTTACATAAATATAAATGCAATCATTTGAGATAATTGTCAATTTACAGCTGACTGCCATCAGCCATAGGCAGCCCTGCCAAACTTAACCTTACGTGAGGGAGAAAGCATTAATCCAGTAACCTTCACACTTGTTCCACAGCCTCAAGAGCTCTGCTGTCAATATGAGAGCAGCCTGGATCAATAGCGCTGTGGTGAACCCTGCAAGCCACGAACAATTGGCAAGACCAGGCTGAGGATGGACCAATCGACACACAGGAGCGAAACACTGCTGTAAAGTATTACAAAGACAAAACCAAGCATTCAGCATTTAAAATGTAGCTTCTAATTCTTTAAACATCATAATTCACTCTGCTGGGTCTTCCAGCTGAGATAATAATCTGTTTCCCAGCAGCCTGAGAAGAAATTTACTTAATTCCGTCAAGGCTGGTTTACTCATTCAGATGAGGACCACCAAATAAAATAGTATTTTGCTTGCTGGCATACATTTTACTTTCAGTCCAGAAACCTTAGCTCCACCTGCATTCAGAAAGGTGTTTTAGTGCTTCCTCATTTGGATGTTTGACATTCATTGTACAGAAAGACACTGATGTGTGTGTGAAACTACACAACTAAAGTATCCTAACATATACTCACGGATGTTGTCAGTGTTCTCTTGTACAATGTCCGTCTTCAGCAGGTTGTCAGCCAGGACGAAGGCTCCTTGCTCCACCGTGTCCAGGAGCATGGTGGCGGCCCTTAGCTGCTCACCAGTGCTCAGCTCCCTCCATGCCGCCTGGGCCTGCGGCTGCAGCAGATTGTTGACCGTCTCCACCATGGCCTAGGGAGCCCAAATCATTGATTTAGTGACAAGATGCTAAGCTGGCCTGGAGCTGCTGTTGTTTGACATTGTGATTTGGTAAATAGTTCGAGTGAAGGAAGATCAAAGAGAGTTCAGGACTGTAAAACAAATCACACAATCCTCTGGGACTGTGCAAGGAAGAAGCATCAAAGTGTTTTTGTTCTCCTTCTTTCTTAGATTTGAACTGAAAATTTCATAATAATCTCTCTATTAAGCAATTTCATGACCTCATTTCTAATTCATTTACAAGTTTTGCTTTTAGACAGAGATGTCAACTAGCAGCAGCAACGCTTGAATCTGTAATAACACTGGAGATGTTGTTAGCTTGCTTTTGTTGCCGTTTCCTTTTATCTACAGGAAGAATAATCATGTAAATGAATCAGAGCCGATGCTTACAAGACTAGAGGCCAATTCTTACATGACTTGAGGCTACAGTCTTTAATTGGTGTGATAAATGTTCTTCCATGCAGACAATCCCAAAGCACAAAGGCCCTACAAAAAAAAAAACAACAAAAAAACAAAAACAAAAAAAACCCCCCACAAGATTAAGACATTCCAGTAGATGTACAAGTTATTTGCTTGTAGCAACTCTCTGCAACCAGTCATCTGAAATCTTTCCTGCATATTAATTGCGCTGAACAACTATCACACCTTCTTTAATCTCCCCACACTAATGCTGAAGCGAGTAAGCAAGGGAGGGAGGAGCATGAACATTCTCAGGACTAGATGAAAAATTAAGAGCCATTAAAGATTTAAAAATGCCAATGGTAAGATTTATGAATGGAATGCTAATTGGTCAAGCAAAGTGCCACTGCTCCAGAGAGCAAAATGAGCCTGTGGGAAGGGGAAAAAAGACGACAACTTCTACGCAATTACATTACTCTTGGCGGTCTTGTGCACAATGATTAGAAATTTCCTGCACAGAGAACATTTGCTCCACAAGGAACATCATACATCTGATCAAATGTTCTGATAGCACCTTCGCACTTCTTAAGGTACTGTGCTTGACACATTTGTGTAAAGTATCTTAAGATGGGAACCCTGATGCATGGAATAAGAGTTTTAGTGTGACTCCAGAACAGCATGGAGATAAAAACCAAAGGCGATAAGAGAAATCAAATGAATTTCTGATATAAAAAAAAAAGTAACAAGGTATAGGTGTACCCCAAAATTACCATATAATGTTAAGCTGTATGTTTGTTTCAAATAACTGTGATGGCAAGAGGAGGACTGATTGTATCCAACTCACTGGTGCTGACAGAGAATCTCAAATAGCACCAGCTGGCTTCTCCTCATTCAAAACATACCCTGCATACATCAAGCCTCACACACACCGAGAGACCTGCTAGTACATACACAAACTCGGGCACATGCACGATCTACAGACCCACACACATGCACAGTCAGTCTACGAGCCTTGATGTAATTATTCATTATCTGCAGCCAATCTCCAATCACACCTTTTGACATTCAGCTAGAGGCAGAGGTTGATTCACTCTCAATTAAGGAGCTCTTTTTCTTCAGGCACTGACATTTTTTATCTTTGCTCACCACTGCAAGATTTTTTTTTTCTCAGCATTGCTTAAAACAGTGAAATAAAGGTTCGTCGGGGAAGGGGCTTGCAGAAGAGGCTGCTTCGCTTTTTCAAATGCAGAAGAGATGTACAAAAAGACCAAGGACAAGGTTCACACAAGGCTCTGAAACTCGATGATTAGGGAATACATGCATGCATCAGATAAATGATAAACAAGTATGAATTAAACAACCAAGTGCAGGGTACATAAAGTAGGGAATAAAAATAATTTGAATAAAGATCATATTTCTCCCTGGCTCATCAGACATTTACTGCACAGATGCAACAGATGACCAATCACTGTGATGCAAGCTTTTCATTATGTTGTTAAAATGTGTCTAGTGTGCCAATTTTGCCTCATTCAAATCAGAGAATGAGACTATGACACAAAGACTGTAAAGCACTGTCTCCATATTGAAAGGCAGGCGACTCAGTGTGCTTTACTGTATTACTGCGTGCTTTACAATTACCTCAACTTGAACATACACCACATACAATACAGAGCAAAAGGAAGCCTGTATTTTTTTTATTTTTTTTTTGTTGTGAACAATGTCCTCTGTTGGATTAATAAGCTAACAATAGAACAGCGTGAAAGGGTAATTACTGTCTTGCATCACAATTCCAGGGAACATTGGACTGGGCCGTTTTCATGCTTTTGGTGTATAAAACTGTTCACCAACTGTTATAAACACTTTCTGCAAGTATAACTTTAGCTAAAGGTTATATTGGATGAAAAATGCCTTATCTGATTTATTACCTTGTGTCCCTGCTCAGTTATCTGTGTGTGACAAACAGCACTGTAGCTATCACTGAGGACACTGATGTCATTGTCCTTCATATGGGACCGTAAAAGGTCAAGATCCTATCTCCAAACTTTGCAGAAATACAGTAGTTACATTTGGGGTAATACTCTTCTTTGCCTTCTTGGAGATTAGAAGAGGAAACTGATACCATTCTCATGTCTGTATGGTAAATAAGAAGCTACAGCTAGCAGCCGACTAGCTTAGCTTAGCGCAATTTATCTTACCATGGATTAAACAATATGTGATGCATTAATTAGTGAGTTTTTGAAATGCCTTAACCTCTAGAGTCCCTGCGTCCTCATATGAGGACCGCACAGCTTGGGTTTCCAAAGCTCAGGACTCTAGAGGTTATGCAGATTTTGTTTCCTTTAGACCAAGCCAGAGTTGTTGTTTCCCTGCGTCTTGTTTTTGTGCTAAGCTAACTGGCTGTAGGTGAACATTTTTACTGTACAAACATGAAAACAATATTGATTTTGTCATCTACCTTCCATTGTTTTTCTCAAAATGTTGAACTGTTTACTTCAGGGGCCCTTTTGATTTCAAAACAGTACAGTTTTGGAAGAGTTTTTTAATCCATCTGCAATTTTTTTCAAATAAAGAAGCATATTCCATTAACTGAGCTAAAAACATGAAAACCATCCAAATTTTGAATGTACAGGGTGAGTTTCCAGTTTTAAGTGTTGGTACTTTTTAAATCCCAGCTATGGTTCTGATGCCAAATACATGTCAAATTTGCATATTTACATGTTTTTCTATAAAAGCCACCACTCCAACTTCCAATAAAATTTTTTTTGACAGGTTCTGCATCCAAGGGCTTGGATAATAATAATCTCCAGTAAAATGTCATCATATATTTTGGACTGATTCAGCAAACCCCTCATATCAACCCCTCATGTCATTAAGGATAAAAACACTCCTTTTTCACCATGAAAGGCAACCAATGTATTCCTTTGCAGTTCGTTGCAGTTCCAATTCTTAAATGAAATCCATCTGTATGTTAAATCCTGCCCCAAACTCTCATTTAATGGAAAGAGACATCAAACCCAACTTATTTTATGAGACCTTGATGATTAATGGACGATTTCAGTACCAGAACCCCGCCTATTTGTACTTGTGTTTCCTCCATGTAATCCATCCCCAGATGGAGACTCCTGTATCTCCAACTTTTAAAATTTATTTTTATTTTTTTACACAGGCTAATTACATTATGAAAATGTTGGGTTCATTCTGGAAAATCTCATGAGAATC
>NW_018127993.1:742790-748083 GCF_001952655.1 Monopterus albus
TTGTGCCCCCAAGCAGCACCCCACTGCCATCATCGTAGTCTGTGCAGTTGAGTCATAGAGATGTGATATGGCTTGCTGCTATTTTACTGCTATTAGCACACTGCCACTCCATCTGTCAAATGTAGCAGCTCACTCTGCTGTTACAGACTCCAGCCATTTTAGTTACTGTCCTGTGCTGAAACAATGAAAGCCAAAAAAAAAAAAAGTTGTATTCCAGTTCTTGGTACATGAGGAAATGCTAATTGTTAACTGGGCTCACTGCTGGAATGTTCCACTTGGAACAAGGATGATGGCGAGAAAAGCTTCAGTGCACGTGCCATTTATACAAAACACAGAAGGAAGGAAGGGAGAGGTGGACATTAGTGTCCGCTTGGCAAGAGTCCCACGGTGTGTGTGTGCGCTTCGATCTGTGTGCTGATTGATGAAATGAACTCTGGGCCTGGGAAATTGATTCTGGCTGAAGCTGATCTCTCGCTCTTCCCTTTCTGGCTCATGCGCTGCCCCCGCCCCCCCCCCCCCCCCCCGTTCTCCCATTTGTTTCTTCACATTCCCACTGATGTTGAAAGCTTGTCTCAAATTGTTGGGGAAAAAACAACACAAACAAGGCAGGATATCTTGTTCTCACCATCTTGCTATATGTCTCTTGAAAAAGTAAAGCTGATGCATCATTTCTACCTTTCTTTTGCCTGTTGCATTTTACCTGTTCTCCAAATCATTCATCATCTTTGTGAATCACTGTAACTTTCTTTAATATTTCATAAAACCTTTCTCTAGTTAGTGGGTGGTATTGTCTGTGCACTATGTATGTGAGTTACCTTTGTGCTTTTTGTTTAAGGTCTTACAGTTGAGTTCATCTTATTCCTCAAAGTCCCAAATAGTGGCTTGTGGTTTACCTCAAATGCTGAGAGACAGGCCTTCTTTTGAAACAAACATATCAAAGATGTGCCTTTATTTCTAAATTCATCAAGTATATTTCACTGTATTCTAGAAAGAAAACTTCCTGTTTTCACAATTTGCAGTTAATATGGTCAAATCCAAGTCACAACATCAACATGAGCTCTCTTGCTAAATTCGATGACATGTACACCGGCACTACAAGAGAGGGTCAGAATATTAGCAAGAATATACTAAACATATATGAATTCATATATTTGAATATTTCACCAAAAACAAACATTTTGAGCTTCATAAACACAGATGTTGAGGAAGTGTTGCATTGAAGTGCATGCAATTGTACGGGTGTGACAATTAAATTGGCCGTTCAGTGTATATTCTACAGCATTAAGCCCATGAACGCAACAGAGTCATGACATACTCAGTTTATTTTCTAACTTAGACACAGCTTTAACTCACAAATTATTTGCAGGTTCTACAGTTTGCTTACTCTTACACTGTGAAGCCAAACTCAATGAACATTTCCTGCACAGATGTTCCACATATAATAAATCTTCTAGTGCTAAAGAGCGTCATGTCTCTAGCCTGTAGCAGGCTTTTATTTTAAATCCTTGCTCAATTTAGGAAAAAGGGATGCCTTTTAAATTTTTATTATGTGTATAATTACATGATATTAATCTAAACTCAAACAACAAAGCAAATTAAAAACAGGACTGTGGAAGTTCACTCTTAGCTTTTGAAATAAATAATTTCAATAATTAATCTAAACACAGAAGTCTTAATGAAGACCAGTGAGATACGGTCGAAAGCTTCAATGCGACGTAAGTGGACTTCTGTGTTTAGACTAATTACTGTACTGGTCAGCAAAATAAAGATCTACTTATTCTTGGTGGCATAAAAAAAAAAGTATTTCCAGAGATCCTTCCACTCTCTCCACTTTACAGCTCACACATTATTCAGGCAAACCTCTGCACCACAAGCCTATATGAGAGGCCTCTGTTTATAAGGATGTGGTTATTTTCATCTCTCAATAAACTGACAACCAGGGAAGTTTAATCATCTCATTACATTTCCGAACAAGAAGCCTCCCACCACTTCGCCTGCTCTAAGTTCATCCTGTGCTGGCACTCCCCCGATCATCTTTGCATGCGAAGGTGTCATTTTAATGAGGGGTCAGAGCTCAATATCCTCACTGTATCCTGCAAATTTACACTCACTTGGCTTGTACTGAGGCACAAGACAGTGTTTTTGATTTTTTTGTGTGTTAAAGGGGGTTATTCATGGCATATATTACTGTAAATCCCAGATTTTCAGCTTAAAATAAGCACCAGAATAATATATTTCAAAGCTAGCAAAGACTTTAGCTTGGTACAACACTGATGGACATAATCACAGTAATTGGATGTCCACATCACTACCTACAAGACAGGGCAAAACAGAGGAACATTCCTGCAGGGTAGATGGAGAACAGGAAATTTATCATTATGTTTTAGCTGTATCAAGACTAAATACTGTTTAGGAATAATGAATGAGTGTCAGAAACAACTGTTTTTTCAGCAAAGAAGAAAGAGAAGGGGGGGAGTGCTACCTGTTGAACTGCTTGTGAATATGGACTGGAACTGATGAAGCAAATTAAGCTCTTATACTGAAATGCCCTCGTGAGCCTGAGAAGATAAAGACCTCAGTACCAGGTGAATTCAAGTGTCCTTTATTTGTTTACCACTTAAACAAGATGGAAATCCTCAATCAAGACAAAAACCACCCCTTGTCTAATTTAGACATCAGATACAAGACTTGTACTTTTTTGGGTGAAGTCTCTCCTTCGCCACAACCACACCTGCACTCACACAATCTGGCTTTTCCCCAAGTATCGCCCAATTCCGTTTTCAGCACCGTATGTCGTCTCTGTGCAGAGGGACGGCACAGGCAGGTGCACCCCTCATTTGCTTTGCATTCCTCTGCCAATCCCACTTATGTCATCCACCAGGGCCCTGTTGAAAAAAACATTGTCCAATTTCCCTAATCAATGAAAATCCCTCAAAGGCTGGCAGCGTGCGCAGTCGATGCCCGTGTTTACCTAAGGCCACAGATGTTCCTCCATTATTCTAGATTGTCAAGTAAAAGCACTTCACTGTTTTCTGAATTTGTCAACCCAGTGAGGGGATAAAGCAGAGGGTGAGGTGCACAGCTGAGTAGCGTGTACAGTCATGTAGTGCTTGGATTGCTGTGAAATCTGGTACAGACATTCCCCTGAGAATGTACCAGAATAACATCCACTGTAGTGCCAACATAGCAGCTCTCAATCAGGATCAGAACATAATGATATTTTCATCAGTCTAAGCTGTATTTTGTGCTTAAAGCCAATTAGCAAACATTAACATGCCAACACGCTAAATTAAGATAGTGAACACTGGTATATTAGAATTGCCATTGTAAGCATGTTAGCAAAGACTCTTGCTTATTCTTTTAATCTCAAAATGTGATTTTTAGTCTGTCCGAGGTTAAAAGGTCAATTTGTTTTGGGGGGGTATTTGTTTTATTAGCACATCTCTCAAACCTTTCCAAATTCTCCAAGCACAATTACCTTCACTCAATTACAAAAAGTACTAAAAAATGGGCCACACAGTTTAATCTTAAAAGAAGGCTCAGTAATTTCCTAAAACAGGTGTGCATTCTATTTTCCAAAAATAAAAAGAACTCAATCAAAAGTGAATAGTGTGTTTGTTGGAGAATAGTTTAGCTCCAGAATAATGCACACTTGTGCTCTTGAGCATCAGAAAAGCTCACGGCTCAGAGAAACTACATTACCTGTGATGAAGGAATGAGTCAACCAGTGAACCCGAGTTTTTAATTCTTCTGGTCAACAGTGGAGGTCTTGGGCACAGAGGAATGAGCTATACTGGTCTTCAGCTACACAGACGATTGACCATTTTGGATGATTATGCAGTTGGTCTTCCTGTTGTATATAGCCTCTGATTACAACAACAAAACTAAAGAACATCATCTGCACATGTGAGCACGCTCAACCATATGCAAACATGCATTCCACTTAAATGTCATTTGCACAGTCACACAGTGTCATATAACCAAGCACCTTGTGACATGCCTCAGAGGTTAAACAAATGCTTAATATTAGTGCTGCAGAGCTCACATATTAAAAACAACATCTGGGCCTAATGTGCAGCTTTATTGGAGCCATCTGTATGGAAGACAAAGATGTCGGCTTGGCGCATAATTCTCTTGACAACATAAAAATGATTCTGACGACGGCTAAAATGCCACCCCAGGGATAACAAAATCACTTCCTATCCTGAGAAATAGCTGAGAGAATGACCTAAACTGGGACACATATGTATTATGCATTAGAAAGAATCATAACATGCCATGACTTTGGCTGACTTAGTACTTAGAAGTTGCCTTTCTGGTTATAATGAGGTCACTTCTTTTGGCTCTTAAGCATTTTCTGAGAGCTGTAGAAGTGTGTTACATGCCTGATGTGGGTTATTTCACTGAAAAGCAGTGCTGATGTGATAGTTTTGGGGTGTTTTTAAAATGACACAATTAATATATGGTATTTGAAAATGTAAGACTGCAGAGGCCAAATGTATTAGAGAAGAAAATATCACAACAGTCATGCAAGGGAAAATGACAGCACATGACTCATAAATTGGCAGGTTTGGAGGCAATGTAAATGATAAGATAATGAAATTTGACCCTTTGATTTAACATCAGCATCGCCAGAAATACAGTACACGTTGTACACATATACTGACTTTAGGTGTCAATTCTTCACTTGTTCTTTTCACCTCAGAAGGTCAAACTTCAAATAATATTGTAAAAATGAAAATGACAGCAAAGTTGCCACAATGAGGGAATGGAAAGTAGGTATGAGGAAAATCTGGTCCAAATACCTGAACATAAAACCGGCAAGAGCGCTCTCTTTTCTGCAGCTGCAACCCAAAGAAAAGGTAAAAATTAGCAAATGGTCAGCAACTTAATATTTCTATTTCAAGTACAAATTTCAGCATTGAGGAAAAACAAACACCTCACTCTTGCAAGTTAAATGCTCACTTTACATAAACTGTGTGAAAGGCAGTATATATATACATATACACATATATGAAATATACACTATTATGGAAAAACAGCAGAGACTCCTGTGTTAATTAGCACTGAAATGAAACATACAAGACAAGCGGGAATATGCCTATGACACTTCAAGGTTATCATGTGATCTTATTTTTAACTGGAGAACTCAAGTGTGAACTCTGGAGAGCTATTTATCCTGTAAACCTCTGCCAGCACTGAAGCAGAGATGGTGCAACAATTATCAACAATTTAGCATACCTGAAAAATGACTAGACACTCAGGGCTCAAGTGCTTAACCCTGCATGGTGAG
>NW_018127993.1:748241-767682 GCF_001952655.1 Monopterus albus
GCGGGGTTCTGATTGCAGCAGTATAGCCAACAGAGCTACAGTACTGTCTGGTACCACATTAAATCCCATTCAGATTCAGTCCAAAGAGAACCAGTTCTCACCATAGAGGAGCCTCTTGCTCTACATCGCAGCCCACTCTTCTGGAAACGGTCCCGTTCATCCCGTTAGTTAGCTACCCTTTGATCATGAAAACCACACTGATCTCACTGTTTGCCAACTCAATCCTTTCATTGTCTGCTGGCAGAGAGCACTGTGCTTCACTATCAGCAAAAAAAAAAAACTTTAATTAGCTCTATCAGATTGTGTCAAAATGATTGAACTTGGGAGGTAAACATCAGCCACAGCCAGAGCAGAGAAGAAGAGTTGTTGGCTCCGGTATTTCTTTGGGGAAAAGTCTCACTGGCAGAGAAAATCAACGAGGAAACTTTTTTTTCCCACCACGCTGCAAGAATGTAATGTATATCAGCAGAGAGAGAATTATAAATCATAGATAAGACCCTGACCTCCTGAATACATTATCCTGGTTTTGAGGGCTTTTCTACTCCCCTCAGCTCAGCTATTTTTTTTTCCCTTTGCGATATTTCCTCTGAACTGAAACTACAACAGCAGCCTCCATTACAGCAGTTACCTCTTCCTTCAACGCTGCGTTTTATGAGAAACTTTTTTTTTTTTCTTTCAAGAGGTATTATAAACTCTAGTTGCTCCTCAATGTGAATTTACTCATGACATTCCCTTCTGAGGCCTTTTGGCCATCTTTACTGCCTCCCCTCTCCATTGGAGGAAAATGGCACTAAAATCTCAATGGGGACATCTGTGTCTGTTGCAGCAATGAAATAAAAACCGTCCTGAAAACGCTGTCTCAGAACAGGTGTTCATGTTCCTCTACAAGTGAAACCGCTCCAGTAAATTAACGACTGACGTTGTGAATTTCACTGATGTTTGCTTTTCTGTTGGCTGCTCAGCAGACAGAAAGTATTATTTTAACTTGCACTGCCTGAGTGCCCCTTACTGTGCTCTGCTGTGAATTGGGCAATAAATGCATTAGCTTGAGGTTCAGCAAAAATGAAATCACTGCACTCCCACAGCTTAGATCAAGCCTGCTGAAATCTTAGCCTGTCCTATTAGTAAAAATGAAGAGGTGCAAGTGTAGTGCTTTTGACGAGCATGACATATAGGTAACATCTTTTAAACTACATCAAAGTGAAACTGATAGCATGATACATGATACTAGAGTCAGAAATGTGCTCGAGCTATCCACTGGAAGTGAAGGCCTGTTTTAAGTATGCATCAGACCACAAGAAACCGGTAGAATCATTTTATCTGACAGAACAGGGCCAAATCAAAGAACACCCACTGCACTTTCAGGTTTGACTGGATTGAAGTCTTTCCGTTTTGGAAATTCAGAAAGGTTTTGGAGTCAGGATGAAATTTTTAACTTACAAAGGTGGCACTATGGAGTAAAATTGTTCCTTCATTTTGAGCACGTTCCTTTATAAGTGTTGATCTGAAGAGTGTGGACAAGCAGGGGGATAGGTCACCAGTCCTGTAGGCTATGTTTATCCAGCCAGTAAGTATAGTTAGAATATTTTTAGAAGCAAAGAAGAAGTTGATAAAGAGCAGGTTTAATTTTTTTTTCCAAAACTGTTTCATTTACTACCTTGTTGAGGCTTCTGGCTGCGCTATCTTTGCCGCCTGGGGTGAGGTTCCTCAGCTGCACGTCGAGGAGATCCACCAGCTGAACCATGGCCTTCACGGTGTAGGTGATGTCACCTGCCTGAAGATTACTTTTGGTTTGCTCCGCCAGCTCCCTGGCAATGACTGCAGCTGTCTCTCCAGCTTTTAGCTGTAAAAGAGGACACAAAACAGGTACAAATTTACTTCAAAACTAAATACTGGAACAGGTTATTCCTCTACAGTGGGACAAAAATCCAAATACGTCACTTTCATTTTTTTTTCATCTCGGAAAAAATACTCCAGAGGAACCCGCTATATACAAACATGCGGCCCTTTATAATAAATGCTGCTTAGCCTATACTGTACAGTCTCCACAGCTGCTGCTGCTATATACTGCACACAATTAATGTGCTGAGAAGGTGCTCAGCTGAGAGCACTCTGGGGCCAATATTGTATCCGGAAGCAATTATGAAATCAACTATTGAGGGAATTTCCCCAGATAGTCTTAGACCTTTATGAAACTAATGGGGAGCACTGCAGCAGTGTACATGTGGTACACAAAGGACAGGTCTGGTTGGATATTCATTTATTCTTATGTTTGAAAGCTTGTGTGAGTTTTGTATCTCTGGACTTGTGGGGGAAAAAGAAGCATATTGATTATTTTTGAGTGTTTGCTTTATTTTGTTTTGTTTCTCCTTTTCTTCTCACTTCAGTCCTTCTAAACATTTATTCCCGTCTCTCTCTCTCTCTCTCACACACACACACACACACACACACACACACACACACACACCACTGTATCAACATTACCACACATTTTTCTATCATATAGCAACTGTCTCCAAGACTCTCCAGAAATAGTTCAGTTCGTGATAACATTATTCAAAACAAAATCCCCTTTTGACTGTTTGCTAAGCCCATTCCCCGGACAGCCATTATCCAGTCATAGTTTAACAACTTTAACCAGGCATGGCAGGTCTCAAGCTGTGAACTGGGCTCTAATAAGAGCAATTTTTGGCATTTAAGGAATCCAGACAGTGGGGGTATTGTTTTAACCTTTCCATAACCAAAAACCCAAAAGAAAAAGTGTAAGAAATTGATTAAAGAGTGTGTCAATCTGGAAACAAACACCTCAACCGGCTCACACAGCTCGTTAGCTTAATTAGCTAGCTAGCTAAATGTATCATGCAGTTTTAGCTTCTATACTAGGAAACTCACTTGCTATTTCTTCTTAATATCTAAGTTTTGAGCTAAGGATACTGACTACACACCCTGAGAGGTCTGTTCACAAACTTCTTCTTTATACTTTGCACAGTTCGTAATTCTGTTTTCGAAATTACAATATATAGCTTTACCTAGCAGGGTGCTAATAATGTGAAGACGTGCTCCTTGATGTCAACCATTTGTTTCTATTTGTACTTAAAATTTTAAATCATGTTTTTTCCACAAACTAGAAAATGCCATAGACTTAAGACTGCACCAAAACTTATCTACATCTAGCACATCTACACCTAAAACTCTAACGAGAAAATGATGCATTAGTTGGTCTTGATTATGAAATAACTCAAATCCGCAGTGGACTTGACACCTCTTTGGCTAGACGTTGTAGTTCAAAGGACACTGGCCTTCAAGGTTTAAACTAATAAGTTAGGAACAGTAAAATGAGCCTCAAAACTGCAGTGGCACAACTAAAACAGGCCCATCCCGTTTCCCCTGGCACCACCTGCTGTCATCACCTGTGAGTTTATTAGTCAGGTCAGTTCTACTGCTTAAACTGGTCTTTACAGAGGTGCATGCAAGGGAATATGTCTTTGGAAGATGTTTGCTTCTTTTCCCTCTGAGTTCTTGTCTCTTAATGAGGGGAGCCAGGGATGCGGGTATATAGTTCTGCTTTACTTTTTCCTCCTTTCTTTCTGTTTTAGATGATATCATTCCTTTCTTATTCTATTCTCTGTGTACATCTTCCTTTCTCATTTTGTCTAGGGAACAGCCTGGTAATGAGCAGTGCCACACACAGGACAATGGCTCCAGATATAAAATAACCACATAGCAGATGGGTGTTCCACATCTCTGACTGGCTGAACCTCATTAAAGTCCGCTGTGACAAATATATATAGTCACTCACTTTGTTAAAAATATATGTATTACTTGATTGTCACTTCATTCTGTAAGTTTTAACAGAAAATACTGCAATTTTATTTCATACTGTTACTGTATGTGTGCAACAACAGGCAAAAAAGCTATTATGATGGGTCCAGAAAGAATTCTGCTGTATTTAATTTCTCTAAAAAGCAGCCTGTAATGGAGCTTTATGGCACCGCTCAAATGGCACTGCGCTGCACATAAATGCACCTGATAATTTCTCTCCCTTGTATTTTGTTCCCCAACAGCCATTCTCCATCCATATCTGCAAACTACTTTTTTTTTTAAATGGGTCTAGCTTTGTGCTACTCAGTTGATCGTACAGCGTATAACATGCATGCCTGAGGGCCCTATGAGTTTAAGGGAGAAATTTTTAACATTGTCTGCAATTCATAACCTGGAACTTTGATCCTCACCTTCCCCTCTTTTGATTTGATTCAATTACAGTCTTCAACATAGAAAGGAAGGCTTTGCATAACAACTTGCCTGCAAAGGAGGAGATGCTGCACAAATTCCATTCCAAATCATCTGCACTTGATAAGTACGGAATGAAAATAACTGCTGTATCATGTTAGAGGATAAAAAGCGCCCTGCATTACCCACAGCAGTCCATTAGTATGGCTCTGTGATGCTGGTTTTTACTCCACACCTATCCAACCACCCACACACACAATCATAACCTTTCTATTGAGTACAGCCACTGGCTAAGTAATGACATAAATTGGCCAATTAAGAAGTGACAAAGGACAAAAAAGAAAACTGACAAAAACTACAGGCCTCTGAGTACAAGCAACATTTACATCCTTGATGTGCATTGTGAGCTATGCCAAATGTTACTTAGAACAGGTTAAAAGGGCACAGTTGTTTTTGAAAACCTCTTTTGAATAAATTTACACATCAGTATAACATTTAAGCACAATGCCCAGTGCTCCAGGCTAATTCAATGCCTTTCTCCATACTAAAAGTAGAAGTGTGAGCCAAATCCTTATTTGAAAAAGTACAAAAAGCACTTTCCAAACCAACTGTGAGATTTCTTTAAGTAACACATTTTCAGCTTGTTATATCGTTCAGCTCGGTACCTTCTGGCTGATCAGAATGACCCAGGAGGAGGTACAGTTGCTGAAGTCAGGTCCCTGGGGGTCCCAGTATCCCTCTGGACCCACACACATGTACGAGGCCACGCCTGGAGAAGGAAGACAGTTGCTTAGTGAGAATAACAGCACAAAATGACTTCGATCAAGAGACACAACTATGTCAGTAAAACACAGAACAGCTCCAGTGACATGTTTTCTAACATCTGTCATTGTGGGTGCGTGTGTGTGTCTTCAGAAAACTCTCAAGTGAAACAAAATCCGTTTCCTGTTTTCTTATTGTTCTCACTCCTTTTGCCCATTATACAGTGATGGACTACAAAATGCTTTCAGGCTTAACTAATTCCTCTGTATGTTAAGCACTTTTTTTTATTTGCAGAATGTGTCCACATAAAACTGCAGCATCCCAAGGAACAATTCTTAAGTTATTAAATTAATGGATGTAGCAAAACATAATTGGATGGTTTATCTTATAGTGAAAATGAAGTTGCTTCACTTGAAGCTGGCCAAGCTCATCCGGATGCAACTGTATTTAATCATTAAAAGTCAGGCAGTGTCTCCATGTGTGTGACAGTTCAACTCCTGTCTGACAAAGGAGATACACAAAAATAGGTGCCAATTAAGTGTGCCACAGTGGAATTCATCACAAAGGGTCAGTTAAATTGGTCTGAGAAGACTGGCACAGCTGACAAGAGACATGTACAGTAGTTTAGTGAGTGAGTGTCAAGTGCCGTCATTCCACTGCCACCGGGAACCATCCTGTGCTCGGGCCAGCTGGTCAGCTATTGGCCTGGGTTGCCTGGCTCCAGTGTACGTTTGATTCCATTGCACAGTGTGAGCGTTTGTCTTGTAGAGAAAGTCAAGGTGCCGTCTACTAGGTGACCAGAACAAAAATCAACAGTCTATTTCTTTGTAATCTCCTTGTGACACAGTGAAAACACACAAACCCCAGTACGATGTGGGTCTGGTACAGTACCCGGTGGCAGTGGAATGACAGCAAACGTTCCATCTGGGCTTTAGTACAAATAAACCTCAAGATACTGAGTAAAATCAGTGAGAGACCATCATCTCCTGAGCATCTTTAACTGTTACACACACCAATTGATTGTAATTAATAAATTACATGAAGAAACAGTATGATAAAACAAACAGAGTATTTTTTTTTTGTGAATCCAAAAAGAGTGTCTCTAGCTTATTTTCCCACATAACTCAAAAAAAAACATGTACATTTTCAGAGCCGACATGAGCAAGGATACACGCAGACATCAAATTGCCCTTGCTTGTACTTAGCGGGAGGGTTTTTTTCGAGGGTGAGGCGACTGGCATTAATGGATATAAATTTTGATTGACATATAATTTCCTTCCCCAGTCCACCTTGGACAGCCTTAAGTTTGATGAGTTTATAAGATAAGGGACTCTGCATTTCCTCCTATATTGAGAGTCAGGAGAAGGAGCGTGAAAAAGAGGAGTCAGAGAGGGGTGTGTGTGTGCATGTGGGGGGTGGGTAGAATGACTGTGAGCAAAGCAAGGTAGATGGAAGGGGAGCTCTAGGAACTTTCAAAGAGTGGCAGAGGAGGCTCACACAGTCGTGTTCTGCTTGGCAGTGTCGTCTGAAGAGCAACGGCTTTGAAGAGAGCGCCGGGAGGAAGTGGGGTACGTGTTCTTTTATCTTGCCACACGAGGCTGTTAGTGAGGTTTCGATGGGTACTGGTGGTGCCCACTAATGAAGCCTGAGTGATGAAATGAACAAAATTTTTTGGTTTTGGGCCAAATTTGGGGAGATGTTGTCACTCCACAATCTAGGGCGATATAACAAGTTCACAACAGGGAGGTTTCTGGAAATTCCTTAACATAGGCACATTTTGCAATTTTAACATTCCTGACTTGCATTTCTGCTTCTTGCAGGTTTATAATAATGTACTACCACCAATGAGTTGTTTTATTTATGCAATAATACTGCCTGATGGCAGAAACCCACAATATCAGGGTTTCTATGTTTAAGAATGCACACTATCTTCAGCCTTACAACATCTAAGTCTTTACTTAAACATTTTAAAGCCTATGCTCACTGGCCAGGTCTCATTACAATATGAATTGCTCCCCTTTAGCTGCTTTTATATCTTAAGCGGCCAGCATTGATTTTTATCCTAGTGCAGACTTGACTTCATTCTCTGAGTATTTATACAAAGACAAAGCTGGAACAACATCTACAGAAACAAGTGGTCCAGTGCTGGGTAAACAAAGCACAATGGTGCATAACACAAACGTGTTTAGCCACTAATTAATTACACCAATTGTGTCCTAAGAGACAGGAATTAAATATGGGTGTGTGTGGTGTACTAGTTACTAGTTTCCATACAGATGCAGTGCAAAGCTATCTTTAGCTTTGCACCAGTGAGTCAGGAATAAAGAGTGAGGAGGCAGGGGGGGACAGGAAGCGAGAGAACAAGTGCTACAGGGGGAGTGTAAACATCAACAAAACACACACCAACGACCAACATCAAGGCGAAGAGGCTCACAGTAGACTGCAACCCCTAACGAGAGTACTGACATCCTCCCACAGTGGAGGAATAAAGAAGCAACATATATATTTCACATGTACAGTTTTCCATTTTTAAACAAAAGAGTGCCGAAGATTTTTGAGTCACTTTACTTTCAGCTTTACGCTCAAATTTCTTTTGCATCCTGCAAGCAGCTCCACAGAGGAATGCACTACACATACAGGACAACATATTCTGAGTTCAGAGCTCATTTATAACCACACTGATTTTGATTAAGCAACAGTGTTAAATAAAACTGCTCTGTGTTAACAACAAAAACAATAACATCTACCACAATAAACCCAGCGACAAGGCCGCTGTAGACGACAACTTTGATTAAAAACCTGAAGTTCACAAAGTAGCAGTGGATCTACATGCTAACCCTCACTTCTGCTCAAGAGCTTCGGCGAGTCAATGAAAGCACGAGATCCTAGCTATGCAAAAATGACTTTCCACTATTAGTCTGGGCTCACCCATGACTCCAAATGTTTCAGATCATCAGGGCTACTTTACTGATGCAACCGTGACTCAGACCTGTATAAGCAGCCAAACCTTTCTTTTAAAATATTTGATACTGTGAAAACAATCTACATTACCTATGGTTCCAGATGGACAGGGCATCTTAGCCACCGTGCCCTGCTTTGTCTTTGGCCAGGATATGTCCATCATCACTAGGGGATTGCAGTACTCCGCCCTGATGTTTGGAAGCGTGGAGGAAGGCGGTGCCCTGCTGTCATCATCTTCTGGCACGAAACCCTCCACCAGAGTCTGGACCAGTGTCACCACTGTGGATGTAGTCCGCAGCCACGGTGCCACTGCAGTTGTTGTTGCAGGCATGCTGGTAGTGGTAGTCCTGGCTGTTGTGGTTGCAATGGTACCTGTGGTCGGTCGAGAGGTGGTCCTCATCGTTGTTGTGTCCATGTACACCATTACAGAGGAAGAAGTTTCTGGTAAAGGAGGATAGAAAGTGAGCTGACAGATTTTAGGAAAAATGCAGAGTTAGAAAAAGAAGACAGAGTAGATGTCTTTCTTTTGTCAGTCACACTTCATTTGTGTCTGAGACGGGAATTTATTTGCTGGTGAAGAACAGGGGTCTGCTCTCCCCTCCATGTGTCAGTTTAAGCAAAGACCGCTCAAAAAGGATCAGTTTGAACTGGCAAGTGTGACTTGTGTGGTGTCTAGCTCGGGACCCCGGCTGGCTAAGCTCACGCACACATGCCACATATAAACACGCTTAGAGCTGTGCAGTCTTAATGTAGCTGTTGATGAGGGCGCATCTCTGCAAATCAATAGCCGGGTGTTGTAGCTACATGCTAATTCTGGGTCAGTTGGGACAAAATGGAGTTTCCGTTTCCTGGATGCGTGTTCCCCCTGCTGTTACACTCCAGGAAGTGCTTGCTTATGATACTGTTTACCTGAGCTGTTGGGGATGGGGGCTATCATAACGCAAGCACACATGCATACTGATACATACACTAGCTCAGTAATGCTTTTATTCACATGCACATTCTGCTTCTCGGCTCCCAGCCGTCAATCACGCCATCTACTCATCTATTCTGCCCCCTTTTATAAGCTACTCCTCTTCATGTGTCCCTGATTGAACACCAGGGGTCTGAAATTAATTTAGCTACAGGCATTTTATGAATATGTTTACTTAGCTAAAGCCACAGAGGGTCAGAGGACACAAACAGAGGTCAAACCTCAGAAAATGTTTCTCTACAAATATGTCTTATGGATTAACATTAATTCAGGAAAACTACCCTCCACATTACTTGTTGTCATTTTTGCACAAAGATTCTTTAATATCTTATGCTGACATTTCTATATGCCATGAACTTGTTACTGTGTGTGTTTTAGAAGAAAGCAGTGTTCTGTAGATCCATTAAATAAATTCCCATAAGAGAGCACTTTCTCACAGAGGCGCGCGCTGGGCCTTTTCAAAAATGCAATTTGGGATAAGTGTTGGTTCCACCTAATGCAGAGACACAATCAAAATGACAGAAGTGACAAATGGTACCAATCTTTGTATAAAAGGGGAGCAAAACAAAATGTAATGAGGGTCGATTTTAGGTTGGCGTGTGTAATGGACGTCACACATCTAGAAAACGCAGATAACAGACATCACTGCTGAAATCCAGTTCGGCGCGATTCAATTTGCAATCGGACGATTTGAAAGCTGTAGAATAAGACAGCATAAATTAGTACCACCGTTTGGGAATCGCAGAGACTCGTGAAATGACACAAATCAGACCACTATCAGCAGCCAGCGCATTCAACGCTTAACAGCAATCTAACGCAACCAAGGTTGATTAAATAGGTTGCCACCACAGCAAGAGTTCCAGGCTGACTGAGTATTTGTTGTCTCTCACTAACAAAGGAGTCTGTTGTGTTTTTAAGATCCCCAAGTATCTTGCACACTCCTGTGGAGGCACTCCATCAGTAAAGTGGAGCTGTAATAGGAATCTCATTGAATTGCAATGTGAACTAAAGGCATGCAGAAGAGCCCTTTAAAGTACCTGGTAATGCAGGATATATAATGAAAAAAAAAACAAATCAGCAAATTATACTGAAGCACATGTAGGTGGAAAGTATAAAAACCCAAAAAAGATGACACATGCTCACACACTGGCACCAGCCCTCATCAACCAACATAATCTGACACCATCACTCATCAAACGAGGTATTTAACATTTCTACCTGCCACCAAGGCATCACCATTTACGTTCTATAAACACTGCTAAATATCATCATCAATCGGCACCGTGGCAGCCTAGTGGCTCCTTCAGCTGCAGTGGCCATGAAAACAGGATGGAGAACTATCTCCAAAGACCCCAGACTACTTTTGAGATCATTTATGAATGATTTCGTTTATGCACGCGTGTTTCAGGAGAAGTGATAATATCCTTAAATACATCACACCAGCTCTTTGCAAAGGAGAGTGGCATCAATTTCAGCTTAATTGAAATCAGCCATTGGTGCTTTAACTGCAAACGGTAAGAACGACCATTAGAGTGCCCCATGGGACTGTGATAATGGAAATTCACTGCACATATTGAGGTCAGTAAAGGTCACAGTGCACAGGTTCAGATAAGCAAGTGGCTAAAAAGGTGTGCAGATGGGCCTTTTGGGATAAGAGAATTGTTGTAGTGGTCAGGATGGCTGATAAAGAGTTTTACAGAGGGACTGTATTGCTTTAGCTGATGAGATTAAATAGAGGACCATGTACAGTCATGCATTAACCATTGTTTATAGGAAGAATTCAGGTTATAAAGTATAATAGGCTTTAAAGCGCGTCAATCAAACCTATGATTGTTATCCATTAGCGGCTGCCACATGCTAAAATGTAGCACACGTTTGTTAATATAGCAACAAGCAACGACACATTTTAGGTTTGAAAGAAAAATATGAAATTACGTTAACAAAAAGTATCACTATTTAATGCCAAAGGTAAAATGACAGCACAGAGAACTAAGGCTTGAGGAAACGCAGCATGCAACCAATTCAGAGTCACCAGGAACCATGTCTTCAGTGTAATTCTATCCGTCCAGATGATCTTGTTGAGTCTGCTGCTAAATTAGTTTTCAGAATGTTCTGTCCACACACAGCATGTAAAATACACATGCAAAGACAGAGAGCAGGAGCAGAAAAGAAGAAAGTGTCCTTGAGCAAACTTGCACATTTTTTTCTATGAGATGAATATAACAAAAAAAAAAAAAACTAAACAAAAAAAAAACAGGAAAACCAGCAGCAGACAGCAGCCACAGTCTGCAGGCACTCTCGCCTTGGAGACAACACAAGGACATTTTGTTTTGCTTTGCCAGCTTTCCCATTCTATCCAAAGGGATGAAGGGAAGAAAAAATACTGAGCTCAAGAGCAGCAGCGAGGTGAGCGAGTCTTTGGTATGCTTCGAGGGACTCATGAGTGACCTTACAGGAAGATTTGAACGTCTGAAGCCTTTTGGGCTGCGAGTTTTATAATGGTGCAGGGTAAAAAAAAAAAAAAAAACACAACCAAACTGCAAACACGAAAATACTATAGGTGGATGAATTCTTCTGCTCTTATGAATTTCTTATTTCACCGTCTACTTACAGGTACAACTTCTTGGCAGAATGTTTAATTAGAAATGTGTCGTAGGATGTGTTTAGATCCTAGGAAACAATGATACGAAGCAAATTTTCAAAATTATATTTAATAAATGGCCTCAAACTTCAAATCTTCTTCACATTTAAGATTTACTGAATTCTCCAAGGCCTTATAGATCTGATTAAAAATGAATATTACAAACAGCCAGCTCTCAGATATGCATGATTCATAAGCTAGCGGCTTACAAATGTTCCTACACCTCAACAGGTGAGCTTTTCATTCATAAAATACAGGAGCAAACTTCTGTGGGCACTCCAGCGTCCTCCCACTGAAGCACCGACTCCACTCATCGTTTACAGTCCTCTTCCAATTGCACATAATCCCCCTCATCAAACGCATGAAGCCGGTTTCCACCCCACACGCAGAGCTTTGTGCTTCATTTCAAAGCATTCATTTCTAACTAATTAGCCTCTCTCTCTGTATCCCAGGGCTCGTGGCTTCCACACTTAGATAAACCCGCTCTGTGTTGCTCCAGGGGAAAAAAAAGAACACTGCTATGCTCTTATGAAATGAATCCTGTTTATATGACTTGCCATTTCCGCACCGAGAGCGGGTTTGTCGGCGCTGAGAAACTTCTGCGTACTCCAGATCAAGAGAGGTGGAAAGGGCTTTCGGGGCTAAAAATGAAACAAGCTTCAGACGGTAAAGTGACCCTCCCAATTACCTCCTAATTTAGTATTTGAACCTTTACGCATGGTTACATCTTCACGAGGCACTTTCACAGGCTGTAGAAAATATTGGACAGACTAGGTGTGATGTCACAAATTAACTTTCTGCTAGCCTCCGTAAAGGCTGCAAAATTGGATTTCTGGGTGCAGGGACATGTATTTTTAGACTCCAGCGTATTTCATTAAAGTATAATGTGATTATTCATTCATCTCTCAAGCTTATCAATTCCCCAGCACTTCTGTCAAACAATCTAATCTCAACACTACACATGTCCTCGTGGCTGAAGAGAATGGTTGAAAAATAAAGTAATAATAGAAGTCCTGTCGTTTAATGGAGGCTTTTGTTGCAAGCCTACAAATCTATCAGAGTGCAACTGGGGATGTGGGGTTCGGGGGTGGAGGGGTGACCCAATAAATTATGCAACCAGACATCAGGTAATGCTTCGATATCATCTGACATGATGAGAACCATAATGGATGGGAGCTATGCATTGTTTGGCAATTAATTTCCCATCCCCAAGCTCACTTTTGGAGGAGTGAGAGGGCATTTATGGAGGTCATCTGGCTGTGGAAGAAACATATGCACCGAGCTGATATACTGTATATGCGCATGTGGACACAGGCTCAGACACTCGCAGTGTTTAAGTTAAAAGACAGCGGAGACATGAACTAATCCTGCTTGCATATGCACTACAGAGAAGTGCTGTTGGGTGAATTCACAATACAGATGTGTGATGGATGCATGCAAAGACAAAAAGAAATATTTTTTTTGCCTGTGTATGCATATTACCTCTTTGCGAAAGAGGATTTTTTGCTAATTAGATTATTATTTATGCATTTCATAGATTCCCAAACAGTCTCAAAATCCCAATTTGAGAAAATAAGACCTCTCATGTATCTACAGTCCTACAGTATTAACACAGTGCAGGAACAGGAAACCATATTAAACAACATTTTATAAGGGAAACAGTAGAACACTGGATTCAGTTTTATTCATGAAGCCAAAACTTCAGTCAGGCAGACTCTCACACTACAGACAAGGCCAAACATCGTCAAACATAACCAGAAGAAAACAAAAGGAGGGAGAAGGCGCCTTGAGCACAAAAGCAGAGGGGATTTCAGACTCTTGAAGAGGAAAGGCACGCTCCTCTGAGGTCTCCCCATTTGCCAAAAACCTTGAGGAAGGTTTTTTTTTTTAAAGACTGTCAAAGAACAGTAGAACAGGCCAATTGGACAGGAACTCTGACACTGGTGATAAAGTGTTAAAGACGCTTCAGAGGCCTCCAATCAGATTTCCTCGGCTGATTGGCCAAAATAAATCACTCTGAGTCGGTGTGCCACCCAGCCTGTTAAATTTAAAGTGGCAATTTTTTGGGGCTCTACAAAAAATTCACACACACACTGCAGTGCAACTCCAGCAACACACTACATGCCTAGATCAGACAATACACCACTGATCAGCTATGTGAGGATCACTAGGTGTGCCTGAATAAATGAATGAAATACAAACTCTGATAAAACATAGAAGTTAAACATTTTTTGGCTCAGCACATTGAAAACTGGATGAAAAACATTTACATATACAGATTCCGGTGTGCAGCTGTGCCTAATAAGTTTCACGTTAGACAAAAGTCTTAGATTCCTCATTTCTGTACACTCAGGAAAGATGGAGGGGTTGCCTGCCACCCTCCCACAACACATCTGATCACACACACCTGCACTCATAGGATAACAATGATTATATTTTCCAATATGTCAGAAATTAGATGTGGGTCTATGGCTGGAAAACATTTAAAGAGGCTCCAAATCACCCACAGAACACTCACTGTTTCCTAGCTAAAAATTCTAAAGCTGCATTTCTAACAGAGCCTCATTGTGCCACAGCATTAAAGACCGTGCACACACAGACACATGGTGTTAGAAAAATCATTCTCTGCTATAATCCTAAACCTTGCATTCTTCCTCCAAGAAAAATGCCCCCTGCGAGAGGCGCACCAGGCATGTGATAAGTGTGCAGCCTGCAAATAAGCATGTAGCCTACATTCCTAAGCTCCGACATCAAAAAGGGTTTCATGCAGCAGCAGCAGCAGCATTTAGTTTGAATCACTAAGGAAAATATTCCTTAAAGCTTTGTAATCAAGAGAGAAAAGGTTCTATGAAGACACATGACAACTGCAGGGCGTGAATATGAAGAACATAATAGCATGCCAATGCATATCAATCAAAAGCAACAAGTATTGGAATGTTAGCGAATGAGCAATGAAGAGAGTTTGTGCACAGTCACTCAGATTATCTCCACCAGACTCTGTCAGCCTGCATTTACTGCTCAGACAGTCTTAATCAATTTAGCATGTGTCAGGCACTTCTAAATGGAGCCAAGATGGGCCTGAGCCTCCAAAACATCGACTGTTTCGGCATGAAGGTCGGGGCGCCGTGTCTGCGGGCTCCCTCCAGGCCGGCAGTGCTGGCACCGCGCCCTGGCCAGATGGCAACATGTGGCAAAATTACAGCACTGCCAGACAGTCAATGCATCTATGACACCGACTGTGCTGCCCCCAATGCCCCAGTCGTGTGTCAACAAAAGACTCACGTCTACACACACCCACAGAAGCTGACAGACACTGATTACTGGAGTCCATAAAAAAGTCCTCAACACACAAGAATCAGAATACAGCCATTTAAATTAAAGAAAGGCCATAAATAGCAAGTACACCTTTGCAATAATGTGAGATAAAGCCTGGAAAACTGCATCTAAGCTGACACAAATAAAGTGCAGCACAAGCAGCATGGGTTTATATCTCATGACAGCGTATTAGTACTGTAGACAGCAGCAGCAGGTATGTGAGACTGAGGCAACTGTGGCTGCCAGCACCTCAGGCTCACTGTGGCAGTAAGCTTAGTGGGGTGAAGGTGAGGCCGGGAGCAACTTCTCCAGATAAGTTTAAATAAAAATACCATGCATTGTATGGCCATAGTATTGGAAACTCAAGTAACTGCAAACAAAATTATTGTAGTTTTCTAACTGATACTGTCAGGAATGCATCAGCCTTTCACCTTCCTTGATACTCATTGTGATACTTCACCTCAAAGTACCAGTTGATTCCATGATATGATACCAGATGCCAAAACAGAATATTGTATAATTTGGCCAATTTATAGCACGATTGTTGCATTATTCCTGGGTGTTTATCTGCTTGAGATTGCTTGTTGACCTCTGGCCCCGATGAAGCATGTATAAAGGATGCATGAATGAATGACTTGTTGAGCAGTGAAGTGCTTTCAGGAAGAAATGATGCGATCGCCTGGTTGGTAGCAACTCTTTTACTTGCTACCTTGACACAAGCTTCTTGACTGAAAGCCGCAGGCTTGCCACGCTCCGGAGTCCCTCATCAGTGAGGCGGGTGGTTATGCTAATCCACGCAGTGATAGAAGAGGGGAGAACGGTAACTTGCAAAATAGGGTCATGAACAAATTGAGATATAGTGACTTTCCACAACTGTCAGAAGATCACCACCGTGGCCTTTGTGGATTTGCATATTGCAATTTCCCGATATGACAAAAGCCCCATTTTCTAAACATTTGCATCATGATCCTGATGCTATCTTTGTTTTCTTTTTTATGTTTAAAGAAAAGGATTTGAGTTGCCCTGGCATATTCTGAAAAGGGGACTAATGGTAAGAGAGCTTTTATATCAGCCTGCTAACAGCAGTCTGAGCAGCACATTTTTTTATGACCAATGCAGTGAATTTAATTATCAGTTGTCATGGTAGCACTCTTGGGCATATATTTTCTGTCCTTGAAAAGCCTGTTTGGGCAAAAATATTGCTCTGTCTGTTGAAGGCAGTGCTACAAGTGCACAGACTAGTATAGGATTATTTGTATTATTCTAAATGCAGTGAAAAACTTTTTTCTTGTTTGTTTTTGTGGTGAGGAAGAAAACAGCTCCCATTTACAGTCTACAAAAAGAACATTTGCCAAAAAAGGATCAAAAAGCATCAAAACCCTGAATGACACACAACAGGATAGTTTGAAGTCCAAATTCTGTGTCTGTACTTCCAGATATCATTACTCTATCCATGCCCAGTAGCATGTGCCGTGCCCTGGCCCATGTGGTTTGGCATATGGGGTATGGCAAAGGGAGTTTTTCCTCCCCACTGTTGCCAAGTGCTTGCTCAAGGGGGATTTGTTGGGTTTTCCCTATGTAATAATATTGATAACAGTAAGGTCTAGACCTTACTTTGTAAAGTGTCCTGAGATGACTTTTGTTGTGATTTGGCGCTATACAAATAAAATTTGATTTGATTTGATTTGATATGGCACCCAGCCCCGGCTGTAGGTCTCGCCATGTCTCTCCTGCTCTGCTGCCCACATGCCATGCTTGCATGCTCTCCAAGGTGGAAGCACAAGTGGAAATGAGCTTGTGTGATCTGAGAATGACAACTTCGTGGGAGTGTTAACAGGCACGGCAGAAATCTCTGGCACAACTTCACCCACTGCTGAGGTGCGCAAACAAGGGGAAAAACAAACTGGAAAACAAAAAGTCCAGCAACACCTGGGGTGTTTTCAGCAACTTAATGTAAAGACCAAAGAGCAACGTGTTTCAGCCCTGACCTGGACGAAGGCTCCATGTCGAAACGTGTCTGTCTTTGGCCTTTACATTAAAGTTGCTCAAAACACCGCCAGACTTTTTGTGTTAACAGGCACTGTGATCATGACACTGAATTAGATTTACTGCAAAAGGAGAGCCTGCATTGGATTTAGACTTTACATAATATGGTGGCTTGCTGGTTTATCTTGCCAAACTTTTGACCTCACTAATTGACTGGAACTGCTTTGGTTATTCAAGCAGAAGTGCAGATACATGTGTAAAAAAAGACTGCTAATAGTAGAAGTACTGATTCAAACCCTTTAAGTATAAATAAATAAGCTCGGGCTCTGAAGTGTACTCAAAGTATAAAATAGGTCTCTGGCATTATTTTTACCGTTGGTGCAAACCTAACCGAACCTCACATCATATTAATATAATTCCAAGCAACACTATTAACTAACTTAAAAAAAATTTTAATTAATGAGAAGACATTTCAGATTTACTTAAGCTTTAAAAGATAAGGTCAGTCATGTTCTAGTCTTTTCAACAATCCCATTACAGAGACTAAAACCAACAATGAACTGCAGTTCATGTCTGTCAGTCTCCAGCCTGGATCAGTTTATTCATCTGTGCAATAGAACTCTATTGTTGTTCAAACACCATTAAAACACATCGGCTGGACTGGGTGATATGTTTCTTCTTTATGAAACATAAGACCGGCATATTTGTTATAAACGTCACCCCAAACGCTTCAAATGACCATCACTTGTTACAGCGTCTGAAGTGACGTAAGACTCGAATGTGCATGTGTGAGATCTCAACATTGGACTCCTCGTGAGAATATTTTTGTGGAAAATGTACTCAACGACACTCGCTTTAATCAGAATGAGTCTGTTTCTGTATTTGGTCTGGGAGGCGATCAAACTAAGTAGTTTACTACCCAGACTCCAATCAATCACGCTTTCATTTCTTATCAGTCTGCTTATCTGACATTTATTTTTGTTTTTACCCCATCCATCAACTTAACGCAACATTTTACTATTTGGATTCATGCTGCAGTCTCTTTGGAGGGCAGCCTGTTCTGCACAACAGCAGCCAAACACACAACTCAACACCTCACCGGGAAGTCCAGTCAGAAAATTTGCATTTGAATGTGAAATGTGAGAGAGAGAGAGAGAGAGAGAGAGAGCGAGAGAGAGAGAGAGAGAGTGTGTGTGTGTGTTTGTGCATACAAGTGCTTGTGATTATGGTGTAGCACTGGTGAAAAGTGAAACTTAATCATGTAATACAGGAAGCACATAACGCCATTTCACTCTTCTTAATGATAAATTATGTTATGGGTAGCTGTGTATCATCAAACCCAAACACTCTACGCATGGTCACTGAATGACTGAATGTATTATGGGGTGTGTTGAAGCAGGACTCGGTGTATAAAAAAAAAAAGATTTGGGGTAGAGCAGCAGCCAGCTAAGGAAAATAAATTAAACTGGCAAGCGGCAGCTAGAGAGAGCTCCAGAGGAGAAAGCCGAGGTAGGGACTTCACAGTCAAATAACTTGTGACATTTTTGACTAGAGCTGTTGATGAGATAGCGCAAAGAATTACCTTTGTGTGTCAAAACAAGTTCTTTTTCCCATTTCATGCTTCCCAACAAGTGCCAATTTATAAAAAGAACAATAGAGTGGAGAAATTAGACTTTTCAAAGGAGTTTTGGGAAGTTTAATGTGAGTAGTCGCTTATTCCTTTAGAAAGACAGCAGCTGGAGTGAGTAACAGAGTTTAGTTTGAGGTGGAAACACCAAACCTAAGAAATTAAGATAATTTAATTGCCTGACAAATCTTTCTTCCTGTTATATAACAATCAATAAAGCACAACATATGACTAAAGGTTGCTTTTTTATGTTGAACTTTTCACTTCACTTTTGGGCATTAACACATGAGCAGCGTTCTCTGCAGCCAACTGCCACCAGCCCACACCGCCTTTTTTCCTATGCAAAACAAGACAGCAATGTGCAAACGCCTGCCATGCCAAGCTGTTTTTTACATCCCACAATACAGAAAATTTGGAAGAAACATGGTGAAAATGTTGCTATTCTTTGAGCTTTTCAAGTAACAAGGCTGTAAATATGGTTTGTCTAAGAGCCATGGCGAATCATAGCAGCTACGTTTTTTTTTTTTTTATCCTACTGGCACCATGAATGTGGTGAACTGTACCATAATCTGACCATTAGATTATGAAAAAACACACCAACAGTGACATTAAAATACACCAATACTGAATGATTATGAACATCATGTGGAAGAATAAATCAAACTGGTCTTACCGAGTCTGTAGTCCAATGCTCCGAAGTCCAGAGAGTACTTCACCACATGGTAATTGTTCCAAACATAGAGCAGGTTGTCTCTGGGATTATAATCCACAGCAGCGATGTACTGATAGGAGTTGGGGAAAGGGATGTCCAGAAAGCCATCTTTACTGAGTTCTGTGTTGTAGATGTAGTCGATCTTGTTTCCTGTCGCCTCATTGTCATCATCCTCATACACTGACTTCACCACATAGAGGATCCCACAGATCATGAAGGCGTTGGACGCTGAGC
>NW_018127993.1:767730-829597 GCF_001952655.1 Monopterus albus
GTGTAGGGATTGAGCTGGCTGATGACAATGCGCCCGTTGTTCTGCTCAGTGGCATAAATCACCCAAAGGCCGTTTTCATCTACAGCCAAGTCAATGTCTGACTTCCCTCCCCAGCGGTATGGAGATGTGTCATGGTAGTTGGCATTGGCGATGATGGCCTCGCCGCTTTTAATGCGAGTCCGCAGGTCGAACTTGACAATGTTGCGTGTGCGCTCCTTGTTGAAGAAAAGCGCCCCATCGTAGACCACAAAACCTGTTCCATCAACTCGATGTGGGAGCTTGTAGGTCGTCGTCGGCCTTCCGGCGATGAAGTCTTCTTTGGAGGAATATTCAGTCAACGTGTCGGTGCGGTAGGGCGTCCAGGGCATGTAGTAGATCTTATCGGAGGCTTGGAGAGGGTCTTTGCACCAGGCTCCAGACTGGTGGTCTGATTCAAAAAGGTGCTCGCTCTGGTAGACCCTGCGCAGAAGCCCTGGGCACAGGAATACTGAGGAGCCAAAATAGGGGAAAACAAGTACAGAGTTACATTGGCAGGTATTATACATCAGTACATAAAACAGCAACAATGAAGGTTAAATCTGAAGCTCATTCATCATGAAGGAACCGAGTCCCACTCTCACTAACATGATCATGATTTAGATTAAATGCAGAGCAATTTATTGATCAAAGAACAACAGTAAATCGACTGGATTAGCTCAATAGGTTTAAACTTAACTTTTTTCTTGTTTCTACAAGACATGGAAAGTAAACAGAACACAATTTCTATCTGAAACCAGTCATTTTCAATACTTTAAGATGTGTCTCAAATGTCGTGATTCCACCTACTTATTGCCATTTACAGTTTTTGTATAAAACACTTATAATTCAGTTGGTCTCTCACCCAAAAGTCAGCAAGCTACAACTACTGCAGCTCACTGGAGAAACAGACTCAGAGTTTGCAGAGAAGGGTGAAGAGATTAAGTAAGAGTTAGCCTCTGTCTTCTGACTTAATGTAAAAGAGAAATAAGCCAGAAAGTGCCATTGAACTTAGCACAGACTGACTCACCCACATAAACACACATTACTATTTCAGTTCTCTTCGGTTTGTTTGTTTTTACAGAGTGGGTCATAACCATTACATTAAATCTACTGTGATAATGCCCCCCCCCCCCAAAGAGGGGCTCATTCTTCTTTAAACATCCCTGTAGCAGTTTGTAATAAATAGTATTAAACACACGAATCCAAAGTTAAAAGTTTTTACTAAACAGCTATGCAGTAATTATTGGCTGAGGCGGCCCCTCAGAAAGAAAACAGAAGAAATACAGTAATTACATCATCTATATAATGATTGCCTGTCCATTATTTCATCCACATGGCATGTTTAGTCTGCAGCAAGATTTACAACACCACACACAGTAAACTAATTATATGTGAACTGGTTTGTAGTCAAATCTGATCAAGCTAGGCCACTGCAATTCAGCTGGAGCAGGTCAATAGTGCCAAAGCTAATTTCAGTTGATTATGCATTATGTGGACTGAGGCAACTGTAATTTTCTGTTATTCTAAAAAGATAACAGCTGGATTCGGGATTTTTAATTACTACATTGTCACAGAAGGTTAGACATTAAGCATTAAGTTGCAATAAGCAAAGCAAAAATAAATATGCCACTATTTCAGTTCACTAAAAATCAAATCACAGTTATTTATTTAAATATCAAGCTATTAAATAGGAAATACTAGTCAAATATGATATTTAGGTATGACAGAAAAGAACAGCAAATCTTTTAGGCAGTGCAGTTTTCCCTTTCCCACAGGTTTGGCCCACAGTACATCACAAATAAACACAATGCATGTAAAGGCTGCCGTCACCGTAACAGACCAGGAGCCCGACAGCGCTGACAGGTTCTAGCTACAGACCCGTCGAGAGGTAAAAGCCGTGCGCTCCGAGGACGACGAGTAGGAGGAGGAGACAGCAAAAAACAGAGGCTTCATTCTCTTCTAATCTCTTAAGATTAAACATGCGTCCTGTTGACACAGCGCCTCGGCTCACATCTCAGCGGTTGCTCTGCTAAATGCTAAGAAGACTCTTCATGGTTGAAAAAGACAACATGTGCTGGGGTACAAGGTCAGATTAGGTAAGCTTTGTTCTGACAACACACTGGGTTCTGGCGAAGTTTAAAAAGCGCTTTTTAAAGAATAAGCATCAAGGATGGTGGAGTGAATATTAGTATAGTGTTAGAAAAGAAAACATGGCTTTCATGGGGAATTTTACAAACACTGTTACTGCAGCAGCACATCATGCAATGTTTTTAACTCCTCCTTCACTTTCAGTGCTCATTCTCTTTGCCATAGAATTGGGTGATGCATTCTTAATTAATGACTACAATGCTACTTTAAATTTATTACACAGCTATTAAAGCTGAATTCTTGGCTCTTGCTTAATGATTCAATTTCCTTTTTTGACTTCAGTCCAGCTTTATAGTTAACATCTGACAAAGGACACATCTCCCACTCATGTCAAAATGCTACACTAACACTACTAACACAATGCTCCCGGGGCACGAGTGAATATTTAGCATATGTTCTGCAACATCATGAAGTGCTGATACAGTAAGAATATGACTGCTCTGATCTGTCTCCAGTATCGACTGGGAAGTCACTGAAGGTTAGAGCCATCATCATGTTAGCGCTATAATCAAAACGCTGACAGCTTATTGGACAAATCATTGATCACTTTCTATAGCCCTCTCCTTGAATATTACACAGCTGATAAAGCAGAGCTGGAATAATCTGTAGTTATTACAAGGAAAAAACATCCCAGGGGTACGGGGTTTCAGCGGGGAGCAGGCCTGTGATGACCTTCCCCTGTGGATTTATCATATATGTGGAAATGTCAAAGAACTTATCAGCCTGTGGTAACGTTGATGAACAAGGAACGAAGGCTGGAGTTCAATGTAATATTCACTGTGAGGATGCTACAGCATGAACAGAACTAAAAAGATGTTGCCCGTTAGCTGATTACCTGAACAATTTCATTTCCCCGATGAATGACGTGCTTAACCATTATAATGAACATGAACCTACAAAATGCCAGACACTTGCTTTTGCAACCCATCACCAGAAAAAAAACAAAAAAAACTAAGCAAATGACAATGCAGGTGAAAAAAGTGAAGTTGTTGGCATTTAGTTACCTTTTTGCTCCACTTCTATTTTTAGGCATGAAAGGGAGAGAAAGAAAGAACAAACAAAGAACAGATTAATTATGTGATTAACTCTCTTTAGTTTATAACAGTCACACAAAAAGTACAAGAGGGGGTTAGTGGAATAAACATATAAAACATTTAATCACACTGTAAGCTTTTAGAAAGGAGAATAAAAAAGTAGTGTCACACGAGCCTGTAGGAAAAAGAATATCAGATGTTACATTTGTCAAACATGTTTGTCTGATGGCTGTGGGATGGGAATGTGTCAAACCGATGTACCATCATGTATATGGCTTTCTCTACGGTCATAAGAACACTCAGACATTTCACATGACACACTGCTGTGGTCTCGAGTTGACAACTTGTGATCTATGAACTCAAATCATGGATGAAACCAGAGCTTTTAAGACAGAAGAGCTGTGACATTCAGGGGTCAAAAAGGGCAGCGGGTCACGTGACAAATGTGGCTTCAAATAGTTCCAAACAGCCGATTTAGATCCACCGTTTTCTGCAGGGAGCAGTGGGATTTATCAGCACATCACTATTTCTAATGACTTGCACATCTAATTCTGTGTTCTGTTGTAGATAGCTCAGCTAATTTAGCTAGCTACTTACCAGGTATTACAGCGAGACATTCAAAAGTTTATGAAGCTTGTTTTGACACTTAAAATGTCACATGTATAATTATTGCTAGTCATTTCAACTTCTTATTTTAAATGATAGTAGCCAAGTCAATGTAACTCTGTGGCGCTGCTCCTAATGTTTGGAGTGGAATGTAAAATGCCATTCATTCAACAGCTCAGCACTACCTCGGCTATTACATCCTAACTCTCTATGTATCACTTCCTCAGTGGACAATCTTTTTATGGCAGTCATAGCATTTTGCCAGTCTCTTCCATTCATAGTAGGAAGAGGCCAGCAAGCCTGCTCCTGTCCCTTCGCCTCCAGTAATCCCAGTTCTAATAAGAGAGGATTACCCTCTGTTACCAGGGCTTACAAGAGTCCTCTCCTCCAAATGGAGAGTGCAACAGAGTGAGGTATGGAGGTCAGTGGGCAGGGGCAGGTGGGGTAAAGCTTGTAAGATGGCAAAGTTATTAGAGGAGAACTATATTAATGCAAGGTGGTGAGCAAGTGCAAAGAACCAGGCAGCACTGTGTCAGATGGTGGTAGGAACAAAATGGGTATAAAATGATGGGGAGGAGAGGTCGCTTGGGTTTGTCAGATCTTAAAATTATACACTGTACAGTGCAGCACCGCACAACAGCAAATACTCCAGGTGTCAATGAAACAAAGTCCATACCAAGCCTGGGCTACATCTGCATCAGTGGCAACTCAAATTTGTCAATAACTCGGAATTTCATGTGGCCCCCATAGATCAAACCACAGTAAACAACCAAACATCCCCGATCGAAGTCTCTCCACCTGCCATGAGCAATGGCCGCACAGCAGGGACCGCAGGAAGGCCGACATTTCTGATTGAGCGATCACTAACAGTGGTGAGGGGAGATGAGGGTAATGATCTATAGAAAAAGGCATTAGCAGTGGGGATAGGAGAAGAGCTATACAATGCAATCGCTGGGAGAGATGATGTGAGAAGGGAGTAAAGGATGCGGATGAAATCCCTGACAAGGAAATACACCACTCCCGGGGCTCCAGTGCAGCATGTGGCCCTATCACTTGACCAGAAGATGCCACTGACCGCAGCGAGGTCACCTCTCAGCTGACTCAGGTTTCACTACATGTCCTGCACAGAACTGGCAGAGAATACAACCGTGACACAAGCCCTGGTTATCCACGGTTACTGCATCACAGACACAGCAGCGGGAAATGCAGAGTGGGAGGGAGAACTGATTCATTTGAAAAGCATCTTTACTCCACCCTGCTACCCCCGTTGTGACCTTAATACAGTTCTGGTCACAGCTATCACTGAGTCACTAAAAAGCACTTGGCTCTCTTCTCATCCTTTTGCCTTCTCTCCTCGTCTTTGTCCGTCCCCTCTGATGTCTAAGCGACCATCAACAACGCACACAGGTACAAATCATAAAATTGGGTCCTTTAGCAGCTTGTCTTACTTCTGTGAAAGGGTTACATCATCTTCCATCACACAAAACATGCTCAACATTAAAAAAAAAAACCACCCAGACAACATTTTATGGGTTGTCTACAGTGCACATACTATACATTATCAGTTTCCATAATACCGTAGCTATGAGCACAAACAGCTTATTTAGAAATCATACAGCTCACATGCTGTGAATACATTTAACAGAGATACTTCATTGAAATGTGAGATGTTGCTGCTGCTGATGGAAATCACACCACTCTCCAACAAACTGTGGTTCAATTTTAAAACACTGGATGAGGTAATGAGCTAATTATGTGAATAAGAGACGATGAGCACGGAGTGGCAACACAAATGCCATGATGTGTCTGCATGGGGACGGCACCCGACACGCTCTCGACATCACAGCAACTTGAGGGCCATCTGTGACGTGAACTGCTAGTGATAATTTGACTAATTATTAATTGCACTAATTTTAAGGATAACGTCAATTGGCAGAATCTGTCACCTGATATTAGTAAGTATCAGCGCAGCAGGACAGCTGGATGCCTTGTCAAGACAAGCAAAGGTCTAGCACATTTCCTTATGGGGAAAAAGATAAAATCACATTTCCTTGGATACAAAAGACAAATGAGAACAAACATGCATCACTAGAAAGTTAAATAAACAAATTTCAAATAAAAATCCACTAAACATTTGCAGAATGAAGGTGCCAACAGACATCCATATTCACATTTTGAGTCAGAGAAATGTTCTACCAGGACGCGGCTTAAGTGAATACGCATCCTGGCCAGGTTGGAACAAATTCTGGCAACAGGTTTGGGCAAAATAATAACTCACTGATCTGTGTGCATTCAGCTTGTAACAGTCTGGCTGCTGCACGGTTCACCCCGCCAAACACACAGAGATGGAAAAGGCAAAAAAACAAACAATCAAGCCCATCTCTCTTTGGGCCAGCAGGTTGTTACGACCTACAGTAACCTGATATAGTTAGGCTACGACTGGTGACCGCAGCAATGGTGACACAAGCAAAAGCTGAAGTTACAATAGGTGATGTAATATAGAGAATGACAAAGTGTGTGTCAGGGGGAGGGTGGGGTGGATGGGTGAGGTAGAGAACACGGGACTCCCCCCACAGGACACTGCTGTTTTCATGCCTAAACTGAACCAAGTTGTTTATCTAATTTATTAAGCTGAACAGGAAGCAGCAGCTGTCCAATGTGCACTGGAGCATCCTGCCGTCCACCCATACAGGACCCCATAAAAATCTATTATATTAGCACATTCAAACATACAATTTTGTTCTGATAATGCACAAATATAACGCTCACATGAGAAGTCATTCTGCGTGCTTATTGTAGTCTACTTGCTACTTCTGACACATAGTGAGCAGCTACCAAAGGGGACCTTTAGCTCCTGTGAGCCACGGTCCTGCCATGTGACCACAGCTGTATGGATTTTCATTTGAATAATTAACGCTTCCCAATTTCACACTAATGGTTGAGAGGTATCAGAATGGTATCATTAGCTGCTAATAGAGATTCATGGCGGAATGGCTGCAATACATTTCGCAATATTTCCTGCTCCTTTTTCCGTTCCCTGTCTCTCGGCCAAGGAGTTGCAGAGTGCAAACCTCTTAACTCCATCCCATCAGCTTTTTAATTAATGACACAAATTAGGGGGCTTTGAATAGCATGTGCCTAAGGATGGGGGAGGATGGGGGAGGACACCCATGGGCAGATCTCTCTTTCTCTGAATTCTCTCTTCATCTTTCTCATTTTTTCCCCTATCATTTCCCTCAGTTGGTGCTCACGAGGCTCCCATACCATCATTACAGGTTCCATTCCTCAACAACCCACTTTTTCATTCAACCACTTGTCTGCTCTCTTTGTGCTCCCTTCTTGTACTTATTCAATCTCCTCCCTAGTGTCTCCTTTCCGTCTCCATTGCTTTTTCTCTCTCCCTCCTACTGGGAGGCAGCTATGCTATCTTATAACCTTGACTATGCAGGATGCCGTGTGTGTACACACGCTTGCTCTTCTGTGCGTGTTTGTCTCTCTTTGAGGGACAGGTGCAAGGACTTGGCACTCATCCAAGCCTGCTACCCACGTGGGACCGACCAACAGAGGGACAATAAAAGACAAGTGCGGCCTAGGCAAAACAAAATTAAATATATTTTTTGTGGAACATAGCGACAACTGGAGCAGACACAGCCTAATTGCACCTTCTAAAATAAGTCTTGATTTTCAAGGACCTTGAAATTACGGAGGAGTACACAGATTAGGGGGTGGGAAGAGAAGAATGGGGTCGTTTAGTCTGGTCTGTGGCTGGGCATGGTGACACACCAGTGAACAATGAAAGAAAAAACAAGGAAATGGAAAAGGAGCTTTGATTAGTAGGGTGATCATTAAAAGGAGAGACCCCCTGACGAGACCAGTCTTTAATTAGTGCTATATCCTCGACACTTGGCACCCCAACAGTTCTTTCAGCCGTGTGCTTGAGGGTGTGTGTGTGTGTGTGTGTGGGCAGCGGATGGCGGACACATTGAAATAAAAGCTTTGCTTGTGTTATATAATTGCAAGTGTTTAGCTTGTTCAGAGTGCAAGAACATTTATTTCAGTATGTTGCAGTGTGTTTATTTTTGTCTATAACCTTTGAAATCAAGGAAGATCCTGTATGAATCTTGTGGAGCAAAAGAGCAGCCACTGCAGACCAAGAGCCTGATTAATCTGCATGTCCAGTCTTCACACCACCATTTATCCACATTGCTAATCACAGCTTCCCTGTGCATCCATGTTACATCTTAACTTAGAGAATAAGACCTTATTTTCTCTAGAATGACCAAATTATCTTATTTATCTTATACTGTATGTGATTTTACCTTTATTTGCCAGTCCTACTAATATAATAACCATATTCTCAACACTATAAAATTTAAAAGGTAATGAAATTTTAAATTTCATTTAATTAAATTTCATTTACAAAGCAGACCGCTGCGTCTACAGAAGACACCGAGAGCATTGCCTCTTTCCTAACCACAAACAAACACCAAAAACTTTCCTGTCATGCACTTTCTCCAACAATCATCTGTTGCATTGCTAATGTCACTTTGCAGTTTGTTGGCTAGATAACCACTAAGCTAGCAAGATGTAAAATAAGCACATTAAATAGCTTAATATCCTATAAAGTTCAGACGACTGGTCAGAACTGATCCATGTCTGGTGTCCAGACTTCAATATCACTGCTAACAAAATGCTGTCTGTCACTGGCTTTTAAGCTACAGATACCAGCACAGGTTTGTTTCCTTTGTGGTGTCTCTGTATCTATGCAGTAAATCAGCCTTCTGGCTAAGCTGTCAATCAAACACTGACCCCGACATCTCACACAGAGGCTTGAGGGAATTGATGTTTTTCTGATACATCTCCCAAGAGATATTATTTCTTCCTTTCAACAATAAAAGAGACTATTGACAACACATTTTGAAATCACTTTTACCTTAGTTTTGACTGTAAAATGCATGGCTAATTGTGATTTCAGATGGAAAGGTATGCCTGCAAAAAAAAAAAAAAAAGTTTAAAATCAATGTGTTGTGACAAGATCAGTCTGCAAATTCAGGCCATGACACCAGTGTGAATGTGGCGTGTGAAATATGTGACAGGGAGTCATCAAAGCTTACTGCACGGGCTGAGGAGTGGTCAGCTGTCACTGACTGATGAGATGCCCCCCCCAAAACACACACACATACACTGGAAGAAGTGGTGCTGGCGCTCAGGTAGGGAGAAGAGGAAAAAAGGAAAAAGCTGTCTGAACAAGCAAGGTAATGCTTACTGGCATTTCAGCACAGAGTGCGGAGGGTGTAGCTGTGTGATGTATCTGCTGTCACGGTGTCGACTCCCACACTAGCCCTGATGAACGTGGATTGGAGAGCTCGAGGGCAAAAAGCCAGTGAACTTCCATACAATCTGCTTAGTAGATTTACTGATATCAAATAGAGTGATCTACTCTTCAAGAAGCTTAAAAGTTGTTGAAAGATTATCCAAGGCGAAGAGAGCTGCCTGTTTGCTTGTCAGGTAGGGTGCTGATGCGGTTTGAATATTAAGTGGGAACAGAAGGAAAAACTACATTTGATCATCTGAGACATTGTTTCTATTAATCTAAAATCCCTAACATGTGTAAAGAAATGAAAACAATGAGCTCAGCTGATAAGATAGAGATCTGAGGTGCATAACCAATTGCAGTGTCCACATTAGAGCCATGACGTCTGGTCCTGGTCACACAGGTGGTGTTTGTCTTTGGTGTGACCACTGCATAATGGCTCTTGTAATCACATCAAATTATGCCCAAGCTGCATTGTAAGTGATAGCTGCGTGTAGAGCATCAATTTCATGGTTTTACCTGCCAACGTAGTGAACATAGATTGGTAGCAGGTGCCGAGTATAACTTGCCAACAATCTATTCCATTATTCGATTAGGGGCTCCTGAACCTGTTAGGTGTGTTACTATTGGCTAAATCGATTAAAAAACAATTAGATAAGTTGGGAATTAAACAAAATAAAGCAAAAAAAAAAAAAGTGACAATACATGGCACGTTTGAATGAGGTATGAGCTCAGGATTTCTCTGCTTTGCTCAAACCAGAGAACTGATTGCATGATTATAGGTCCTAGCTTAGGTTCCAAACATTGAGCCATATCCAACAGGGCAGAGCTGTGCGAGGCAGGATTTTACAGTGGGGGGAACTAGTGGCTTATGTATAGCAACAGACTGCCAGCAGGTGTTTTGCCTTTGTTCTCCCTGACTTTCTGTCTCTCACTCTCCCTCCACCTCATCTGTCATACACACTGAAGGGAACAAACTCCTGAAAGGACATGTAATTATCCTCAACTTCATTTTTTTGGGATGAGAGGTCTCACCTGGACCAGATTAGTCAATTTGCCATGGAAACTCCACAGAAAGCTACATCTAATTACTGGAGGGAGATGGCTGATGCCAGTGAAAAGGACAAGAAGCATAAGAGAAAGCTGTCAACAACAGGGGGACTCACTCAATGGCAAAGCATAGCAACGCAGGTTTGAACGGCAAGTCTAAGAATCTGAGGGGCCACTGAGGGGATGTCAGTGCGTCATTACAGCTGACTGGGGGGGGAAGAAGACAACTGAGCTGACCTCATGTGGTTTTTCTTAAAGGTACACGGAGAGAAAGACGAAGCAGAGACGGAGAATGGCTTTAATACGGCACTAAGACAATAGACGTTCCCCATTTTCTGCTGAGCTGTGGAAAGTCAAGGTGAGAGGGCAGGGCAGAGACCGATGTCAGCCACTGGAGCACAGTCATGTTTATGAGTTATCACAGAGGGTGAAAACATCCCTTCTGCCTGAGGGTAGCCTTACTAATCTGTGAAGTACACAGGGGAGCATGCACATACCGCACGAGTACAAAGAAGAAAGAGTTGCCTGGCAGGTGAAAAGCCAGTGCACCCTGATGTTCATCTGACTCTGTTATGATTTGCAGGGTTGAATAAAAGAAAATTCAGTGCAGTTTTATGAATTAAGTACTACTTTTTTCCCCCAGTCACAGTATGTATCAATGTCGTTTTTATTGTTTCACCTTTCAGCCTGTGATGTTTTGCCTTTCTCATTTCCTCGCACAAGAAACACACAGCTCATATCAAACAATTATTCAGGCAGCAGCTCAAATGAAACCATGATGGGTTGCCTCGTGCTGTGACACAGCGCACAGGCAGACACCGGCACTCTTAGCGGTAATTCTAACATTTTTTCCTATTACAATTGATGGAGTGCATCAAATTGCAAATTAATGATATCAATATTCTCTCTGTGGCATGTGTCCACAGTGCCATTAATAATAGAGGATCTGACTGTACAATCTCATCGGTTTATAAAGATATGGAGAAGAGAGCGGTAATTTGTCCTAAAAGAAAAAGGTTCCCCAAGCAGAGTACAGATAAAAGCCGTCTGTTGAGGTGGTGGAGGAGAGGGCAGGAGATTGTGGAGTGAAGGAACAGGGGAGCAAATAAAGAGACGTAGAGGTAAAAAGCAGTGAAAAGCACTTAGAGGGCAAAATGTAAGTGAAAGCGGGTGGAGACTCAGAAGAATAGAAGTATTAGGACAGAGTGGGAGCCTGTCATTGGACCACAGAGTCAAGACTCCACCGCTGAAAGAGAGTCGGGGTCACGGGTGACTGCTTCTCTTATTAAACACTCAAACCTTTCACTCTGTCTCAGGAACTTGGTAAGGAGACTTCTGCTAAAAGCACATACACAATCAAGCTGCCATGTCTTAAGCATGCCTGTTTGGCAAAATAAATCCCTAATTGTTACCAATTACTCTAACACCAACCAGTTCAAGCTGTTCAGCTGAAATGTGCATTGAGTTCATGATTAATTATGTAAGATGGGTTGTTATATTGAAAGAAAACAGATTAAGCAAGACACAAAGAACGGTCTCTAAATGTGGCTCATTACAGCCAAAAGTATCCAAGTGCTTCATTTAGTCCACTGAGTTGCGACAAGCGAACTGCATTCACACCATGCCATAAAACTCATCTCAGAATCCGTCTCCAGTGACCGCTAGTGATTACACTTTACTTCCCTGCTCAATATACAAATAAACGCCTACATGACTTCTGCAATATTTATGTGCTGCCAGCAGAATTATTTATCCTACGATGGTTCTGGGCACAATCTATAGTTATGCCACACAAGGTACCGCCATTTCCCTCCCTAGTGCTCTCCTAATAGGCGGCCCCAGTGTTACAGCCACAAAGCTGCCAGGAGCAGTTCTCCAGCAACGTGGGATGGCCGCTTCATGTTTCGACTTGGCTTTTCTTAAAGAAGTTTAGCATCTTATTAAAAAGTGAACAGGAGGTGGGTGAAGGAAGGATGAAGAAAGTCAGCTAATACATAATGAAGTGGGTTTCAAGGAGCTCCCATTGGACTGGGGTGCCACTGGGATCACTGGTGTCGCCCTATAGTGGGCAGTGGCCATCCCTTCTGACTGACCAAAGAGGAAAAGGATAGAGACCAGAAACATGCACAGACAGCATTCCTTTACTATCACCCTCACTATGCTAAGTAAAAACTCTGTGCACGCTGCCAGTTCCCAACAGTGGGACAACGTCCATCTTGGCCTCTACATGTAAACATTTCAGTAGAATATGGCAAGTCGAAATCCTGAGTAGATGGAACTCCGAGGCTTGGCTTCCGCAGGCAAGCATTTTTGGAAAAAAATTGTAAAACCCATTAGAACAGATGGAAAGTTACCAGGCTGCCAAGAGCTTAATAGAACAATGCTGGTCTAAAGGTCCATGTCTGGCACACAAAGTAGACCACAGTGAGTGATTCACCTCTGACAGGATATCAAAATTTCACTAACATCTACAGGATTGAATACGTTGGGTCACTGTCCATTGCAGCACAGTGGCTTTAGTTGGGTCAGTGTTCAATTAGGACACACAGGGAAGCTGCTTACACGAGGTGGCAGAGATAGCACAGAGTCATGTATAAAAGAGCCGTCTGCCAGCTCTGTATCACAGGTAGAAATGGTTTTTACTTTCCAACATGAAAGTTCCTGTCAGGAAGACTGCTAAGGGAGCCATGTTACAACATCAAATGTTGAAAAGCCGGTTCAGATTTGATCTGACACCGCTTGAACCCAGCAGCTACAGACTGCACAGATAAATGCAGATATTTCCAGCTTTCTATCATTTCTGTAAACGCCACACAAGAAGTCATGACTCTGGCAGGCAGAGTTATTGTGACTGGTGTGGCGTGACCACTGCAACGGGTCATTATAACACAATACATCCCACTTCCTTTGGCCTCACCTGGACTTCCTGTCTGTGAGTTTCACTTGCACCCCACGCTGATCCTTCCACTCCCTGCCCAAATGTTTCCACTCAAGTTATGTGCAGCCTGACAATGTTTTTCACCTGCTGCACTAATTAAATCCTTTACTTACTCCCTTCAGAGCTGCCTCGCTAGTCTGAGCATTAACTGGCGTCCACTGAGCTGAACTGAACCGAAAACAACAAGTATGCTTCGTTTTGATGAAAGTCAGACAGCCTTTCTTGCTGCTATGCTAACAGAGACATGACATGATCAGACGTGACTCCTCAAAAATATGAAAGTGCAGTGAACTGAAGGTGCTGCTGACAAGTACCATCTAAGTCTTAAACAGCTAAAACTATTTCTGACTGAATATGTTATTCTTTTAAGCATGTTGCTGACAACAAATTTCCCACACAATGAGGTTATTCTGGGTAAAAATCAACAGACTCAAATGATTTGTCATATCACTTTAACAGCGTCATCTACATGTAGAGTATTTACATGCTTACTTCATCATCAATAAATGACACAGCCAGTATCCCCACACACAAAGTTCAGTGGAAGATGGCACGCTGTTGGCACAATTGATGCCACTCGGGATGAAGAAAAAAAAAATCTCCTGTCAGGTGAAACAAAGGGACGACGACTGATAACATTATCACATCAACGGGCAAACATCCCTCCACGCAGATCGACTGTATCGTTTTTCACAGGTAAACATTTCCCGTACTCATATGGGGTGTTATGTTTCCTCTGTCACAGAAACCGTCACATCCACTGCTGCATGTTAATCAGTTCTACCGGAATGGACGGCACATTCAAGATATTTTTGAACACTAAATGCACTGAATGCGTGTATGCTGATTGGACTGTTGATTAGACAATGCTATTAGGAGGAAATGAGAATGGGTATGAACATTAGGCAGTGCTGAAGAGTGTGAGAATGGAGGAATACATACTGTAGGGTACACATTCATATTGGACTTCCAGATATTTGTAGGTTCCGGGGCACGGGTCAGGAAACACGTCTGGTCCGGCCACAACAGCACACTGGGTCCTGTTATTACATCTGGAAACAAAAGGACGATTTATTAAAAATTTGAACAATAGCAACATCAGATAACGTCGTCCTTCACAATGACCACAACATACAGTAGCACATTAGTCCGATGTTTGTTGTGTGGTTAATGAAGTTTAAAATGTTTCATTCGCTAGCAGAGATGATGAAGATTAGGAAGCTCCACTGCTTATTAAACAGATTCATCCAGTCTCTTCCCATAAAATAAAGTATACAACTCAACTGAGTGCTCCCCTGTGCAATATCATCTAAATGTCTCAGGTTTTCAAATTATCCCATGTTACAATAAGGTTATTATTTTTCAGATGAAGTGTAGTATTCATCTTATGCTTAATTAAAAACGAACCTGTTAGACTGACTAGGCTGAAAGCACGGGCCTGAGAGTGCAACCTCAGTGCAACAAAAGCGAGCACACCTGTGATCACTGCCACAGAGTGACTGCACCTGTGATTTCCAATTAAGGCTAACAGGATAAACATGGTTATACAGTCACCAGTGAACACCGCAGCCTTTTCAGGTCTGGCCAGGGCTGTGTTTAATGCGACACGGCTCGCTTCAAATAATCAGAAAACACAAATGTTTTGTACCCTGTGCAGAGTTTGCACTATGGACAAGCAGCTTGGGGAAAAAAAAATAGACATTTAGATCATGATAACTCTTGTAGTTCCCTAACTTCATCTGTATTTATTATGAATGTCAATGTGGTGAGGTGTGGAAACAATTTGTTCATCACTTGTGTATTTGTTAATTACCTATTCAGCGCTAATGAATTATAACTAGGCTGTTGCTGAGAAAGACAGATATTGTTAAACACTGGAACAATGTGTCCAGGACCTTGACTTTCTGTAGATAAGAGTTTGTTGTTCTCTGAAACGTACTCCCTTCCTCTCACATAGCAGTTTTTCTGCACCTGTTTATCCCTGAGAATAAAGTTGTTGACCTTGCGAGAGCGCTCTTTGCTCTCTAGGCCTCCTTGTGTACACACTGAGCCCTTCTGCAGCAGAAGCTTCTAATAAAGAACCAGAAGAACAAAGTGGGCCTCAGCATTTCTTTTATTAGATAAGAAGTGTCACAACAAAGGTTTGCAGAGATTGATTAAGGATCAATTAGTCAACTAGGATAAAAAAAAAAAAAAATCAATTAACAGATTCAGATGACTGTATTAGAAAAATCTGTTGATTATAGTGATGGTACATCTTGTATCTACAGCAGAGACAGTATGTGTCTTATAAACTTTTTTCATTCCTTTACACAACAGTGAACATATTTTAATTGTGTGACACGTTTAATGTTGGGACACTATGACGTTCACCCTTCTTTTTAGGGTCAGGAGGCACTGTCATGGTTAAATTTATCTTCCTGTGGAGGAGCAGAGTTGGAAGTCATGGAGCTACACCCAAGTTTTTAAACCATGGACAGGTTACGTTGTTATTATTTCATGATGGATGGTAGCCGCGCCGTTGCTGCAGGGGAGGGGTAAGACAATCAACTGAGTGCAAAATCAGCTCCAACATGAAATGTAGGTCTTCATTAGAAAACACAATTACGGTGCCAGTGGTGTTCTCATGTGCCATTTTGTTTTTGGCAGTGATCAATCAAAGCCCCGCTTCATATGCAGAGAGCCTCTCGCCACATATAATAGCAACACTTATCTCACAACATTAACTCTTAAACGTTTTGACAAGCATTGATTTGTCTGTGCTGCACATCTGTTTGCAAAATGAAAAAATTATGAAGGTCTGTTCAGTTCCTATCCCAGCATCCATTGTGTATGTGAAGCCTGTTACAGTATATACAAGATCGCCGTCCATCAAATCTATACTCATTTGCAGGCCACCATTACCTTGCAATAAATAAAAAGGTATTTATTCCCCAGCAAGGCTGTTAACAGTGTAAGTCTTGTGAAGGTCAAGGCGGGGTCTGACACGATGATTCATATGCCACAATTATAGGATTCTCTACACCTTAATTAACATTGATTGGCTGCCGACTAATCAATCGAACCAGTGAGGAACAAGCAAAAAAGGGCCCATCTCATTTCAACCAAACCCAGTAATGAGATATGGTGTGCCGAGTTGTTCCCATGTGAGCTTTAAAGGGTTCATGAACCTACCCCCACTCCCTCACCCTCTGTCACTCACTCACTCACCCCAGTCAGCAGTTTGCGGCCTATCCCTGCTGATGAAGAGTTGATTCCAATGCAGTAAATGCCAGTCAAATAAATAAGGTGGGTCAGTCCTATGAAGGTGATAAACAATTACCAATTCTAGAGGTCACCATGTTTTTTACAGTTGCTCAGGATGGACGAGCCACACATTGGCTCTAGAGCGCACATGTTCGGTTCCAAGGTGCTACTGCAATGAAACAGCAGCTTGGATTTGGAGACACTTGGAAGATGAAGTAGTAGTAACAAAAAGTATTATTGTGACTTTAAGAACTGTAATTTGAAGAAACTTTGAGCCAAACTTGTTTTCTGAGTGCACAATTTGTCCTATATTTACAATAATCACCGTGAAGCAGCTGTGAGGACAATTTAATGATGTATGAGAGCTTTACTGAATCAATCTGCAACCTCACCAATAGATGTCACTTGATCTGACACACTGCACCTTTAAGACTGAGCGTCACATTGAATTAGAGCAGACATGTACATATAGTTCATTTTTAGCAGCATACAGTAGACAGATGTTGGCTCGCTTTACAGACTGTCGTGTGTGTGTGTGTTGCTGTCAACCATCGCCATGGAGAATATAAAAATGTTTTCTGACTCAACTGCCACAGAAGATAAGATAGAATCAAATCTGGAATTTTAATAACAGTTTGTAAGAACTTCCTCTTGGAGGATTAAACATCATAATGTGTATTTAATGTGGACTGCAAACTTAATCCCAGCCTTAACATCTACCTCGGCCTATATTCACAATCCCCTTTATCACTGCTGTGCTTTTTCACCTCTGTATCCACAAACAGATCGCCGTCAGTGTCCTGAGGGCACCCACACATTGCACAGGAGTAAAATAAGATGGAGAAATAATTACAGTTAAATGTATTAAGTGCAAATCAATGGCAAGGTAGGAGATGGGTGGATCAATGTCAGGAAAGGCTGCCCAAGCCATGTGCCACAGTGACTTCACAGCCCAAATAATCAGGATTCATCAGACACCCTGTTTGAAAATTGATTTGCTTTGACTGATGTGTGCAGATCTTTATATGTTTGCACATGCACTGTAAAAGGAAATAGACAGCAGGTGGTGGTGGAAAACTTTCACAGGCAAATGATAAATAACGAGAATAACCATACAGCAGTAATAAATTTGTTCTAGGAGTTGTCAACAAACAATTAGGACACAAAAAAAAAACGTGATTCTGCAATTTGGCCACCAGCTGCCCTTTTTTTTTTCATCCGCTTCCTGTTTTTCCTCCGGTTTAGCTTTTTCCGCCTGTTGCCTCTTCTGCTGTTTGTTATCACTGGCAGATTAGAGCTCAGACTGCCAGCTGACAATGGGAGATGTGGCACAAAGTACCAGAGTCCTACGTAAGCACAAGCTGTAATCACTATAATCGCTGGCTGATCCTGCTCCTGACTCTGATGACAGTAAGTGGGGTAAAGATTCCCTCTGTCTACTGACCCCTGACATAGAAAATAAATAAATGAGTGAATAAAAGGGTGAATGTGTGAATCAATAAGAGAAAAAAATAAAGGCACCAGTCAGTGGTGTAAGACGGGGATAGTGCCGTCAAAGCCTGACAGATTTGTTCAGATTGGAGAGTAATAAAAGAGAATTGGTGTGCACCACTGTTCCCTTTCAGAACTCAAATGATTTATATCAGGAGAAAATACCAAACAAGTGGATGGAGAGAAAGGTTCACAAGCTTATGAAAGTTCATGATGAAAAAAAAAAAACTATGCTGAAACCACCAAATTGCTTTGAGTGATTTTCCATAGAATCCATATCAAAGACGTTTGCCTGAGGTAAGTCAAATAGGAAGAGAGAAGGTTCAGCTGGTGCTCTGCATCGAGTGGACGTCTCTGGAGGTCGTCCACAGATCGCATACTGTATGTTTGATGAGAAAGTCCCTGTCAAGGAGCTCAGACTCTCCATTTACTTTCAGTTCGAGAGAGCAAACATGTCCATACTGCCACACCACCTTCACACATATCTGTATTAGCTCATGTTTTATGAAAAAAGATGCACAAGCTGTTTTACAGAGCGTGTGCGTCCAAAGACAAAGTGCACCTTGGTGGTGTTTGTTTATGTGTAAACTACAGTGTGCGTCTGTATCAGGGAGGGGAAAAGGAAAAAAAAAAAAAAGTGACGGACGGGTCAATATCCACTTCCCTCTGCTGGGACCCATTACGCTTTAGTGATGGTCTTCACAACCCACGGTCGACTTCATTCATTATCTTTCCCAGCTGCACGCTGCAGCATCCATCTTTTCTCATTCGACCTGTCTCCTGGTGCAGCCGCACAAAAAGAAAAACAACCTCTAAAATTCCCATGTAAGCCTCAAGAAAACATTCTAAAAAGGTAAGCAACGGCCCTGAGCGCTGCACATCTCTGTCTCGAGTAAAACCAAGTAGTATTAAAAAGCAACAGCTGGGTGTCGATTAGTACAGATCCTTTAGAGAAAGAGCAATTATCAGCTAAAGCGCCTGTGGAAGTTTTCTGTTGTAGAGCTGCTAGAATAATGCATCTTTGATACAGTATGTTCCAATTCCAATTATTTGGTGTTACTTCAAAGATACCTCAAGCTGAGGATTACCAAACCAACTCCAACAATTATGCTAATACTCTCTAAGTACTCAGAAGGGTTGGTTGGGTGTGTGTGATTAAATTCAGTGAAACAAAGCTGATGTTATGAACTCCTCCTTAAAACCAAGGTGTTTAAAGTGTGCACACACAAATATTGAATTCATGTGCTGGTGTTAGTCATCAGAGCTGGAACGTGGCGTAGCAGTGCAACAGCTACTGTACTGTGTTATCGGTTCGTGTTGTGCCCGGTGGCTTCCACAGCTTAACGTAGTGGGGAAGCTAATATGGGAAGGAAACCTTGAATAGTGCTAAAGCTGGTGCTGCTTCCCATCTGGCATATAAACACCGCAATGCATAAAACACATGTCGAGCCAGGCTGCAAATTTGCATGTCAAAGGTCAAAGTATTGCACAGATTTTGTTTGGCTCAGAGAGTGAAGCTAGAGATTCAGTCATTGACATGAACTGACTACTAACACAGCACAGCAGCATCTTCAGCCAAACTCCTGCTGGTTGAGTTTCATTGTGGGATAAGGAAGTACAATGCTCAGAATAAAAATGACAGTATCTCTGGCTGTGCGACGTCAATTTTAATCTCTCTTTTTAAACTGTAGCCTGTGCTCCAAGTCTCTATATAACGCAAATTCCAAAGAAATGAATAGATGTCAGGCTGGACCCCATTATTTGAGTATTGGGTTATTCATTGTTTGGGTAGATAATCAGTTTTCTATATTGGTATTCAAATATCCGAGACAGCAGGAAATTTCAATGCAGTCTGAGCCCGATGATGAAGAGGAAAGAGAACATGATGAAGACAGCTCGGTGTGCTAACTGATACATCTCTGAAAACATTGGAGCACACCTCCAAATAAATCACAAGCAAAACCGAGGCATTTTGATTAAATAACGTATGCGCAGCCGGCTGTGAGACGGTTGAGCAAGGGCGGTCTACTAAGTGCAACACCGTCGTTCATTACAGTGGGAGTTTCTGAATGAGGTCCTGAGGGACATAACGTAAAAGTGCCCCATGTCTGAATGATAGAAAGCCGTCACTTTAACAGACTGATGAAGCGCCGATGTTATATTGCCTATTTGCTTGAAAAGGGCTGTACTGATTGTGTTGCTGCGCGATCTCAGCCAAGAATGGAGACGTAAGTGTTCAACTCCCTCACCCACGGATATCCAACTGTTACTAGTGAAGCTCCAAAGCCCATATCATGCCAGTTGGGACAGCCCTAAATAGACACCAGATTTAAATTTAGATTCGCTATTCTGCTATACATTATAAATTATATATTGTGTTCTCAAAATCTAATCATCTAAAGTCAGTGATTGTAAATACAAGACTAGTTTCTGTCGATGGTAACATGATGCTAAATGCATCATCACCATTTTGCACTAAAGTCATGTAACTATATTAAGGATCCCTGGAGAAATCCTACATCTTCCTATGGAAGCTGACTGAGAACTTGAACTCATCGTGTGAGAAGCAGTGAAAAGTGTTTGTTATTCAGTCGATCTATAAGCACTGGCAGCCCCATGCATCACATAGTAAACATACTGCGTTTCTGGCGACTGACCAGATCTATCAGAGCGGTCACAGGTTAAAGGATTCAGGACAACTTGGAAGCACAGTCTAAACCCGAGGATGTTGGTCGAACAGCTAAAATAGAACTGATATGCATCAATGGTAACATATTCAGCTAACAAGTTGACCGCTCTGTAATGATGTATAATGGCACTACTCTTTATTCTGAAGCTACAGAGTTTGTTTCCAAAACACAACGAGAGTGCCTCTACACATAATATGATGCTGGGAAGTGAATGCATACACCATAAACACAATGTCTGAGTGTGGGTGTGGAGGGTTTTTAGTGGACTGCTGAAGGGACTCACTGTTCTCAAGTGCTTAAGCTCCGTGTAGCACCACACAAACACGGATGAACATTGTGCATGCGTGCGGACGAGTGCGCCTACACTTTCAACAGATCGATCGATGTGAACAACCACAGATGAGAGAAAACTGCATTTAAGATGAACACCGCTGAAGCACCGCCTGCTTATTGGGTGGCATTAGCAACATGCTATACAGCCACAGAGAAACATCAAGCTCTGTGACACTGTCTGCACAAACATTATGGTTGGAAAAACCTCAGCCTCCTTTCTATAAGATTAACAACGTGTAACTAAACAAACGAATAACGTGGCAAGTGTTTGTTCAGTATAGGGAAGATTGAGTGTTTACGATCATTCATATAGGAGCCATATGAATGACCTTTCTCAAGTACAGAATAAGAATTTCACGGGGGATGGTCAAGCAAAGGTCAAGACTGATCCTCTCTCATGAACTGCTTCCACTGCTTACATACATTTCTAAAAACATGAGCACCCACAGCTCCTTTTTTACTCTGACAAGGATAATCCCTTTTAGCCATTCACACAGATTAGGAGCTTCCATAAGATTTTACACCACACAGTTTGCCTCCGTCTAATATTATATTGGGAAGATAAGCTGCAGTTCATCTCAGTGCAACACAAGCTGAGGAAAACGCACTATGACTTTAGATGTGGAGAGATTACTTACTAGAATACAGGCCTCTTGAGTATTTTATTCATCTATGAGGTGCTTTGTTTGGCTTTACTCCAAGAGTCTGCAGTGAAGCTCAGCCTGATAAAACACATGCTTTTCCTGATTGGCTGTGTTTAGATGAGTGGGCACTTTGACCGAGGTGGTGACTAAAATAATATCTTTTAACTACGAAGAAAGACCGGGTTTGTTTATGACCTGCAGTGACAGACGAGACAAATGGACACAACGGTTGCAACATTTTCCAGCTCTGATTTGTTCTGTTTGTACATTTTCCCATGTACTGAAGGCTACAACAGGAAGCAATCATTTTTCTGTATAGTTTATGCAGGTTTAGTTTGTAGTTGTGTTTTCTGTACATCTTACTTGTCGTGACTGTATATGCAGTAATATGTATTCAAACAAAATGTCAACTATATGTAACTGTCTGCAGAGCAAAGACTAATGTGTATACGGTCACCAAAAGTTCAAACTGCTGATGTCTGCTCCTCCTGCAAAAGCCTGACTCGTGTTCCTTTATATAGTCGCATATATTGTATATGATATTTAACAACAACTTTGTCTTTTTGCACCAAGGAACAGGAGAGTGGGAGAAAACCTGAGAGTGAGCTCCACAAACTTTTCTGGGTTGTTACTATTGCCGGCGATAACGTAGACTGGAGGTCAGGCCAGACAAGGGTGATCACCTCAGGGGATGAACTCCTCCCATGATGAGCATTGCTTCCGAGGAGAAAAGGTATTTATTTCAGGTTGGCTGCTGTTCGCAGCGTGGTCTAAACCATGAGATGTTTTATGAAAGCAGAGAATTTTCCACAACTGACATCACAGCTGCTGATCAGCAGCAGTAAACATTTTGTAAACAGAAAGAGAAAATTATGTTTGAAATGAGGTTTAGTTGGGCAACAACTTACTGTGCTTTGGATTAATAACACACCATGTGACTTAACGTCAATGTCTTGGACTGTAAGTTGCATTTCCTACTTTATTCACAACAGCAGTTATTGTAGCATCCGTGACTTCTGTTAAACTGTAAATAATTCCCGAATCTCAGAAATATTAATACTACTGTGAGTAAGGCTTGAAAGAAAGAAGCCCCTGAACTCCTCAGCAGATGTTTAGGTCACATTTAGTTCACCCCAACAGCTTGCTCCAAAACAAAGCAGAGAGCGAAAACAAAAAGAAACTATAAACATTTTGTTGGTGTAGTGAACGTGCATTGAAGCATGCAAGATATTTGTGCAGAGCATATGGTTACATATGCTCTTTATCAGATAATAAAGCTTTGGTTTAGGTATAAATGTTTAAATGCTTGTTTGTAGAAGCCCTGGGACACGTCAAACCAGAGAGCCACTGCAATGTCTTTGCAAGAATTTTGAATTGTGAACGAGACTCCTGCTCTTGTTATTTAATCCAGCTACTGACAAATCAAACTTGCTCGGCTAGCCTCTTTGAAATTAATCCATCTATTTTGGTGTCACAACAGGTATTAGGTGATGCAATTTCTCTCTCCACCTGAAAGGTCAATCCGTGATTCTGCACATGCTGTAGACATCTATCTGGCTGCACTCACCAACATTCCATTAAAGTATATATTTGGCCCACGCTGGAGAGTGCAGAGGGAGTTAGACGGTTCCAAATTCAACATTAAGAAAAAAAAAAGAATGAATCTGGATCCAAAAACAACTCAGTAAAACTACTCTTACAAGGGGAGTGTTGTTAGAGTAACAGTGTCAGTGTATTGTTTAAAGTATCTCAATAAAGTTTAGTCTTGTATGATGATTAATTTAAGTGTGTCAAGAGTTCATATTCTTGTTGTCTTCCACACAGTGGTAATACACAACCATTCTTCTGAAGACAACAGAGCTCATGTAATGAATCCCCGCTGACACAAGCCCTTTTCATACAGTATATGCATTCCTATGTCAAGCTTATCTCTGCTTTCGAGGGAGGGATGCAGTGAGCGGTCTTTTGGTGCACAGACACGAGTGCCTATCTGAAAAGGACAAAGATAAACCGAGCAGAATAATCCTCAGCCACTTCCTTGGATATCTGCAGATAGAAATCTTGAAAACTGTGCTGCTGAAAAGAGAGCAAAGACCAATGTTTTGTTTAAACCTGTTAGTAATTCCAAGTTCTGCCAATATTAGTTGAAATATCTCTCTCCTAGACACACACACACGCTCAGCCGCAGCCCTGTAGCCTGAGCGGATTTTCCAATAAATAATGCATCATTTGCACTTTATTTTCTTTGTTTTATCCTGTGAATGAACCGAATCCACCACTGATGTTAATTGAAATACTACATTATTCAACAGAGATGAATATTATCATCTTTCCATTTACACCGTGGTCAAAATTAGAGAAATGGAAGCGGAGCTGTATATAAACTGTCACCATACATGCAAACATACATGATTTATGTGATGCAACAGTGACGACAGAGACTAGTTCAAGTGCCTGCATAAGCAATCAGTATATCCCTTCATTTAAAACAAGGCCACGGGGATTTCTGCTACGGAGGATTGACGATCAACATACAATTTGTGACAGCTCAAACAATATATGCATGACTCTAATCATCTCCCTTGAGTGAGTGGCTTCCCTCGGTTCTGCTCGCTACAGATCATGTCAGTTTTCTTCGTGGTTCTGGCGCTGCACGCACTGCATTTCTTAGAGCTAAACACAACCTCAATAAAAGCCTCAGCCTGGAAAACTGATATAGGACTGAATGCAATTTGCATGCATGAAGTCATAAGAAGTGGAAGGTATTATTATAGTATTATTGAGTTAGATTATTATCAAGTCAAAATGGGTAAAAAGAAAAGTTATTTCCACAAGCTTCAGGACAATAGTTCATTAAGACGTTTTGAAATGTACTGTTATGTGAATAATAGACATTGATTGGAAAAACACTTTCACTCCTACTCCACTCACAGGCACCCACACCTTGAATCTAACCTGCTGACATTGATATTCATTAGACAGCCTTAATAACATATTTTTAAAACATATCTCCCCTTCAAAGTAAACAAACAGAGCTCAGTGTATGATGTAATTATCTGTCACTCAGTCAAAAACAAGAAGCGTGTAATCTGTGGGTATGTAAATCCTGAACACCCACAGTCCCTGTCTCCAGGTGCCTGTGTGGAGGCAGAGGGGAGGACCGAAATGTGCAATAACTTCAGGAATCTATTTGTTTGGTGGGTGAGGCTTATTCATTGGGGCCTGCCCGTCTCATGATTTATGATTTGCAGGAGGAAAATTTCTATTCTTGCCAACAAATGAAGCTGCTCCCTATCTTCCTGGTGACGCTTGATTTATCTTTCAACGAAGGCCCCTGGGACTTGTAGCCTGTAGGCTCATTTTAAGCTAAGCCTCATCCCAGGGGGAATATGTAAAAGTGAGGACTGGGTCATATTTTTTTTATAACCAGTCATATGAATATTAATGTGTCACAGTAGCAGAAAAAAATATAATTTAAACTGCACAGTATGAAGTAGGATTTCTGATGGTTTTGTGGCTGTGTGCACAAATACTATATGTGCATCAGTGACTAAACTGAAATTGTATATGTATCGGCATTAACATCTCAGCAGGCGGACTAGCGTGCTATCTTTCTATAGCAAAAAGGAATCCGTCCTGAGATATTCCGGTGACAGGCCCCATTGAATTGCTGACCAGGGTTAGCCTTTTGAACCACTCCTGCTGAGATTCTGAGCTCATCACAAGAGCATCTCTGCAAGCGTCAGACTCTTTGGCCAGATACCCAGTGGCGCCTCTGCTGCACTGGCATTCAAATGGACGAATGGGGAATAAAAAACAGAGGCAGAAATGGCGCTGGTCTGACTTTTCAAGGCGTCAGGTCCTGTTTGTTACACACAAAGAGCGACGTCTGCTGCTGGTTCTAGTCAAAGGAGCACTTTTGGGAGCTGATGTGGCTACATGCACTGCACGGCGACAACAAAAAGATTCTAATCCTTTCCTCAGACTATTGTTCAAGTTCAATTTTTGAAAATTGAGAAGGAAAAATGTGAGGTTTGTCTGAACAAAGAATACAAAACTACTCACTCCAACACTCGGACAAAATGGCACTCCATTAGATGTATTTATAACCTACACTCAAATCAAAAGGCACACTGTATCAGTGATCCTCCCCACCATCTCCCTCTCACTTTCTCAAGCACACGCACACACACACACACACACCAAGACCTGCCTTTAAGCACAGATTTTTCATTTCTAGTCCCCGTCACCATGGTAACTTCCAATGTCCGACTTGGGCCAATATGTGCTTCCAGCACTTTCTTTCATCAAAGCCCTTTTTCAAAGACTAAAACCGCATTGCTTCACTAGCGGTCACCCATAGTGCTGAGCTTCTGGGAGAGCATTTAGCTGCTAATTACCTCGCATGACAAAGGAACAAATAGGTGCCTCTAATAACAAACCTATCTATACAAGCCACAAAGTTTAGGAACAAACAAGGCTCTCTGTACAGCTGCTGTTCTGTAATCCTTCGAGTAAATGACTAGAATGAACAAGACTGAGTGCAACCTTGCAGGTTTTTAACCAGCCCTTTTTAAGACTGAACCTTTGCTGAACATGCTCACTTCAGCCTTTTTGTACATTCAAAATGGCCACCTTCGCTGCCATGAAGAGGACAGCCTTGGCAGAGCCTGAGAGACAATCAAATATTACTGTGTTGACCGATCGATGGGAGCCACCCCCTGACCTTCCTCATTCACATCTCAATAATTAAAGACGAGCAGGGCTTATGAGGAGCCTCAGTGCTCGATACAAGAGGGGTCAGGTGTTGATACCTCGGCAAAGGTCCAACCCTGCATTGGCATGCAGGAATCACCACAGGTCTTAAGGAACTGTCCTGAAGGAAGCATGGTTGGGATTAAAAGCTTGGGCTCGACTGAGCTCTCCTGTCTCCTCTGTGTCAATATGCCAAGGTACTGTCAGTCACAACTTTAGTCTGAGGGGAAAGTAATTTACTCGCCCATCAAGGCACAGAGGTCCTGATTCAGTACCAACTTTGTTGAAGGTAGAAGTGCAGCAGTGGCAAAATTCAGCTCGAGTTTGTTACAATATTTTGATTGAGACAGCAAACTGAACAGACTGATTAAAACTTCATTAGTGATTATCACAGTTTATTAGGGCTGCAACTGCAGTAATGGTTATTTTCATTAAGAATTAGTCTCTCTAAAGATGCAACGATTGTAATTTTCTTGGCCAACTGTGATACTCTTTCTAAAAACGAATTGATTGCATGCACAAGCATTTTTCTAACATTTCTTTAATGAAAAATGAAACACCGCCCATGATACACTTTCACATGTAAATTTGACTGGCACAGAATCAGATATCCCAGAGAAAGCGGCTGGTCATCAGTCAAGGCAGATCAAGCTAAAAACTGGACAATTCCAATCTCTAGCCGACTGATCAGTGCATCTTTAATTCTGTCACTTTTGCTTCCCATCAGAGCAACGCTTTTATTTGGTCTATAACAGGGGTCTTTCAAAATCTGGAACTGTAGGTTCCCCATAAACACAAGTTAGAGAACTCATACAAGTACTGTGGGGCTGGGGGCTGAGAGAGACGCTTGGCGGGATCCCCCATAATGCCCCTCTGGGCAGGATGCATTTAGTTCGGAGTTGGCAGGATTGTTTTGGTGTGTTGTGTGTGGTTGCTGAACTGTGTAAGGAAAAACAAAGAGAAGAAAAAAAGCAACTTCTGTCTCCGGCCCCTTCCTCAAGGTAGCCTGGTTATGTTCACATTGGGCAAAGTGACACCATCAAATATATTCTGAATTAGCAATTCATTTCTACAACATAACCTTATAAATGTGACAACACCTGAACCTGTAAGGAACGTTTCCATTCTATGATTTAGACGTAGTCCTTTGGACACAGCTGACTAACTGATCTTACAAATAAACAGTCATTATTAAAGAACTATAATCAGTTTTCTGATTTAAAAATGTGTGCACACAAAACAAGCTCTTTACTTCAGCACTGTCCTTCTCTATACATTAGCTTGAATTCAGAAGCCCTACGTCAAGAACACTCGGTGTGCCTGCTTCTGATTCATGCAGAGCTCAAGTTTGAAAGACCAGGTGAACAAGGAGGGAACAAGAAGTACAGAGACTGATATAGTTCTGACCCTTCCCTGTACTGGTAGAGGTGACAAGGCGGTCCTTGTATTTCATCCCACGCAGCAGCACTGTCCGATTGAATTTGTCAAGGGAAACCAAGACATTTAGCTGTCTTTTAACTTCTCTTCCATACCAATAGGTCTCAGGAGATACAGCCCGAAGAGGAGTCTCATTCTGGTGGAAAAAGTCTAGAGAGTGTCATCCTGTCTGTTTTTTTTTTCCTGCTCGGTTTGTTTCCCCACTCCGCTATGTACTTGGTGTCAACGTCTGTTTGTAGCAGAAGATTTATTGCAAAACACTTTGAAAAATGACAGGTTTTTGGAGTGTACTTTGTTGTGCTGTTGTACTGAACATAAAACGTGTTATCCTCGCCTAATTCCATCATTTCTGGTATCTGTTATGGCCTGAGGCCTGTCTCACAAAGCGGTGAGACAAGCCAACTTTGGACTTAACCCTCATGGTTTCTCACAAAGACATCTCAAGTAGAAGCTGAGCTCTGTTACCATGGTTTCTGATACTGCACACTAAATCTCCAAGCAACTGTTTTTGTCTAGGCTCATGGATAAATACATGCAAAAAAGACTACCTCCTCACCAGCCAGTTGTGAGGAAGATGGACCCACCATTTCTACCAAGGGCTTGGAATGAGACTGCCGTGGCAGGTCAGGGGTGGACAATACAACAAGCTTCCGGCTGGCATTAAGACTCATAAGACGACTCTGTGTCAAAACAAATTCAAATTCTGATCTCGTAACTAATCAAACACCAACAAATGTTCACACTGCAATGCAAACAAAGGTAACGATGAATAATAAGTGCATTCCATCAGCTTTTCAAGGTGACATGGAAAACCCGACTGTGTGGCAAGAGAATCACCAGGCGAACAGGGAACCAGGTGCAGCAGTGTTTCAGATGAGCCATCTTTTATTTCTGCTACATCCCTCTCCATCATTCTCCAGCTCTCACTCCCTCCCTTACAGACATTCTCAGTGTAGAACCATCTACTTAACCTTTGTTATGGATCCTATGAATCAAACAGATTACAGAAATCGTTATAAATTTTCCAAGAATTTTTAATAAGGAAAGTGTACTGTGCAATGGGGGGGAGGGGTGGGGCAAAGTCTTCCCTCCATCTTTAATAGTATATAATCTTGCCCTGTATACATTTGCTCCTTTTGTTTCCTATCAGATCATGCGAGTACAAACTGCATCCAATAAATTAAAGGTAAAGAATCTCTCTTAAAGAAAAATATCTGTCAACTGTTTTAATGATGAAAGGAACCAAACTAAGATTTTAGAATTGTTGCATTTTAGGGTTTTCTTACAAAATTTAAAGACTCAAACTGGAATAGCGCTGCATCACTGCACGGACAAGCTTAGCACCACACTCAATTCCATAGCAAGGTCTCTAGAAAGAGACTTGCAACCTGGCTCTCGCCCTTTGCAACCCCAACTCCTACGAGCATGTACATGAGAAAATTAGGTCCATGTCAGCACCTACAACAGCTCTTCTCTTACTTTACACACCGAACTTTTGAACATGTTCTAAAGCAAATGGTGAGTGGCTACAAGCTAAACTCCTTTATGGTATAGCATTTCTCAGTGGCAGCTACAAGCCCTTCCATAAAATCACCGCATAGCAAGGAACAGCCACGGTCCAGTGGCTGAGGAGGCCATTGATGGAATTAAGGCTCATGAATAAGAATGCAGCACGGGGCGAGTCACAGCCCCCCCCACTGTGCAACACTGACATGCTCCCCAGTCAGAAAATAGCCTGGCATAATTCACAAGCAAAGTACAGGGCCAGCAGGAGAGGCCACTAGACACAGACAAAAACAACAAACAACAAACGCGTGTACCACAGAGTGAGTGGTTGACTGAGGAACAATCAATTCTTTTTATTGGAACAAAAGCCAGTGTGGGGTCACTTGATATGATGGGTGTGTGGAATGGTTTTTGTTTAATTTACATGACAAATACAAAAAGTAATAAGGCATAAGTAACTGACTCATATTACAAAAATCTAATCAAGATCATGTGATATGAACAAAAGCTCCAGTGCAGCTACTAAAGGGACCTTGTTTTGTCAAGTGCTGTTTCCAAGGTCAAGAATAAACCTTGAACCTTTGAACCTGATAGCAAATAGACCTGGATGTAAGATTATCTGTCAAATACTATAATTTCTAATGAACACATAATGCGTGTTTGTGCTGTAAAATACTATCAATTAAGAAACAATGAAATAAGTAAACAAAGAACAGAACCAAAGACCTGCATCGCCACAGCGCTCAAATCATTTAATTAAACGACAGACTCCGTCTCCACCGCCTCCACCATGCAAAAACATTATTAACACAGCTGTGAAAGCCAAATATTTGGATTTCTGAGATCTGAAAGACTTTTAATTAACTTGTGATTGGTTTATGAAGACACGTGACCTGACTTGGAATGAAGCCTGCTTTGCCGAGACTTGAGACCTGACCCGAAAGATTTAAAAACGACTCAGGTAGTAGGTCTGAGCGGCGACATTTGAGAACGCCCCCAGAGCTTCTATAGCTGAGACAAAGGTTACAATTAAAGAGGTGAAAGTTCAAAAATGTCTCTAATCGCATTAAATTATAATGTCATTAGTGATAAATGTCTAATTAGCCTGTTTTTGACTATCACAACAATTTTAACCACGTCAGTCACTTCGGAGACAAGGGATGCCTAATGAAACATATGTATTATCATGAACTCTAAATGCACTGAAAGCTGTTGTGTGCGGACTACGGTAGAAGAAAACCTTTCTAGAAACAGGCCAACCGCTGCATCTTTCCACACGGATTACTGGATGTAGAGTTCATGTGATATAAACTCGATGCATATTCAGCTGCTACATCAAAGTAAATTATGCAACCACGATTTGAAAAACAGATCATGAGAGAGTGTCATCATTTTTTTCAGCTTAAAGATAGATACATTACATCTTAGCTTTTTATTCCATATTAATCATGCAGGTAAGTCTAAGTACCTGAGATCAGAGGGATCTCTGCAGCAATCTACTTTAAAAACTTTGTCATATTTCAAAGCAAATTCTCTTAAACCACATCTACCAAGACTTGGAACACATCTAGTGAGAAATCATACAAGATAACAAGGGAATAGGATTCTCCTTTCAATCCCCAGATAAATGTGATAGTGATGTTTGTGTTTATCATAATGTAATTTCTGAAACATCCTAAACACCGTTCTAGATATATCCTCGCCAAAATGGAATGGAAGAGAGAAATGAGAGTAGTGACTAGTGAGACCGGGCTAATAGAACAGGTCCTCTGTGAGCTGCTAACACGACAGCCGTCAGCGCCACCGAGGAAAAAGGTGAAACCGTGCCTGGTCTCGCCCCCCTGATTTTGCCTCACTGAGGTTAGAGGTCATGTGGCGCAAGTATAGCACACAGAGAATCTGGATTATGGCTGTTCATCAGTGCAGAGTGTAATCCCATTAGAAAACAGTGATGTGACAAAGGCACAGAGAGAAAAGAGAAACATTAACCTGAAATAAAAGAAACAGAGACAGTTGAAGCAGAGCGCTGAGGAGGACAAAGAGATTCAGAGTCGAACAGTAATTGAGAAGGCAGAGAGAGGTGAAGAGAGCCCAATTAAGAGAGGTAGCGAGTGCCTGGTAATGCCGGGCTGAGCAACGGATGAAATCTGTCCCAGGCAAACGGTTTGAAGCATCCTCAGTTGCTGCCAGCCAAAACAGATGACATCACTCTTCACATAGAGACACATTTTAAATATCCCTGCAAAATGCTCGGAGTTGTACCAGAGAGGCAGAAAACAAAGAAGCTGTGTCCTGTTACTGAATTAAAGAGAAATGCAACAAAAAGCTGCACAGTGGTTAGAAATGACTCACTGTTCCAGCGTCAGCAGCTAATGGTAACTGTGATTCACAAAAATGGCTCCCCAGTAGAGAGCAAAGCGCAGCGCGAAGGGGGATGATGTGTCTTTGTGTTTGTGGAGAAAGTTTGATTTGAACAACACAAAGTTCACCAGTCGCACACTGACTTTAGTCAAATCTAATTGATTATGTATTCAGTTATTTTGAAGTTTGCCTTTGTTCAAAGTGATCAATAAGTTTGGATTCAATTAGATATGCATACTTTTATATGTAACAATAACACCACTGCTGCCAAAACCGAGACTGGGGAAGTTTAAGCAGTTTATATGATGGCATAAACTGACAATCCCCCATTAAAATCCTGTTTACATGGCTTTCCAGGGAGAGTTGTGATCAACCGTCTGCTCACCCTCATCAAATCTAATCAGAACTATTACAATCATAATCCTACTGTGTTCTGCAACTCAGAGTCAATTTCAGCAGTTATAAATGCTATGGTAGCTTTACCCGACAAGTCGACGGCTCTCACAGCTGCTAGCATCCCAGAGTGATGGATGACGACTTATAGAACAACTGGCACGATTAAAGATCCAGAGATCGTTCACTGATGTGGGCAAAAGAAAGAACTTTTACACCGACTAAAGAGTTTGGACTGTATGTGAACTGTAGGAACATCACCATCTCTTAAATCTGATGGTTTGTAATGCTTAAACTGGAAATAATACCAAGTAACAACGGAAAATGGTTTATAAGAAACAGTCTGGTGTTGGATGGGACTGACTGAATGTTGCCGCCACATATTACTAACACTAACAGCCACTACGGCTGCACAGAACTTGAATGGACCACCTTTATGTCAGGACACTAAAACCACTGAATGGGCTACAGCGTGGGCGTGCTGAAAGTAATGACTGGCATAACGTAACAAAAACATTAACTCCGTTTATTTTACAGTCTCTCAAGATGACATTTCTTAAAGTGACTCCTTCCAGTCAGACCCCGACATACTGTAAAATGCTGAATCTGGATAATTGCAGTTGTTAAGCTGGAGAAATTCCATCTGAGCAAAGTTGTTTTTATTGCAAAGTGCAGACTGAGGGGATGAAAGAACCACAAGATGTTTTGGATCTCATTCCAAAAATGAGGCATGAATCACCATGAAAGGATGTTGTTTTTGTATCTTGGGGTAGAGATGATGAATAGCCCACAAAGTTATTAAAGGGTCACTAGAAGTTGCATGCCTCATCTATGATAGGAAAAAAAGATGGATCCAGCACCTTAGGGCAGAAGAGATGGAGCAGTAGACGTGAAATGTCTATTTCGGCTACTCCCACCTGCCAATTAAAAAAAGAAGAAGCAGAAAAATAGAGGGACAAGGATAAAAGACTATGGAGTGCAGTGCAGAGAAGGGCAAATATCAGACAGAGGAGAGGAAAAGGCCTAGGCTGCTCCCTGCACTCTGACTAACCACCTGCTCCTGTCTGAATTAGCCCTTTCTTTACTGTTTGGACTCAACCAAGTGAAACTCACTCCCCTAGCTGACAAATGAACTGAGGCCTCCTACTTCCACTTTTAACACATTATAAAAACTCATGTTTTGTGAGCCACTGGCGTGACGGCTATTAATCTGACACCAAAAGACCCTGGCGACCGGTTCCAGGCTTCCTGAGGGAAAATATGAAGGGGGCCAAGAACAAACACATTTCTGAAAACTCCCAAACTTCTGGGTTCTCTGGCAAAGTGCTAAGCTTGTAGCGGCATAATAAAGTCTATGGGGCATTCAGCTCACAATCCAAAAATGGACACCGTTACAATCGATTCAAACCACTGGCTTGGCTGGAGTGTCACGTTTGCCCAGCTCCACCTTCCTCTCTTCTCTTTCCTCACACTAGCCTAGCCCTTGCACTGATTACACTATTCAACACACCTGCCCCGCTTCCCTGATTACTCACCAGCTGCACCTCATTAGTCTCCTCCATACTTATACACTGTTCACCAGTCACTCCCCTGCTAGTTCTTTCTCTGTCTTCAGGCCAGTGGTTGTTATGTTGTTTTATCAAGTTTATGCTAAGATTGTCTTTGTTCTCTCTAGTCCTTGTTAGCACCCTAGTCGTTATCCTGCCCTGCCGTCTCTAGTGTCTTCTTCCTCTTCGGACCTCTCCTCTGGACCCCCCTGGATTTAATCTACACCACCAGCCACCGCCTCCCAGGTCGATGCACAGTCTCCCTTACCCAGTTTATCCCTGCTCTTCTGTCTACAGCCATCATCACCTCCACCTCGACCAGCCCAGGAGTGACCTCTACGTCCGCAGCCCGGTACATCATCATCCACCATACCACTGACTGTTTTTCTGCTGCTGCTGATCGACACCCGGTCATCTACCTCATTACTCCTCCTGTATATATGTCATTACCTTCACTGTAAATAAACCTCACTGCTTGCACCAAAGCCAGCCACCTGGGTCCGCTTTTTATCTGCTCGCTCACTCTGTGTTCGAGCGCACCCTAACATGGAGTCGACCCGGTGCTTTTGTATCTGCATCTCCTGAGAGATCCCAGGGAGATGTCCTTAAACATCTCCCATACGTCAACCAGGGCTTCGTTTTCCGTCTAATCACCACAGTCTTGTACAGCCACGTCCGGAGGCCCAGGCTGACTGGATAGGCTGCCAGCTTGGGATTTACAGCAACTAATTGGGCAAAATTAAATGCAGCAGGTTCTTATCAAAGAGGATTGAAGCAGGGTTGGAAGTAGGAAGGGCAGAAAAATGAGACGGGATAATGAATATCAGGTGATGTCATCCAGTGAAGGGGAAAAATAGAACAGGGAAGAAATCAACCACTTTGATTTAAAAACTCTTTATGAAAAGAGGGTTTATACAATGGCAGGAGGGAAAAATGCACAGATGGAAAGGAGGTTTAAAATTCTATAGTAATCCAAAGAACGCTGAGATGCGCTTAATGCTTTGAATGTTTGGTTTATAGCAAAAGCGAGTCTTTATTTTCTCTTCTGTCAGAGCCTTTATTAATATCCTTTTGCATATTAACGCCGGCCGCGAAACCACCCACCATTCTCTATTTGTTCATACTATTACAACAGGCAGTTGTCTCCTGCTGCGCTCATCGGTCATGTTTTTGTTCCGTAATTGTCAGGTGCTCAACACATAATTGTATCAAGGAAAAACAGCCTCAAACCAAGAGTAAGCAAGACAAATCAATGATTCCCTGCATAAGCAGAGAGAGACTGGTAGAAAAAGCCTGTAGTCGGGAACCCACAGATAGGTTGCTGAGTGACTGACGTGACACGTGCGCTCAGGATAATTCCTGATGTTCAGTAAAATATAGATACACACACTTTTTGTTTACATTTTTAGTTGCTCAAAAACTAGCAGCAGTTTCATACAAGTACTGCAGATCCCCTCTACAGTTGTGTTTCTTCTTAGTGCTGTCATGTAATTGTTGCTTTTAACGTGCAGTGAAGGTTTACACTATTTGTGTGCACTGTGTTAAGCACTTTGAATTGCCTTTGTGTTTGAACATGTGCTATATAAATAAACCTGCCTTTTATTACAATCTACCTAATTGAACCTTCAATATGAAACAGCACCTGTGTGATATTTGTACTTCCAACATTAAAGTCATGCATTAATTCATCTGACATCCTTTTGTTTGGGGAGTTAAATGTTTATGCAAAGCTCGACGTTAAACAAGGGAGGCCACTTGTGGTTGGACTTTAGGGGTTGTGCATGCACAATGATGGCATTACTCTCATCTGCTCAGCATGATAAGCTCGTTCTTAATGTCAGTAGCAGCTGACTATTTGCTTATAATAAAGACCATAATGAATATGTCAGGCTGGTATATGAATATGCTTTGTTTCAGCTTCCTTTAATGTGTTAAAAAAAAAAAAAGTGGAAGTGCAATTTATCATTGCACTTCCATAAAGCTTGGGACACAATGCACTTATTGTGTAAAATTAAACAGTTTAGTTTTTAATGATACATAATCAAGACTAATAATTTAAGAAAATGATTTTCTGTTTGTACTTCATTTCATTTGACACTTTCTTTGACGCAGCATTCACTGCCAAAGTAGAATTACAATTTAAAACCACACTTGAGCACTTACTGCGGAAACCTAAACCAAGACAAGGGATATGTGGGAGGGTATAAAGCAGGTGGTTGTGCTCTCACATGTGCCTAGGCACCCTCAAAGCTGAGGGCGAGTGCTTATGTTTTAAGCTGTTTGTAATTACAAAGGCAATGTCTTTGCTCTGTATATCAGGTTTGATGCATGGAGAATTAATAAGCAATGGGATGGCACTTCCATAACCTTTTGAAACTAACTGTCAGTGTATGCCTTAAATTCCCCACCCCATCCCAAATTTGTCAATGCCTGGACCTCAAAATTTGTCTTTTCTTCCCAGAAAACCTATGCCTATCAAATCCTTCTTGAGATTAGGGGATTTTAATGAAGATCGGCAAAAGAAGCGAAGGGGATTCTTCAGTTAATCCATCTCCCTTGCGCAAACAAATATCTCATCAAATCCTTCAACTCTGAAATAAGGTCAAAAGCCAAGGATAATGAGACCTGGAACGTATGGGAAAGATCATCAGCAAAGGAGAAAGGATCCTCCCATCTGCTTTCCCCTGCTTATCCTTGAATCATTCTTGTCCCTCTGTCAGTGCACGTTTTCATCCGATGGGAGAAGAGTCATTTGTCTCATGCATTTCAGCCTAAGTGTGGTGAAGTAAATATACTGTAATAGCCTGGACGCATTTCTTTCCCCACATAAACATCATTAACAGGAATCTTGTCAAAAGTCAGCTGACACGAGGCAAGCACATTCAAACCACAGGTTCATTTGGCTCCATCATCCTCACGAGACTCACGCTGTGATATCTATTAACCTTCATCATCAGTGTCATGTGCATGAACACAAAATGCTAGTAGACAAAAATATATTGTGTACCCCTCCGTTCCGTGAAATGACAAGTGTGATGACACAGCAGTGGCCAGAATCCCAGAGAGACTAAAGAAACTAAATTAAAGGGATACGAGAGACAAAAAAAGGAGAGCTGACACAGATAGGGACAAAAACGTGCATGTGTTAGGTAGGGAGGTTACTCCTTCCTGACCTGTTTTTCTCCTTCAGGGGTCATGCACAAGCCTGCCACAATGCTATCAGCTGTCCCTTCAGGTGCCTGCTGTGCTCTACCGAGACATAAGGTGATATATAGCTTTGATATAGCCTATAATTACTGGCCGTGAAGGCCACACCGCCTTGGGGAAAGGAAAGGGGGAATACAAAAAGGCAGGAGAGAGACACTGGGGCTATGATGAGAAAAAGATCACCGTTGTTTGATAACACAAATGTCTGGCCTCTCCAGTGATTTCACACAGTGGCAAGTGGTACTAGATCTATACATGTGTTGGAGAGAGGTGCATTCAACAGTAGGCCAAGCTCCCCAACAATAAGCTCCAAAAATATACCACAAGGGAATAGCAATGATTGCAAAAATCACAGCCTGCAGTATGTGTGTACACAGTATGCAAATGGACTGAAATGGTGCTAAATCAACCCTTGATAGCATGTTTCAGTTATAGCATCATTAGCTTCCACCTAGCTTGCAACAAGGCACCACCTATAGGTGAGATGTTTATCCAGGAGCTGTGGGTTCTGCACAGGCCTGATGTTCACAGCACAAAGGGAGCAATTGCTAATGAAAGAGACCCATTCATTTCATCCTGCCACAGCATGGATCGAGATAGCCTTCATTTTGAGATGCATTACAGCGCTCCCAACCTCGGTGGCGCGCTATCACTCAGATACAGGGTGCTATTAACTCTCGCTTAAAACGTTGTAATGGAACCACACACCTCGCCGCAGCAGCCCAGTACACACCTGTATAAGTGGGCTAAACCTGGGTTTGATAGCTGAATATCAATGGAGCAGCCTTAGTGGCTGGGGGAGCAGGGGACTCAGCTGCCTAAATGCGTATCGACAATTTGCGAGAGCTGGTGACGAGGTCGGGGATCGGCTGGTGATGGATGCGAGTCTGGCACACGGACCACGCCGGCAGCAGCGTGTTTCATCTTCAGATGGGATGTGAATGCTAACTACCATGCTTGCCAATCACCACAACTTAACTGGTGCCAGCAGGAGAGACGGGTGATATACAGACGGGGGGGGGGAAAGGAGCACATTATTAAAATATTAAAGTTTATGCTTAAAAGCTTAATTAGTGCATTCACAAGCATGGTGAGTCAATTTTAATAAGATGAAGGTAATGCTCAGAATTGTACACACTAATCAGTTTATCTTTGTTACATTCAAATTGGAGTAAACAAGCAGCTTTGATTAGTTGCCAACCGTTTTACTGACTCTGCTGTGGTTCCCTTCCATGTGCAGACTGTAATTTCTTCTAGTATAGCTTTAACAGTGAGAACACAAGAAATCAAAATGTTTTCATTTTATACAAAAATGATGATCAATTCCCTGTCAGACCTCAATCAAACTGTGTCTGTAGAATCCCAATGACAAAATTCACAAAGAAAAAGCCAAATACAGTAGGTTTCTAAATATTTAACACTTGTTTTCTAAGGAGCTGGTTTCACCATCATCATCACTGTTTATGCCATCATCTGGGACAATGTTCATCCAGTGATACAGGCTTTGTATCGGTAAGTAAACGTCATTTTCCCCACACTGAAAACCTTGCTTATACTTAGTATGCACATTAGTAGAGATTTGGGGTTCACTTCTGATTTTCTTATAAATTATAAAACACAAATGCCAAAAGAAAGTCTGATGTAAATAGGAAGAGTGTCACCATTACATAGTCTGCCCATCAGGCAGCTTTAACAACTTTCTTTTTTAACATTAAAGTGTCTTGTTCATTGCAAATTTTGCTACAGGTCTTCAAAAATAAAAAGAAGTTTAAGGAATCCTTAACAAAATGCATCTTTACGTTCTTTATGTTATGTGTTTATATGCTAAAAACAATAAGTAGTGTCTATAGACAAACAGAGGGATTGTTTGCAGTAGTTAAACATTTATGCAAATACAGCACCACAAAGAACAAAAAACATTTTCTATCTAGCCTTTTCTTTAGTCTACAACTCATCCTTTAGCTGAGCAGTCAACCAATGTGTGGAAACTCCAATTATTGGGGAAATCAAGTTACTGCAAACCATGTAACTGTTTTAATTACGCTATTATATTGTTTGGATTGGTTCCAGTGACTGGGTTACAGTGTGCATGTAAACATACTGCCTGATGAATGGGAGAGAGGAAAATCCAACTAAAATATCCACAATGGTTTAAAAACCAAATATATCAGTGAAGTCTGTACATGCCCAGGCTTTAACCTTTAACCTGTTGGTTTCAGTTTGGTGCTCTCTTTCTTTCTAACCCTAATGAGCTCAGCCACAGGGGCCTAGCAACCGTTCTGACAGCTCGACAATGAACTAGTCGGGGGTGGCGTTCGTTTGTTGTACAAACCTCTGTGTGCATGTGTAGCTATGTCGCTACACTGAACCCCCTCACCCCATCCCTCCCTCCCCAGCCACCCACACCTTTCATCCACTTAGCTACTTGCTCTCCTAAGACAAAGTGCTCTGGCTTTGAATCAGTTTGCAGTTACCTTTTAGCATCTGAAACACCCTGGGTAGCAAGAAGATGCTAAAAAGACATGTTTTTCTCTAATACATTATTTTGTGTTCTTGAGAGTAAATGGACTCGTTGATTCATTCCTGCAGGGAATTTTATTCTGAGTGGGCAGCCGGAGAAAAAGGGAGCTACAGGGTGCATCAATTATCTGACAACGTGCTTCAAACTACCTCCTTTTACCATCACCTGCTTTTCACACAGCTGACTGTCTGAACTCCGAAGTAGCAAACTGTTTGACAAAGCCCAAAGATCTATTTGTTTTCAAAGGGGCGCATCCAACATGGAAAGCTTTGGAAATAAAAAGATGTAGACGAACGTTAATGCGGCGCAACAAAGGCAAGAGTAACCATGCTCAGAATGATATCCACGAGGCGAGGTTTCATTTTGCTCTAAGTGCTGCAATAAGTCAACAAAAGAGCTAAGATGGACTACATATATTCTCTCCACGTTTGCCTTGAGCTCTACATCTTCTTGATGGTTAAAACCGAAACTTGTATAAATTACCTTAATGTTGGCAATTAATTACACAGCAAAAGCCAAAGCACAGTAAGACTACAGTCCGTCTGCACTGACAAATAGGCCTCCATGTCCTGGTTTCTGCACTACAGGGTCATAACTCTGAAAACAAGGCTCCCATCAGGCAGCAAAGCCCATCAGGCACATTTTTATTTTGACAAATAAATTATCATGTGGAATTCAATTTACTTAAGATGAACACAGATTTGAGAGTGATATATTATTAGCAGCCAGGTATGGAAGGTTTACGTTTTGACGCCGTTAATCCATGTTACTAAACCAGATCCCTAGGCAGAGAAAAACCACTGTGTAAACCTGGACCTATGATTTTACTGCTTTTATCAAATCTCCAGAGCCAGTCCTCTTATTTATCACACAACACAAACCACTGAAGTGTGTTCTACATTTTCAAATCTAAATACCATGTTTTCCACAAAACCATTACATTTCCATTTTCTGGGATGCGGGTAAGATCAATAAAAAAAGTTATTAGATGAGAAAAAAAACATGTCTCTAGGAGAAGGGCATTTCATTCCTTTCAGCAGACCTGGCTGTGTGAATTATAACAACTCTTATTAAGAGAAGAATTGCTGATTATGTTTTCAAGATTTTTTTTTTTTAAACAAACACAGCTACTCCAGTCATTTACGTAACAGCATAAAGCAAATTCTGCTTGCAAGCACAGATTGCATTATTTTGAATGAGAGCCAAACAACCCCTCAAAAGAGCTCTGATATTAATAAGGAAATAGCTATTACTGTAACGCAGTTATCAATACATTTACAGTGAGTACTATCACAGGGGGTCACATCACATTAGTGGTTTAAAGTTCACTTACTGTAAACCTGTCAAAGTGCGTCCTCACCTTTGAGACATGATCTTGTAGGCATCCGGCAGGTAACACCTTGTGTTCTCCATCTGTGCTGGGTCAGCGTCACAAATCTTGTCGTCGGTGCGCCCATAGTTGGCGCTCTCGATCATGATGACGTCGGTGCCTGGGCAGCGCAGCTCGATGGGGTAGCTCTCGCAGGACAGTTCCCTCCTCACCACCGCCATGGGGATGGGTGCTCGGCTGAAGGCTGGAAAGGACAAAGAAAACAGAATTTAAGTTGTATTAGTGATTGCTGCCTTTTCTGCTTTGGCTAAGAGATTCTGCACTTAAGTGTGAACACAACTTCACCCTAGAGTTAAAGTTAGCTCAGACCTGAATAAAAATCTGTATAATCTTGGATGAAAACATGAGAAAAGATGGGAAGACGTGTAATCAACAGGTCTGACACCAAGGCGTATGAGAAGAGGTTGTCCACCCTGGTGTAGAGAATGTGGGTGGAAAGTGTGCTGGTTGTTTGGAGTGGGAGGATTAGCAATACCACAGGGGACATCGAGGGGCGAGGAGTTGTAGAAGGAGAGAATGCAAGATTGACACAACTCTAACATAAAGAGATGGTCATGGTGTTTGCACTGTGAGAAAATAAACATCACGAAATTAAAAATCAACTAATATGCCAAGACGAAGAAGAGAAGAGCATGTGTCATGTAACTGTTGCAACTTTCAACCTGACTAGAATCTACAATATGAATTATAAGAGCTGCTTCGTTCTTTGTATTTTAAGGTGACACAGTGCACGTGGACAGGCAGGGGCTTCAAAAGGAGCTTGTTGCCAAAAGCTGAAAGTCTGATTGGCAAAAACCTGCTGTTTATTGTGGAGCCAAAATGGCCAGGAGGGGCTACTGTGGCCCAGCGGCAGCAGTCCTGAGGTTCCTGGCTTCCCTCTCCTCAACACAGACGCACACCCACACACGTATGTGGAGGCTCACATTCAAGCTCGAGCGGACACGTGCACAACAGACTGGGGGAGCTCTGTGTTTATAGCCAGAATAAAAAATGAGCGAGAAACATAAACAGTGGCCTGAGTGACTGTGGCAGTTATAGATTTTTATAAACATCCTTCCAGACAAGTATCTGAGCTGCAAGAGCCACCGCTACAACAAACAGAGAGGAAAAATGAAAAGCCACAGATTGAGTATGTATAAAAATATGGAGTATATATAAAACTAAGGCTACGCCGAGGCACCTGAGGTCAGTGTTACATTTATTAGGTAGGCAAGTAAACAACATTTTTTTAAATAATTCTTTGAGATTCTTATCAATTCCTTTTACTGAACAATGAAGAAAGCAGAGATCAAAGTGACAAAGTCATCTCAATTTTCAGTTCCTTTTTTTTTTTTAACTGCATCTTAATGGAATGACCATTAATTTTCCTGTAACTGATATTCTGACTGAAAAACACATTAATGCATCTATCATTTTGTTCCATTTGCACGTTTTACTGCACAGAAAAGAAACAGCTAATCCCTCTGGCTGCAACGTGCCTCTGTCAAGGTCCTTATGTTTGTCTCTGCCATGCAGCTATACTGTGTGACATGGTTGTGATTCAGCTGATGGGGAAATTTGCTTGCGTTTCCCCTTGAAGCTGTAAAAATGGCTATTTTCAATAGAAGGCACATTTAACTTTGCCAAGCATCATGTCGACTCACCCGGCATTTTTTTCTGTAACAGCTAGTCTTGTGTGCTCACGGCTAATTATTCTAAATCAGATGGGTGCAACAATTTCAGCTCAACATACTCTGTTTAGAATAAAACCACACACTGACAGTGATGGGTTGTTAACTTTGGGTCGATGTAACTTGTACCTTTACATGCATTAACTGGGGCGTGCCAAAAAAAGAGACACTGTCGGATAGGCTTTACAAAACAAACCAACACGAATTGAAGCATTGCACAAGCTGATGACGATAATAATATTACATTCAAGGTCACCACAGAATCACAGGAATACATAATAATAATCAAATAAATTGGCTATGAATAGATAAAAACCTTCAAAGATTATTAACAGGGGATGTAAAAAATGAAGTTCAAACCATCAGGTAAAATAAACTTTTCTGAAAAGATATTTCAAAATGTGATTTGAAGACGTCTAAAGAGTCGGCGTTATGAACATTTTCTGGGAGCAAATTCCAGAGATGGGGAGAAGTTCACCTAAAGGCTCTAGAACGGAACGAGGAGACGAGCTGTGGAGAAACGAAGAGCACGAGTGGGGGTGTAGAAATGTAAGAGCTCTGAAAGGTGGAGTCAGATTATGGAGAGCTTAATAAATAAGGAGAAGAATTTTAAAACCATTTCAGGATTTGACAGGGAGCCTGTCAGGTCGTCATCCGACTCCGCAGCTTCCCTCAGCTCTGCAGTGTTGCAGCACCTTTCAGCTTCAGGTCTTGGTTTTACTGCTTACAGCTGTGTGCTCTGATTTGCTCTCAGCACCGTTTCAAACAAACAGTTATCAAATCCACTATATGCTACCTGCACAACACACAACACTAGCGAACACCTGGCCCTTTAGCATTTAATAGCTTTAGAGCCAGATATTTTTTTTTTTTAGGAGTTGCTAGAGTGCAAATTAGCTAAAAGATGGTGAGAAACACAACTTCACCAGGACGCTAATGCTGCTCCGTGTCTGTTGGATGTGTAAATAAGCCACTGTTTTCTAGTGTTGCCTCTTGTGCAAGTTGTTGAAAATCAGGTGTTTATAAGTATGAAAATCAGCAACACCACATCAATATATACTCAGTCAGTACTGGTAATCGTAATCACGGCAAGTCAATAAACCATCAGTTCTATCAAAGCGTATCCCTCTGCCTAGGACGTGCACTGAGTCTTGTTAAATGTTGTTCAGTGAGTGACAGGCTATCTGCTGCAAATACCATATAAAGTTAACTAACAAAGACCAGATTAGAGCATAGAAGCTTTAATTAGCTTTATAAACACACCTACTGTTTATGCATGAAAACAAAAATAATCATTTAACAGCAAATAAATGGTCATTTTAGTGAGCAAATTAATAACAAACATAAATAAATGACATTAACTATAAGTCTGGTACTTCACAGGAGCTCAAACCCAGGATTAGCCTGCACACTGCAGTAGTGCACTGAAGTAGACTGATCACACTTGGCTCAGCACGCCTCCTGAGTGAAGGTCTGTGCTTTACTGAGCGCACTTTGAGTTTTCTATTTAGTCAAATTAGATTTAAAAATGACAATGAGAACAGGGCGGACTCTCTCTAAAGTAGTTTACCACAAATACTTTATGTATATACACACTTTTTTCAGGCTTTGTCAAAATTCTTTTTTATTATTAGGTTCCATGTTCTGTCGTCTCTTTTTCCACTACTTTTCCTGATGTTTAAAGTTTTCGCTATGGTATTGTTTCAGTGTTGGCACTGAAATATTCAAGCAGGGTCTTGCAATTATGTCATAATTTTGGTATCCTGACAACACTGTGCAATACCAAGTGCTAAAAATAAACAAGAAAACAGTATTTTACATGTAATGAATTCAGAAAATGTGTTTTTTGGGATATAAAATACCAATGATAAAAATAAATGTACAATATGCATTATACAGGCAATAGTGGTCATCATACTGCATTTTTATGAGGTTATACAATCCTTGCCATTTGCCATTTTTCAAAAAGTTCCACTGCTGATCTTTACCTGAAAATAAACAAAAGAACACAAGACAATAAGCCACACTGAGGTGAAACAACAAAAGAAGCCCCTCATTATTGTGCCATTTCATTTTGTCTCATAAATCATTCAAAGCTCAACGCAGTAAAGTGCACATGCCATTGAAACATGACAAATTGGAATAATTGTATTCCATTTGGTGATGAAAGCCATCAATTATCTTCCTCTTAATGGTAAGATTTATTCCGCCCCCTGAAAAGTACTGGTCTGGATCATACCAAACTTCTTTGAAACTGACAATGGCAGAGAAAAAGGGATGACATAGGTTGACTTAGGCAGGTGCACTTAGAGTAATGACAAAGGAGTACCTGACTGAACGAAAGAGAGCAATCTAGCTGTGCTTACTGATCTGCATGCTTTTGTGTGTGGTTTCCTTGCTTTGAGAGCGATCACCCAATGTGAAGAAACATAAAAAGATTTTACCATTCAACCACATATCAGGAAACTGATTAATTTGATCTTTATGATTTAGCATGAAATCTAAAAGCTTAGGATAATTCTTCTAAGCCTTGTAACTCCATAAGGACAAGAGCTCAATTCATGTCAGCGTCTCCAAAAGAAACATCAGAGAGCAGCAAGCATGACGCCATCAACACGGACACCGGCAATCTTCTAAAGTAAGCAAGTAAATGCATGCCAGACATGTCTCGGATTACTGGGCTAGTCAACAACTGTAGTGTAATTACATTTGTGCCCGGAGGCGGTGATTGATAGGGCTCATATTCCTCGGGTGCCAACATCCTGGCCCGCTTGCTCGTATCGCCGTCTACCTGCGCTCATCATTGACAGAGCTATCGAAAACCAAAATAGCCTTATTGAAAGTCCATCCTCTTATCTAACTTCCTGTGTTTGTTTCACTTCATCTCACTTCCTCCTTCTCCAGCTAATACTTCAGAGGAGTATTTATATGCAGTACATGTCTCTCTTTTTTTTGCACTGTAGATTCTCCCTGGATAATTCTTCTGACAAGTGCACTGCTGAATGTGGAGGAAAAAAGAAAAGAAAAAGAAAACTGTTTGGGAAAAGGAGACCGCAAGGGTCACGCTGGGTGCTTCTATTACCTTCGCACCACAGTGTAGTGTTTTTAATGACGATGCTCGGAAATGACATAACTCACAAATGAATATTAAAAAAAATGCTATTACTCACCAAAAAGGGCACCAGAAAGGTCAGAGAGAAAAATGGACACTTGGAAAATGTCGCTCCCCCACAGAGCTTTTAAAAATCACTCCGATGGGGAAATGCTTTAGAGCTTTGATTATGGGTTTGTTAATAGCAATACTGAGTAAGAATGGAGGAATTTTGCTATTTAAAAGCCAGGCTTATTCTTGGGTCAGTGACACAAAACCCAGACCCCATTACCTCCTCCGAACCACAGGGCATCGTAGTGCAGACGGAGCACAGTAACAATGGCATTTAAAAGTCATTAGTAGCAAAACAGGGGCCTCGGGGGGCTTGTATTTCATTTCTTTGTCCAAGAAAATGTGTCAGGGACAAGGAGTTAAGGTCAACCACCACACACAATTACAATGAGCCAAACTAAACGAGTCACCATCACTTGGATAAACAGAGGCATGTGACAGCTCTCAAAAGAAACATGGTTTGAGGGGTTTTCAGGCTTCAGCTGAAGCGCATCAGCTCCGACACAGCGGACAATTTCCCATTAAATAATAATGCTCTCTACAGTTTTGCAGAGTCTGGCTATGTGCCAAATGCGTTTCCTGTAAGGGGAGGAAAAAAAAAGACAAAATCTTATTCTTTAAAAAGGAGTCTCAGTTTCTGTAGAAGATACAAAGTGAAAACCCTGTGAGTGAGTGAGTGAGAGTGAGAGAGAGAGAGAGAGATGCATTCGAATGAACTCTGACTTCATTGAATTAATGTAAGATAAATGGAAGAGAGGAGGGAAGGGCGAGGGAGCTGATTCAACAGATCAAATGTCTTTTTCTACCGAGAATCACTGCATGGGTACAGCCCCAGAGCCAGTGATTAATTAGCACATTAATCTGTATACCGTTATTTGATTAGACCAATGGGAGTCTGTCACACCCACTTTCTAGTCAGCAACACATGACAATTCCGGGGTAACAAAAATGAAGTCGCTTGCAATATTACCTCGCCTTAAATGGGAGAAATCCTGCATAAAAGTAGAGCATTTTTTAATAATACATCAGGGATTATTTATTTTGGAGCAAGAAACTGCTCAGGCAAATTGTTATCCCAAGTAGATTATGTTCACTTGTGACCTAAGGCAAGTAAAACCTCAAAGATTTTGCACAGAGTGCACAATTATCCAGGAACTGAACTGAAAAACTCTACATTGAAGAGAACAGCACCAAAAAAGAAGCTGAGACTTGGAATTGGTGCAATTAGTCTTTGTTACGTTGCCAGCATGGTCAGACTTCTTCAAAAGGACTTTTAAAGCTTTAATAATTAGCTTAAATAACCCTAAAACCCACTTTATTGAAACGTGTGCAGCTGACTGACAGATAACACCTCTGTAATGATGAATTCACAAGCCGACCACAGGAAGGATCGTGACTAACTTCTCAAATCCACTTGATGGCTTCTGACACTTTGACCAATGATGCCGCTAAGCACAATTAGCATTTCTCATTGTGACAGGACCCAGATACTCATTCAATACAGCCAACGAGCGAGCCATTTGTTTTGCTTCCATTCGCTGACACATGTTTGAACACATTAATTGGTAACACACCATGCACTTACAAATTCCAGCAGAGGGGAAAGACTAATGGTGGGTTTTTTGTTGTTTTTTTTTTGTTTGTTTGTTTGTTTTTGCAGAGTGGCAACATGCAAATGTGAGTTTCAAACTGTCAGTCAAACTGCCCATGATGTCTGGAGAGAAATCTGCTCTTCAGTGTTAACAAATTAGCTCAGAGGGAGGATCCTGTGGAGTTGTCATAAACTCCTGCACCTTACTGGATCATCAGTTTTTTATGACAAGCTTCTACCGGATAAAAATCGACAAGACCGTAGTCATTACAGAGCTTTCTTCTTTCCTTCTGTAACAATGTATTGACACTGTAAAAGTTAAGAAGTGAGCCATGAGATGGAGGGGAGACCTGCAGCGGACAGCGGCTCCCTCTCCGCTGTGATATACCTCCAGTAGACAATAACCTCATGTTTGCGTTCACACCAGTAACAAATCCAAGTACTTTGCCGTCACTCCATAAAGGCTGATTAACAGAACTCAGGGGTGAAGTGTCTTTCCAGCCAGCAAGCATTTTCATTTAATTAATCACTACTTCAATTCATTAAGTGCACAGCCATAGCTGGAAATATTAAATAAATAAATAAGGAAATGAGAAGCAAGTCTCCCATCAAGGTCTTATGTTAAAAAACACTTTGATGTGCAAATTACAATATTAGTTTCTTAGACCAGACCACCGATTCCCTTCAGTGTGAAGCATTTTGTATATTTCAACAGCTGGATTGTTTTAGAATTCACAGATTTAATCAAATATTTTGTTTTGTTTTTTGTTTTTTTATTATATATATTTTTTTAGCTGTTTTGTTATTGGTATTGGTACTGGTCAATTCCCAGTGTTCCCCTCATTAGCAGGAGGAGAGCAGAGATGTGTGTACTGGTGTCTTGTCAGACGGTCCGAGCCAGAGGAGAGTCTGGGAGCCGCTAGCTGCTCCTGACAGCGAGCCAGGCTTTGTTCAGCTCCCGTCATGTCTGACATCGTTTTGCTATTTCCTCTCCTTTCATTGCCTTCTCCCTCCCCCTGCTCACTCTCCCTCCTTCCTATAACCCACCCACATGTGGCGGCATCACTCAAGGGAACATCTCAGCCAAGACTAATGCACCTTGGCCTCCACCTACTGAACATGCCTCCTAGGCTAAAATAAACAGAATCCCTGTCACACTAACACAGAGGAGCTACAGACACACAAACAACTCCAAGAACATGCATGACTCAACACTCCCCTATAGTAACAAGTGGCCTGATAGTAATTGAGGTCAAAGAAAAGAAACAGGCTGATTTTCATCGCGAATGAGGGGAAAGAGGTCTTTTCCTCACTCTTCTTTACCACACATCATCAGTTGGAAGTGCCTAACAGCACACTAGAGACGAGAGCTTGGCTAAGTTTAGTTGTGTGAACTGAAACAAACTGCAGTGCAGCCTTGCTAATCTGAACCTCTTAGGAAATGGAGGTTGTTCAGTGTTCAGACAAGAAAAGGAATACAGTACAAGAGGCCAGGAAATCAATATGGAAAAAAAAAAAAAAACTGAAACAAACTGCAGTGCAGCCTTGCTAATCTGAACCTCTTAGGAAATGGAGGTTGTTCAGTGTTCAGACAAGAAAAGGAATACAGTACAAGAGGCCAGGAAATCAATATGGGAAAAAAAAAAAAAACATGCGTACTTTCCACAACATCCTGAGGGAGCTATTTTGGTGATAGCAGATTGCTGTTACTTTTGTAAATCTGCTGCTGTCATGTTGGTAACAGGTACGTTTTGATGCAGGCATTTCCTAAGTGAGTTCTGGTTGTTGTTTTTAATATATTTTCTATATATTATTCACTATGTCCCTGTGTAGCAGGTGGTGTCAACATATAGTAGGCCTCTTTATCTCCTTCCTAACTTTAAAAGAGAACCATTCATGTAGATGTTAGCACCATTAAAGCCTGTTGTGGCCCTTCCACACGAGATACTACACAAACTGATGACAGAACATCTAGAAAATGTTTAATCTAATGAACAGGAAACCAGACAAAGTTGCTTATTATAGCTGTATTAATAGTACAATAGTGAGAGCAAATAAATCTGAACTCTGGCACAAACATACTAGCCAAAAGGATAGCACCAGGCTAGCTGTCGTGACCAGACCGATAACGGTGTTTTGCTTTGGTCCAATATCATGTTTGTGTCTTCTGATAATGGTGATAGTAAAGAGAAAACAAAAACAACAAAAAAGCACCTCAATCAGCAAAATGAACCCAGCAACACATCAATTATACATGCAATAGCCTGTTGGAGGCTGAAAAAAATTAAATAAAATGTATTTTTCAACATGAAACCAGCAGTAACAGAGGAGAGGCAGAACACAATTTACATGAACCAGCATATTGATGGGGGATGAAATCTGGAGATGAAATTTTCTTTTGTATCTCTCTTGAAGGCTGAATGAAAAATCTGGCCTGAACTGGGGGATGTGGGAAGAAGGTGAGCATTTTTCAATTTCCCACCATTTGAAGACAAAACCAGGAAACTGAAACTCGCTCTCACAGCGCTCTTTTATAAAATTGTTTGCAATTCTATTTTATCAAAAGTATCCTTGCACACGGACCAAACTCTCTGAACTACACCGTAGTGATTTGTTTTCTGTGGCAGGAACATGTTCGCAAATAAACCAGAGAATCTCATATGGCTGCAACTGTAATAACCAGGGGGGACAAAGAGCATGAATTAATACCAATTAAAGCTTGGTGTCGTAACATTTATGTACATAATTAAGAACAAAAAGGCAAAATTAAAATGTGATTTCATGCATCTGTTATGTTTCTAGGTTAAAAACATTACTTCACATTTATCGTATTACCTGGGCCAAGTGGAGCCACATTCAAATGATCAAGTACTGATCAAAATAGCCTTTCGTGTCACATACACAGGACATACCGCACAGTTTGTACATAAGGGTGTTATTGCAACTATCCTCATAGTTTCAACAAGCAGATAAAATTATTTTTAGGTGAGTTCAACTAGATAAAATGAAAATCTGCTGCAAATAATTAATCAACTAACAGCTGGCTATTATATTAGAATTATAAAGACTGTCTGTATCTGTACTTAACTGCAATCTGCTTCTTTTGTTATCTCCTCCATGGTTTGTTTTGTTTATTCCAGTCTGTGTGTGCATATGCCCAATTTAATACATTATGCATTGTGGGGTCGTTGCTATCCGGCGCATATACACCTGGGCACACACAACAGGACGGTGCTGAGGGATGGCCCCCTGCTTGCTCTGTTGCACTTCCTCCTCGCTGAGCTACAACGTCACTAGTAGGGTGCAGCACCGATTCAGTCTTACAGTATGACAATCCTCTCCCCGCACCCGAGCCACATCACAGACCGTCGTGATGGCCCCAGAATGCACGTTCCAGCTAAAGGAGTTGGAGGGGCCACTGTGATTGAGGAGATAACTAGCATGAAGTGAAGGTCAACTGCCAGTTGAAGCAAAAGAAACAGGATAGAGGGAAAGGAATATGTTGGTCAAACTGCAGCAAAGGTGGCTTTGTGAAGAGAGAAAAAGTTTGAGGAAAAGTGAGGAGATGAAAGCAGGCAGACAAGGTGTTGGAGACAGAACCCTGATGGTGGAGATGCTAGTAAAATAAAAAAGTGACTGGTGGACCAGAGTGAAACCATATCATTCCACATGTATATAATCGCAGCAGTACTTCTAAAAGGTTTACACCTGAGACACAGCTATGATGATCTCCTATGATCGTATCTTCTTCTGTAAACAAGAGGTATCAGGCGAGACGTAAGCAACATGTAGTCACGCTCATGTAATGAAATCATCTGACATCAGCTCTAAACATGTTGCACAACAAGCGGGAGAAGGCGGAAAGAGGAAGGTGCTCGGCAAAACATGCCATACAGGATTTCACATACAATATCATATTGAGACTGAGCCTGCACCTGAAAAGCAACTCATTTATGTGGTAAATCTGTTATTGAATTCCATGAATACAGCAAGGGGTTGACGGGGTGTAATTATTTGGCTTAGTTCGCTAAAATAATGTGGAAAAACTAAGTCACGGTTTATGTCAGTGATTCCCAGCCTGAGGGTGCGTACACAGGACAGGTCACAAATTTTAGCAGTCACAAAATGATTAACAGGGTAAGAAGAGAAAAGGAACGGCTTCGTCAGCTTTAACAGTTTTATCCTCTTAAGGAAAAATGATTCAAATGAAACCGTGTCAGAAGGGAAAAATCACCCTTTGGCAAAACTTCTCAAACTCAGTGACATGAGCAATGTGTCACAAGGGTTTGCATTGCATCATTTTAGGTGATGTAAACTGTTAGTGTAATGTCGCCATTGAGGACGGAAAGGGAGAGTAGCCGCTGGCTAACTCGGACATTTTGGATAATCATTGCCAGGGGAAGTCATGGCAGATTAGCTATTAGCTGTTCATGTTTGCACTCCCTTTATGGAAATAGACAACAGTAATTCTGGTTACAGTTGATGACAGTGTGGGTATAATTTGCTTGAATTCCCCTTTGACTTATTTATGACATGACGCATGTCAAATGCCCAGCCCAGGGGTGGTCCCTGTCATCTGCTCCATGTCCCCAACACAAAATGCCCACCATTGTATGCACGGCACTAACGTGCAGCTGAGAAACATCTGCAGCAGGGCTATAAAAATGGCATGCCATAATGTCTGATGCCACTGCCTGCTGCAGAATGACATCGCTCACTCAGCTTCTCCAGTTTCAAGCCTTTCCTCAGTCCATCTCATGGCAGAGAAAGAAGTGTATTATCACAGTGAAAAAGGATCTCCTAACCCCCACCCCTCTCCTCCTGCCACCACATCAGGGGGGCAGTGATCATGGAGGCATGGCATGTGTGTGTGTGTGTGTGTGTGTGCTAGCAAGTGTTAATATGTGTGTGCAGAGTGGGAGGGAAGAGGGAGTGCACCACTGGGGAATGTGCACCTGCAATTTTTCTCATTTGACACAGTTAGTCTTTTGTATGGTCCCAGGCACAGGGAGGTGTCTGTGAAAGTTACGGCTCCTACCCTCTACCCCCGCCTCCCAAAACACACATCTTCACTCTGCTACACTGTTTTCAGTCTCCGTTTCGAACAGCCATTGTCATGAACGGGGCGATAATATGTAATAATTGGCCGGACATTCACACACACCTCACCACTGGAGAGGCATCAGACATGGCTTTGAAGCAGCTGTAGAGCCGTGCAGGAGAAGAAACAGACCACAGAGAATAAAGTCAGGAAGATGATCAAAGGATAAACATTCACATTTATGTATTCAGAATTTAGTGGCTTCTGTATTTACCTTTAGCAACATGTTGATGGGACATTTCACATTTTTTATGACTAGAGTTGCATAATACAGTCAAACAGAACATAAACAATAGACAGAGGATGTCAGAAATAAGCAAAAGCTTGGAAATTGTAGTGATGGAACCAAATATTAAACAGAGTAGGATATAATATACCAAGGAGGCAGAGGTCTGAAGACTATCAAAATAGTTTTCAAATTAATTTTCTTCTGTAATCAAATCGATCGACTGCCACAGATAGGAAAATATGGATCACATTTAATACGCCACACCCCTGGTTCAGCTTTGCCCCTTTGACCTCTGCCGTTTTCCTGTGAAACAAGGGATCCTTACCAACAGTACGTCACTTAACTTCTACGATTGTCTGACTGCTTGTGGTTTGTTGCCATGTTCTGAGCAACACAATGTTATCATAACAGATAAAAAAAAAAAAAAGATAGGAAAATATGACCCGAGTAATACAACAGAGTGATCCTCTATGCAGAGGCTCACGAGCTACTTTAGGGAGTGCATTTGGCCAGAAATCAGTGATCCATGACAACTCCTCCCATGGCTGACAGCTGTGGTGCGAGACAGAGGCCGAGCCGTGACCTCCAGGGCCCTGATACTGTACATCTGCAGAGGATGTGATGGGGCCCAATAAGGAAGATGTGTGTACTTGTGTGTGTGGAGCTTGAGATAGTACAGAAAACGGCACAGAGTGAGCGTGCCGATATCTGTGTGTGCAGTACATAAACTGTATAAACTACGGTGTATTTTCCTTTGTAAAGCACTGGGACTGTAAACTACTTGACCCTGGCATCCTTCCAAACAAGGAGGGCCACAATTTCTCTAGCTGTATCCGTTCTTTTCTCTACTCCCTCTTTATTTTATTGAGAGCGCAATTAATAAGGAAATGGAACTGCTTCCCAAAGGAGGCTGTTCCTTCACAATGGAAGCTTTCTTTTGTCAATGGCTGTATTGAATTCCCCTACAAGGCCACAGGGCCATATTGAAGGCCGTCTCCAGTATCGCCCCGCTTCCCCTACACCATCACCTCTCTATCATTCACTCCCACTCTCTCTTAACCTCAAGATCTCGTGGTCTAATCTATGCCACGGTATCATTTGATCCCCCACCCCCTCCGCTTTGCTCCAAATGCAGACTTTACAATACTTCTCATTGATTCGGGGCCAAATCGCCTCTTACTGTGCATGTTTGGTTTATTCAGCAACTGAGCAGGGTCTCGCACCATCTTAGCCATAACTGGCCCAGTTGAACTGTAATTGGAGGCAAACTGTATCTGATCTTTAGTCTTTGCTTGTGTATGAATACATTAAAATTCACTCCGATTACTTGAGTGCTACATAAGAGAGAGATCACAAAGAACAATAACTAATTAAACCTTTACACCTTTGGTTTTTCCCTTTCTTGGTCAAATAAAGTCGGTGTTACTTCTCCCTGTCCTCTGACATGTCATTTCTTCTGCTAAATGCCCCCATCTGCTTCCAGAACACTCAACAGTGACAACACCGCATCCACCAAACCAAACAGCACTATAATCAAGACTTACTGACAAAGTGGAAGCAGAGACCCAGTTGTTTAGATGCTCTCATACGGATAAATACAAATTTTAAAAGTCCGTTGGCTTCATTTGTGCCTTCTTGTTCTGATGACAGGGTGCCATTATAACAGCTTTTTTTTATCAATAGGAAGTATCAGCATATCTGAACTGGAACAAATACTGTAGAACATCCCTTTGCAACCTATTACATGCCGTTTGCTACACACAGTAAGCAGGCATCCCCAGGCTCTCAGAGAGCCTTCACTAAAACAAGATCTGAATGTCTCACTATCACCAAGCACTGGCAAAAACACTACAACCAGATCAACAGTCTCACCAATACGAAAGACAGGCTGGGATCGAGCCAGCTAGACAGTAGATAAACAGTCTTGACAGTGTATTAGCGTTTTTTTTAAAACACAGCAGTATCTTAAAGGAATCGTCTGACTCATTTCAAAATTGAGTGCAGCAAATCATTTTATTGTAATTATCCTGTTCTCATATTCACTGAAAGCCAAAATTGTAACTGAAAATGAAATTCAATTAACTGCCCAGCCACAACACACACACACACACACACACACACACAAAGACACAGACATGCATATTAAAAACTCGATATCAATCCATGTTATTAGTGACGTATTTTAAAAGGGAAGAAGCTAATCTGAATAATTAGCATAATGCGCATAGTATGGCCTTGAGGCACGTATTGCAATCATGTACTCTGCAGAAACAAATCATTATGTGGGTGGGGTCGGCGGCGGTGGGGAGACGACACGGTGGCACCACGCTTCACACATCACTGTCAACCTCACACAGGATTGTGAAATCCTTCTGGTGGAGGTAAGGAAAGCTGATAGATCTGCATGTACAGCACTGGATTGTCAAACACTGCAACATGTAATAATCTGGCCAATCTTACTGTGTCATCAGAATGCAAATACTTCACATACAGTATTATGCAAACAGCTACATGTTTGTAGACAAAATGGATTAGTTTTACAGGCGAGAGATAAACAGCACAAGTTGCTCGTATAAATCTCCCAGTGTGGCTCAGGAAGGAAACGGTAATTCATTTCACAAATTGGGTAAAGCATACAGTAAGTGGCAGCACCGTCTCTCTGTGCGGTTTCTTTTTACCCGTTCAGCTCCTCACATTCCGCCCTCACCCCAAAATTACTGCTTGACCCCTGTTATGCTGTGTGGGAAACCCTGTGGTATCGCACACCCACCATCTCTGCCCTGTGAACTGGTCTGCAGGTTTACAATTGTCTCCCCAGTCTCCAGACACCACAAACTCATATTGTATGTGCCACGTGCACGCCAACATTATGCAGCCTAATGTAAACTAACATCCACTGCCACTTGACCTTGCTGTCGATATCTGTCCTCATTAAACACCATTCAACCAGCTGCAAATCCACTTTAAACGGCATCATTCAGCGTTTTCCAAATTAGGCCGGAGCAACCAGGCTGAGTGGACGGGGAGTCTAATTCATTTATTTGGAAGATATACACAGGTCCCAGTAAGGACACCAATAAAACATGCTGAGGTATTTAACCCCACCCTGCCATTCCTAATGTTGCTGTCATTCAGTCCTCTCGGGTTGCAAGTTCTGACAGCAATTTGGCAATGTCAAGCAGTCGCTATGGATGCCATGGGCGGGCAAGGGCCATTTTTTTATTCCCCATATCAAGCAGCTATTGATTTTTCTCTCATTATAGAAGAACAAAAAAGAGAAAGGGATTTCTGAGTGCCATGCCAAATGCCACACAAAATGTTACTGAGGATGACATGGAAATGAGAACAAAGTGAATACAAAGTGAAATACATTTCAAAACTTGGGATGTTTACTTTAAATTCTGATTTAAAAAATAATATTCAAATAAGGCTGCACATCGTGGCAAAGTCAGACCTGCTAAAACTGCTACAAAACAGAGCGATGTCATTCAAATGACAGCTGTGGAGGCCACCCTTAGGGCAGGAATAAAAACAGTCTTTTTTTTTCCCACAACTGCAACACTATTATCTATTTTCAAGAAGCCTTGTGTAGCTTATGGGACAAGGAAAAAAGGGAGACAAATAAAAAAAATCTGTTACACCTAAGGCATCGTCACAGTGATCAAACTTTTATGCCAAAGTCATGTAAGAAAATTAAATAAACTTCTGTCATAAACTGCTCTGTCATCAGAATAAAATGTGTGCAAGGGAGAACTCTGTGCTCAAAAGCAACACTTTTGCTTTTAAAATCAGTTTCTTTTTTAACCATCCCTCAAACTAAGATGAATTATGTTCATCATATACAGAGCTATAATTTCATGCTACCATAAATCAAGCGCAGTGACCGTGCATTGAGGGTGCGCTAATGTCAACAAGCTGACGTTTTCCTGCCTGTTCCTGTTTAGTGCGTTTGCGGCCGTGCCTTGACATTTATTGAAGCAGTACTGTACGTGCACTGCGCTCCACATTCCGAGGCCCGGTTTGAGGGATGCTCTGTGTATTTTTAAATCCACGCTCACGTGCGTATGCCTCTTCCATTGTGAATGAGGCATTCTATCTTTCACAGGCCCCGACAGAAAAGATGAGGTTGGAAAGATGAGTGTAAAGCCAAGGTAGCAGTGTGAGAGAGAGCAGCGTCTCTCAGCCCACCACTTTAATCCAGACTGAAACATCTCAACAGCTGTTGGGTGGATTGCCATGAAATCTTGCACAGACATCTGTGGCCCACAAAGGATAAAAATTAAAACCTCTGGTGAGCCACTGTGTTTTCATCAGGTCAGTAACTTTCAGCCTTCTACCACCCATTTATATTACACCTCAAAATATACAAAAGGCCTGTTTCTTCTGAGAATTGGGCCGTACAAAGCTCGCAGTCTGTTCTTTTGTTTACATTCACCAGAATGAAACAATTCACCTGTAATTATCCCCACACTTCACCTTAATACAACCGAGACACTGTTGAAAGCTGCTCACTCAATTTAAAGTTGCATTTAAATGCATGTATAATTTACCCCTGCACAGTATCTGCCGCTGCAAATGAATGATTGACATCCACCCACTCCAAAGCCCACTTATTGTCAACGCTTCAAGAGGCATCTCGCAGACACAACAGTACCTGCCTCGGCAGGCTTCACAAAGAACTTTCTCCTGCTTTGAAATATGAGCTCAAATAAATCATCGGTTTAATTAATTAAGCAAATTAGGCAAATCTGCGGATGCCTTAGCGGATGGAGTCGGTGCCCTGGCACAAGGAGATTAATTAAGTGGATCGTGTGCGGGAACAATGAGGTTGACGTTACTGTGGAATTTAATGCACTTGTTTTGTTAGAAACAGCTAAACTTTGCATAATGGTGCTAAATACCTCGGCGTGAGCGGCAGAGGGTGTTTGAAAGGTGCACGTTGGCAGCTGGCGCTCAACTTTGCCCAAGCTCAGCAGGGGAGTGCGGTAACGTGCGACTCAAACTGAGAGAAGGGCAAAGCAACATGGACATTATATGTTCAGGGTTTCTTAGCCTATTGCAGCTTAGCCTTTCACCTGACACTGTTCTCAGAGCTACATGCATATCCTGAACAGAAGCATGAGGGACACGTCAGCCTCTTTGTATCCATCACTCATTACGTACTGAGCCCCCACCCCTAGCGGGATGATATCTGCATCCAGGCTTGATGTATGTACTAGTATCTGGCCATGAAAATACAGTATGTGCCAGACTCTACGCTTTTGTCTCACGGATCGGTCCACAAACTGTCATCCATTATAGCAGCTACGTCTCTGATTCCAGGCGGTGGTATTAAGTGGAATGAATATAAAATCCTTGCCAGTGTTCTGGGCATTGCCTTTCCATTGTGATTCACTGTTACCAAAACAATGACAGGGATGCATTCTACTTATTTTTCGACTCAGTGACAGCATCTGTGATGGAACTTTTTATTAATCTTTCAAGACTACACTTTGTAGCTACACGTACACAAGGAAATACACAGCACAACACAAACAAAAGACACATAACTCCACCCACGCTCAGCCACCATTCCCCATCGCTCCTTAAGCTCTGTTCTATCATTGCTTTTTTTATCATCCTGCTCTGACACTTGTCCAGAAATATTCCTCATTTTCTTTAGACGAGTGTAGTGTCAGACAGCTGGGTATGTGCTGACATACAAATGAAGACAAAGGGCAGGACGCTGTGCAGCTTCAATTGCAGACTCCTTGCTGACATGGTATGTGCATTTGTACGTTTCTTTTTGCACTTAGGATGTGAGTATTATATGTGAAAACTGTCATGTGAATCAACAAAACAGTGCTAGTCCTTGTGTTTGACTCATCTGTGTGTGTCTGTGCCTGACTGTATATAGACAAAAGGGAAGTAGAGACCCCCATGTAGGGCAGCAGCTCCTGGATCAGACATTTCTAACACTCTCGGGGAGAAACATGCATGTTATTATGGTGAACATTCCCACTTAAGCTTCCCCAGCTGCAGAACAATTCACTGGTAAACTCTGACCATGTCTGCTTATAGCACCAGGGTTGCGGTGGGTGTTAACAGATTTTTATTTAAATAAAATGGCTAAATTATTTACTGTGGATGTCAATCACTTCATTTAGAGTTAAACCAAGCCTGAACTGTTTAAACAGGATTCTTTTAGGGCATTAGACACGGCCCCAAACACCACAGCAACTAGAGGGTTTGTCAGTTTGCCGTCACATGTTCCTATCTGGGATCAATGTGTGATTGATTATTGGGGTATCAGTAACAAACCAGAATGATTGGTTTGAAGGACAGCGCCGATGTTTCTGCACGTTTCAGCCCATTTATGGCAAATCATGCATACACGGCTGCTGACCATTTTCCCAGTGGTTCAAACAGCTTTTGAGACTGATGAATGATTTTATCCTACATTCTCACACCACACTGGAATAAACTAAGATCATTGGCAGCCTGGAGGCGAGGAGAACGCAGTCACTGTTGCAGAAAGTTACGGTATAATGAGCATGTAATACTGCACTAATTTGAAGCATATTACATTTATGGTAAATAGGTTACAGTAAGTAAAATTATAGATTAATTCCTTCCAATGAAACTGTCTCCACTGCTTTTCTCAGACATCTGTCATCTTTGAACAACTTATCAAGCTTGTGTGACTCTAATTGTTTGAGGTTGGTTGTCCTACAGTTGCTCTCCATCCATCTCCTCCAGTCCCAAGAGGCACCTAGTAGCTTTTTGTTCACTTAAAAAAAAAATGTGCGTACGTTTGGAATCTTCCTGTTTGTATGCTTATAATATGCTGCATGCTCATTTAATAATATGAATCTATTGCTACTTGTCGGCCATTATAAACACCGATTAATCTGCAATTAGGTTAAATCGACAGATCTGCTCATGTACCGGTCGGGCTCTAAAATCCACATGTCGCCACCCTGCATGGATATCAGGCCACAAAAACAATTCAATTACTTCAAATATCCCATTAATTGTTTAACCATATCAAATTAACATTTTTATAGGCCACTGCCACTCTCACTACGTCTAAACGCTACGATTATGACCAACCACCCCCATCCACACACACACACACACACACACACACTTCCGTTAGCCCACAAACCACCCAACCACCATCACCGACTTCTTTTAATCTGAATTTAAATGACTTAATTTTGTTTGCCTCTGAAACAACCCACAGAAGGCCAAAGGGAAACGCTGCAAAACTACAGCGGCTTCCGTTTAGGAAGACATGATAAACAAAAGAACTTGCAAATTAATCTTAAGATCTTAATGTGTGAAATGATAAAAGAAGTCTCTCTTTTTCTCCTGCTGCAATCCTCGCTGGCCTAAACACACCACAAAGCCAAAGCAGTGTTAATTATTCTTTGAAAGTAATTTCACTTCATTTCCTATTGCCAGAAGAGCAAGAGATGGAGCCAGGAGGAAGAGGGACAGGTCTAAAAATAGAAAATTAAAGAAAGAAAGAGAGAAAGTCAAGAAAAAAGTGTAGAAAAGAAGTTTCACCGAGTTTAGGGAGCAAAAAACTGCTAATTAGCGAGAGACAGTTAAAACAAGACTGACAGAAAGTCAGAGGCTTTTATTGCAATTGCTTGACAGAATCTGGCACTAAAATAGCAAAATGAATTAAATTCGGATACAGCTTCAAACCACGCCAGTCACAAAATGCAAGGGGTATGTTTTCTGCTCACATCTGCAAGTTTATGTAGACAAACACACACTTGCTCTAATGAGCCAAACTCACCCAGAGCGGCTGGTGCGAAGAGGCTGGTGAGAACTAGCAGGCGTGCGGTCCACATGGCCTCCTCCTCTTACCGCCCACTGCTGAAGGTGCCAGTTGAGTTCAGTGCTCAGTCTTTTAGTGGCTAATGCCCAGCTTGGGTGCTTCCTTTATGGCACGGTTCCCTCCACTGCACCACTCCTCCCACAAGTCCTGTTGCACTGGTGCCAGGTGCTGTCCGAAATCTGTCATAGGAAAAAAAAAAAAAAGTTAGCTGAACAGAGGACTGTAAATGAATAAGGTTTTGGATTTCTACATTCTGGAAAACTTCTTCTTGGTGATTCACTCCTCAACAGGAACAATAGGAATGCGTCTTTTCCAGTAACAAACACAACAGATGGATGCACCATAGCTTTTTCATCCTTATGCGCAGTCCTTATGTCACTGTGGGTTTCAAGTTGTCATCAAGTGGCACAGTACAAGTTGTTCAGCCTCCAGTCACCCGAACTCATACCGGGTGTGATCAACCAAACGCTCAGACTGCGAACCGCAAAATGTATTTCTGGATATTCTGTTGTTGTTTGCTCATTGAAGTGTTAACTCCCCCACCTTAACCAAAAAATCACTCCCACAGAGAGACAAGGAGTGAGCGATGTAGCACACACACTTTTGGCAGGCTGCTACGCGTGTGTACGGAGGATATGTAGTGTATGTCTTAGCATGTGCATATGTGCTCCAGACGTTGTGTGTGTTTTGCCTGATGGTAATTGACATAAGAAATGTGGCGTGTTTTCCCTTTCCTGCGAGCATGTGCCATAACTTCACAGTTTGAGTTTTCGCACCTGTGAATGTAACTGCATGGCCTAAGAAACAACTACTGTGCTCACAGGCTTCTCTCCAAAACTCCAGTCAACAAAATGACTAACCAGATACATTGTGAAGAGATGAACGAGCCAGAGCTCTCCTTGACCTCCTCTAAACTCATGGGAGTGCCATCACCGGTGAAATCATCGCTGAGGTATTTCTAGTTTAAATATCATGAGCTGCAACACATGACATGATTTATATGCTGTTGATTTGTGACTGTTGTGTGAATAACAATTAGAATGTGTCCATATTAAAAAAACAAAAACAAATTATATTATAAAATTATAGAAAACATGCCTTAGGAGAATAATATAGTTTGGTTATATTTTTGTCCTTTTAGCCTTTATTTACAGTGAATCTCCAAAAGGCAGACAGGAAACAAGGGAGGCTGAGAGAGAGCACAGGAGACCTGCGACAAATGTCGGTTCCCGGATGCGATCTGACATCATCATGCACGCAGTGTGCTGCCAAGTACACGGTGCACTGCACCATAGCCACATCGGCTACGGGGCGTCCCAGAATAATCTATATTTTGATGAGATTCTCAAGACGATCTGCGTCAAACTCACATTGTGATATTACAAGTTTAGTCCGCTTTAATGATTAGGACTTCTGCCTCGACCGGTTGGGGTGAGTGGATAGAGGGGAGACCAAAGAAGAAAAGCAACAAGACACAACAATCAAACACTGATCAGGTCGATGTGGCTGGTGACTGCTCTTCAGAGACATAGAGCTCCAGGGCCAGGGCAACCTGGAGAAAGGTACAAGGAGAAAGAGAGAGGACACACTACGGGAGGGAGGAGACACAAAGTTAGTGATGTGTAATGGTGGTATATAGAAGTGTGTGTGTGT